>NC_042963.1:37331318-37678818 GCF_901001165.1 Salmo trutta
ATGTAAACATGGTGTCTGCCTCCCAAGTGGCACGGTAGGCTAAGGCACTGCAGCGCAGTGCTACCTGTGCCGCTAGAAATCCTGGTTCGAGTCCAGGCTCTACCGTGACCTGGAGACTCATGGGGTGGTGCACAATTGGCCCGTCGTCCGGGTTAGGGGAGGGTTTGGCCGCAGGGATGTTCTTGTCTCATTGCGCACTAACGACTCCTGTGGCGGGGTGGGCAAAGTGCACGCTGACACGGTGGCCAGTTGTACAGTGTTTCTTCCGACACATTGGTGCGTCTGGCTTCCGGGTTAAGTGTGCGTTGTGTCAAGAAGCAGTGCGGCTTGGCTGGGTTGTGTTTGGGAGGACGCACGGCTCTCGACCTTTGCCTCTCCCAAGTCCATTCGGGAGTTGCAGCGATGGGACAAGACTGTAACTACCAATTGGATACCATGAAATTGGGGAGAAAAAGGGGTAAAAACAATTGGTGTCTACAGGCTTTCAATTAAATATGTAAAAAAAAAAGTGTAAATATATAGATTGAAACAATTTATATATATATATATATATATATATATATATATATATAAATATAAAAAAAAAAAGTTTTTTTTTTGTAGTTGCCTTAAACTCAAACATTTTTGAAAAACTCACGAACGCTTCTATAACTCTCGTCCCCTTGGCACGAGCCCAACCAAAACAATACTCATTCCAAAAACTGCAAAACGTGCAGTCAAAGTAAATTGTGAGCCAGGGCTTCACAGTGGCTACATGCAAAACACAGAACGTATTGATTACCCACCCCTGAGCGACAATCTTCCAGTTGTCCTTTTCAAGAGGAAACTTCTGCAATATCTGTAGTAACTTTTCCTCTCGTGATTTTCCTCAGTGCAATTTGTTTGATTGGGGCAACATTAATGTCATGCTCTAGTGCATTTGTCTGAGAGTACATCTGAGAATTAACCCTGATATTCCAAATGCAGTGCAACAATGTAGCCTTTTTCCTCCGGAGACAAGTGTGCCAAAAAGATAAAGGTTTTCTAGAATCCCTGAGTTACTCAACCGTCTAACTGGCACAGGGTGTATTGGGCTTTCCTCATATGCTTGAGGAAGACTATAGTCAATGGTGACAGCAGTGGCCACAGGCAGAACATCACTACCGGTTTCCACCGCCATCGCCGCCCGATCGTAGCGGGTGAAGAGGGGTTTCAACATGTTGACATGACACAGCCACTGTTTTTTTCCTGCACCCTGGTGTGGTGAGGTAATCCAGATTACCAATTATTTTCATAATAGGGTAAGGGCCTGAAAAGCGAGCTTGCAACGGTGACCCCAGAATGGGTAACAAAACCAGGACTAGGTCTCCCACATTCAAAGTGCATTTTCAGGCCTTTCGGTCGTACCAAACTTTCATTTTTTAAATGTTTTTGTTTGCGCCTTCTCTAGATTCTCACTGGCAAACTGACAGGCGCAGTGCAATCTGTATCAAAAATCTCTGACGTGCTCCAATAGATCTGTTTTGGGGTTTAAGGTGTTGCCCTGTAACAACCTCTCTCTCAGCAAGCTCAAAGGACCTCTGGCATGATGTCCAAACATGAGCTCATTTGGACTAAAACCCAGAGATTCATGAACAACCTCCTGCACTGCAAACAGCACAAGAGGGACCCCTTCATCTCAGTCTTTCTCAAACTCAAGAGAAACTGGTTACCACTCCTGGCTTTGGGCAAAGGACCAACACAGTCCACCAAAACTGGTTGAAAGGTTTGTCAAAGGCAGGAATAGGCTGCAAAGGGGCAACCAGTACAGCTTGGTTCGGTTTAACCGTCGGCTGGCAAACGCGACAGGATTTACAGTATGCCACTAAATCCGGATTCAGACCAGGCCAGAAGTTAAGCAAAATACGGTTATACGTCTTGTTGACCCCAAGATGGCTTGCCATACTACCATCGTGAGGCAACCTCAGTATCTCTTGTTGAAGTGGAACTGGAACGACAATTTTAGATACGCGTTGCAAATTGTCCTGCCCAGAAGTGGCGCAAAAAAGCGCCATTAGAAAGCACCTCATTAGAACACCATCTCTGTCAATGTCACCCACCAAACGTAATCAAACTCCTCTTCTGGATGTTTCTCAGCAAAAAGAGGGGAGAAAGGAACATTTTTACTCTGTTCAGCAATCAAATGCTTCCTAGACATCGAAGTATCAACTGTATGGACCCTCTCTTCCTTCAGTGGTCCAACAAACTCACTCACCTTTGGGGTTTCCAAAGGAGAAGTCAACTCAGGAGGTTTAGCGAAATCAGGATCAACCATAAACATCTCGGACAGATCAGATATCCTCCTCAACACTAGACTTGCTCCCGGCGACTTTCTTATACAGTTGAAGTCGGAAGATGAGATACACATTAGCCAAATACATTTAAACTCAGTTTTTCACAATTCCTGACATTTAATCTTAGTAAAAATTCCCTGTCTTAGGTCAGTTAGGATCACCACTTTATTTAAGGATGTGAAATGTCAGAATAATAGTAGAGAGAATGATTTATTTCAGCTTTTATTTTTTTCATCACATTCCCAGTGGGTCAGATGTTTACATACACTGAATTAGTATTTCGTAGCATTGCCTTTAAATTGCTTAACTTGGGTGGAACGTTTAGGGTAGCCTTCCACAAGCTTCCCACAATAAGTTGGGTGAATTTTGGCCCAGTCCTCATGACAGAGCTGGTGTAACTGAGTCAGGTTTGTAGGCCCCTTGCTCGCACACGCTTTTTCAGTTCTGCCCACATATTTTCTATAGGATTGAGATCAGGGCTTTGTGATGGCCACTTCAATACCTTGACTTTGTTGTCCTTAAGTCAGTTTGCCACAACTTTGGAAGTATGCTTGGGGACAACCTTTAACTTCCCGACTGATGTCTTGAGATGTTGCTTCAATATATCCACATAATTTTCCTCCCTCATGATGCCATCTATTTTGTGAAGTGCACCAGTCCCTCCTGCAGCAAAGCACCCCCACAACATGATGCTGCCACTCCCGTGCTTCACGGTTGGGATGGTGTTATTCGGCTTGCAAGCCTCCCCCTTTTTCCTCCAAACATAACGATGGTCATTATGGCCAAACAGTTCTATTTTTGTTTCATCAGACCAGAGGACATTTCTCCAAAAAGTATGATCTTTGTCCCCATGTGCAGTTGCAAACTGTAGTCTGGCTTTTTTATGGCGGTTTTGGAGCAGCGGCTTCTTCCTTGCTGAGTGGCCTTTCAGGTTGTCGATATAGGACTTGTTTTTCTGTGGATATAGATACTTTTGTACCCGTTTCCTCCAGCATCTTCACAAGGTCCTTTGCTGCTGTTCTGGGATTGATTTGCATCTAAGTACGTTCATCTCTAGGAGACAGAACAAGTCTCCTTCCTGAGCGGTATGACGGCTGCATGGTCCCATGGTGTTTATCCTTGCGTACTATTGTTTGTACAGATGAACGTGGTACCTTCAGGCGTTTGGAAATTGCTCCCAAGGATGAACCAAACTTGTGGAGGTCTACAATGTTTTTTCTGAGGTCTTGGCTGATTTTTTTTAATTTTCCCATGATGTCAAGCGAAGAGGCACTGAGTTTGAAGGTAGGCCTTGAAATACATCCACAGGTACACCTCCAATTGACTCAAATGATGTCAATTAGCCTATCAGAAGTTTCTAAAGCCATGACATAATTTTCTGGAATTTTCCAAGCTTTTTAAAGGCACAGTCAACTTAGTGTATGTAAACTTCTGACCCATTGGAATTGTGATACAGTGAACTATAAGTTAAATAATCTTTCTGTAAACAATTGTTGGAAAAATTTGTTGTGTCATGCACAAAGTAGATGTCCTAACCGACTTGCCAAAACTATAGTTTAACAAGAAATTTGTGGAGTGGTTGAAAAACGAGGTTTAAATGACTCCACCCTAAGTGTATGTAAACTTCTGACTTGAACTGTATATAGCACATAACGGCACACGCTGGGAACACTCTAGGGTACTTTTCTGATAACCCATCAGGTTCCTCTACTCTGGGTTCCTTACAAACGACAAGGTTTGGCATGACCTTCCCTCCAGCCAAATTGTTTACCAAAATGGAGACCCCGTTCACAGATAGGCTAGGCCTCACAACAACGGAAGCAGAAATAAGATCAGACTCGAGTTCCACATTATACAAAGGAACTTCCATGCAACCAATCTCCACGCCTTGTACAAACACTGTAACCAGTTGCTGAAGTGACAGACAAAGGCAAAACACCCTCCAAAATGAAAGACTGGGCTACCCCAGTGTCTCGCAGTATCTTCACTGGTGCTTAACAGCACTGCCACTCTGCAGAGACACAAACCCGTCTGAAACAAAGGGTTCATACACCTGATCCAAATCTTGTTTGCCCAACCAGAAACTTAATGGGCTGTAGTGCTCTCACTAGAAGAAACAACTTTTCTTGCTCTCATTTTTCTGTTTTAAGTTAGGAGAATGAGAGACAATGTGTCCTTTCTCACGGCAGGAATGGCAAAACAGTTGGACACGAAAATAGTTTTCTGACAATCTTTATCTTTGGGCACTGTAGAAATGGACTGAAACCTTGCAGTAGGAGGAGCATTCTGGATTGCTTTTTGCATAGGGATAACTACTGGGTGCTTTGAAGGTAGTTTTCTGTGTCAACACAAACTCATCTGCCAGAACTGCAGCTTTCTCAAGAGTGAGACGCTTGTGCTCTTAAATGTATGTAGCAACCCTTTTGTGAAGGCAATTTTTTAACTGCTCGAGAAGTATGAGTGTCTTTAAATCCTCAAGGTCCTTGACCTCTTGAGAACCACACCACTGAGCAAAAATACATGCTTGTTCCCTTGCAAACTCAACATGGCTTTGTTATTCTGTCTTTTGCAATTTACCAAACTATTGTCTGTATGCCTCTGGGACCAACTCGTAAGTCCGAAAGGATAGCAGCTTTAATAGTGTCATAATCTTAACTCTGATCAAGAGAAAGCGGGGTACACTTTCTGAGATTTTCCAACAAGAACACTTTGGAGGAGCAGTGACCAAATATCTTGTGGCATTTTAGGGATGTGGCAATCCGCTCAAACAGAGTAAAATATACATCCACCTCCTTTTTGTTGAATGGAGGTACAAGCCGACTGTTCCGACCAAGATCAAACTCTGTTGAGGGTGTAGGATGGCCTGACTTGATTCGGAGTACATCCAGATCTATCTCCCTTTGACGCGCTTCCAGCTCCATCTCTTATAATCAAATGGCATGCGCACATTCTTCTTGTTTTCGTCTGGCTGCACATTCTTGTTGTTTGGCTGCATGCTCATCTTGTCTTTCTCTGTGCTCCAACTAATTTCTGTTGTTCCAATCTCTCCTCACGTTCTTTCCTTTTCCTTGTGCTCGAGCTCTAATTTCTGTTAACATTTTTCCTTTAGTTCTACCGCTCACCGTTGCATGCCTTTGGGGTGTACTCTACCACCCGTAGGAACCTTTTCATCATCCTCCCTCTGGAAGGATTACCTCTTCCACCACCGAAGCAGTATAGACTAACTCTTTGACTACTGCTTTTGGATCGTCAGATGCCACCTTGACATCATAAGGCTTTGCAATGACGAGCAGATTCACTCTTGTACATTTATCTAGCATCTTCCATATGGTTTTCCACAAACGTTTCCAACTTAAATTCCATGGTTTTTATTTTATAAAGCTTTGTGTTTATGCAACTTTCAAAATTATTCCACCAATCTAGTCACTTTAAATAATGCCACTTTAATAATTTTTACATATCTTACATTACTCATCATATACTGTATTTTATACCATCTTTTGAGGCTTGCCCATGCCGCTCGGCCATTGCTCATCCATATATTTATATGTACATATTATCATTCACCTTTTTAGAATTGTGTGTATTAGGTAGTTGTTGGGGAATTGTTAGATATTACTGCACTGTTGGAACTAGAAGCACAAGCATTTCACTACACTCGCATTAACATCTGCTAACCATGTGTATGTGACCAATAACATTTGATTTGAATCTTCTAACCCCTCATGTCAGTGACAGGAATTCTACCACAAAAGTGTCTTTCGAAACACTCAAATATCGGGGCAGAGCTTCAGAGTAGTTGATTAGAGCGACTACCATACTCATGGTAAACAAGATCCTGAACAAGCCTCCATTTTGTTACGTTCCAAAGCAAGAAAACCAAACGTTGACGCTCAAACAGAAAGACAAACTAACAGAGTCACATACAACAACCAAAACGAAACAGGTGGGATTTTAGGAGGGGACCTAAAAGACATCTACCATGAGCACCCATTAAATTTGCCCAAGAAGAAGCAAACAAAAGAAAAACCCACATCAAACTTAAAGACAGGAAGCAAAACAAAATGTGGAGCAAAACAGAGACAATCAGATAAAAGATTGTTTGTCTAGAACTCAAATGGGGAGCGCCAAACGAAAAGTGTTAACCCTACATCTCCCAAGACAACTGGAGCACTGGGCCAGCACAGGTGAAACACCTTCCCTCTAACAAGATGACCAACCAGCACAGGTATAATACAGACTAACAAGGTGACACCAATCGGTGCGCCCCACATGATAACATCCAACCTCGAAATACAACACAGAAAAACCAAAGCCTGTAACAATAGAGATTATCGGACTCATCTTTTTCTGCCATTATAGCGTCTATGACAGCATGGGTAGCACCATTGAGGCTATCTCCATTTTAAAGTAGTCAATTTCTACTTGGCAGATTGCTCCCAACTCATAGGAATCCCCACCCAATTGACTACTTTAAAATGGTGGAAACCCTCAATGGCAAGGTCTACGCTAAAAACCAGTTATATCCACGATGAGTCCTATCTCTATAACCAGGTTTCTATCCAACCTTTTTATGCAAGTAAAGTAGGCCTACAATGTCGACAAAACAAAATAGCTAGACAAAGTGGGATCTTTTTGTGTAGGTGCAATTATTTATGCGAGAAATGTTGGTGGAAATGCATTTATGTGCAAATATTGATATAATAACCATCCATATCAAATATGTACTTGGAGCCACCCTATGACATGTGTGGTCCTCCCACTACGACTTCGGAAAGCATGCAGTTTATTTGGCTACAGATTAAATAAATTATGATCACCTGCACAGGTTGGTGAAAGTGCAAGGTGATGAGCTTGATGCCCCTTTTCAATAAATATCTCGCTCTTTTGTCCATAATCTCATTTTGTAGGCCAAAGGCGTCTTTCTATGTGTGCTTTAGGCAACAGCTCGCAGAAACAGTAGACTACTGTATCTGTGCGCTGTTGGCTAGAGCGAACGTGCCAGTACCAGAGTGGGCACACTCGCTATATAACACTTTTTTTTTAGATAAACCTATCATTAATAGTTGAAAATGCGATGTAAACCCATTTAAATTGTCATTTTTATGCAGCACATAGGAATTTAACTGTAAAAAGTATTATGTGCACTGTTATCACCACCAGCCTTTTATCTGCAACAAGTCTATAAAGCCCCACAGTGGAGGTGTCATAATACCCATAAAACCTAGCAGTCACAGAGAAATGGTGCCAGGCAGAACGACGGACGACAGCAGGAAGTGAGCACCCGATGACGCACAAAAGATGGCGGAAGCAGATGATGAAGTGGATTCTGAATACAATGGGGGGTAGAATCGGAGTATTGTCCAAAAGAATGGAACACGGAGCAAAGTAGTGTACAGGGATGAGAATGAGCCTTCACATCTAGTAGGAGTATGGTTTGTTTATAAGGAGCAACTGAGCAGAGTACCAATCTTGAAGAAACCATTTGAGTTATCCAAACTGGTGGAGAGAGTGCAGGGTAAAGTGAATGCTGTGAGGATCAGGAGAGGCGGGCTTGTTTCAATTTTTTTGTGGATCAGAAGGAACGTGCGTTGTGTCTTAACCGATTTGATACGTTTGATGTGTCGTGTGTGTCTCTTCAGAACAGGCGTCTCGTCGGTTAGTTGATTTTTGAAGAGATTAAAAATATTCCTGGAGTGATTGAAGCACGTGAATCTTGTGGTGAATGATGAAAAAGTTTCTGTTCTTTAGTTTTTTGATATGGAGTCTCTCCCTACTCAAGTGCAGTTAGGATAAATGTTCCGACTCTGTAGGTAATATACCCTAAGACCAATGAAGTGTGATCATTGTAAAGCTTTTTGTCATGTAGCAAATGTTTGCAGAAGGGAGACGCTGAGATGTCAAAGTTGTAGAAAGGATCATACTATGTGTTATAAAAGTGATGAATGTATTGCAATTGCTGTGGGAACCATGAAGCCACAAGGGTGACAGAGAATGAGGTGGCCAAAGTCCGGGTTGTACAGAGCATTTCATATGCAGCAGCTGTGAAAATGGTTGAGGGTTTTAATGGTGCACCAGAATCGTCCATGTTAGTGGATAGCCCTACACTGCAGGATCCTGACATTTTAAAGGTTAAGAAGGTGGACTTTGTGGCATTTATAGCTATGGTAATTAATGGCACTGCCAAGGTGGAGAGAAGGTCCAGGAAGATAGAAAACAGTGATTGCGGTGGAGCGGTTCCTGGGGCTGAAAGATTTCTCAGAGTAGTTACATGCAATATTGGCACAAGCCGTGCCACCCTCTCAAGTCCTAGAGCCTGTAAGGGAAGACCCCCATGAAATGGACAAAAATTAATGGGAACATATTGGCACTGTACGAAACATACCCACGATGTCCAATACCATTCATTTGGATGCCGTTTCATCCAAATCATATTGCAAATGCCATATGGCAAATGCCAAGTGTCACACCGCAAAAGTCCAATAGATGGCGAGCGCGCTCCACCGTAACTTTATCATAATGCAAATGTAACACAAGTCAAGTCCCAAGACTCAAATTTTAAAAAATGTTTTTTTTTCCCGAAAACTTATCACCCCCTTAAAAAAGTGCTTTCTGGACCGTTTTTTGAAATTCTTTCGATTTGGTTTTCAATTACACATGTATAAGAACTGTATGAACATACTTTTGTCATATTTTATTGACATCATTTAATTTAATTTTTTGCTTGTACATAAGGCATATTTACATTTTAGTCATTTAGCAGACGCTCTTATCCAGAGCGACTTACAGTAGTGAATGCATACATTTCATAAAAAAAATTCTCCGTACTGGTCCCCCGTGGGAATCGAACCCACAACCCTGGCGTTGCAAACACCATGCTCTACCAACTGAGCCACACGGGTACAGCTGCATATGTTTTGTCCATTTGCAATATGATTTCATAGGAAGTCAAAAGTCGCTTTTTTTTCATTTTTTTGGATGGCCGGGCAGTGACTGTGGTTCCTCTCCATCGCTCGTTGTGGTGTTTTCATCATGTCCATTTGGTGATGTTTTTCCACTATTGAATCATATTGCAAATGTACAGTACATTCGGTGGTAGTGGTTCCTTTCCATCGCTCGATGGTGACATGAGAGAAGTGGGACTCTGTCGTTTTTTAACGATTTTTTTGAAAAATGTTCAAAATGACTAGGGGCGCCCCCTACTGATTTCAGAATGTCATTTTGGTGATGGTCTATCACTGTTTAAACATATTGCAAATGTACAAAAGTCACCCAGCAAGTCAGCGTCCATCAGTCAATTAGATATCATTCTGACACCAAACTGATACCATCTGACACCAAACCCACTTTTTCCAACTCGTTTAGAAGCCAACTATCATATATATCAGAGCAGGCCCATAATTCACAGCGCCTTCAGATTAAACCATAATAAAAATGTAAAACATGTAGTTACGTTCTAGCTGCGGGTCCAGCTCTGACTTTATGTGTAGGCCTAGCTGAGGCAACCCCGAATCCCAAGTTTCGGCTTGATAGGTCATTTGGAGCCTGAGCAGTGACCTTAATTGGTGCTGAAAATCCACTTTTTCAGGGCGTTGCTACGGTGTCCTTGAATGAGCTATCGGACAGAAACGTTGGGTCCGTCTCTACGGGCCGAGGAGGTTTCAATGCACCTAGCCTTGCGACTCTGGGACATTTCTAAATGTCGTCATGTTCGTGATGGTCAAAATGAATTGAAGTTATTGCAAATGTATGAGGCTGTTTTTCGGTCTGAGAACCTACTAGAGCCACATAACTCACAGTGCACTATCGACTTGAGCTCTAGAACAGGTTTCTAAAGTTTCAGAGCTCTAGGTCTGACGGTTCTTTGATAGTTCGAACAAAGGTAACTATTGCGGGCTCTGTGTGTCTCTAAGCCCCACACTGTCACTCTGTGCTAGCTATGTGTGTGTGTGAGTTTTTCTTGGAAATCTGATGGGAGAAATGACTGATTTACAGTTCATGAGGGTTACCTAGTCACACATATGAAGTTTTGGAAAGATGTGACTTTTTTAACCCTTCGAAACAGCTACTGTGGCCCCAATTGGGGTAGGCTTTTACAGAATACTGAGTTTTAAGTCTTTACGTTACGAATTGACTGATTTACACAGGGTTGAATTGAGTGATTTTCACAATCTGCAGGTTGGCTATATCAAAACACCTTTAGGGTGTTTTTAACAACTTCCGGTTGCTCCAGGAAGCTTAGAATCGACACAGGTAGACCTCACAGTAGCCTGATGGATTGTCATCGAAGACAGGTTCATAAAGCATTCATAACCCACATAGGCTTTAGGTTGAATTAAGGGGAATAGGCAATGTATTCCAATGGGGAGAGAAGTCATTGAAAACTGTTTGATGTAAACACCTTATTTTCACTGTTAAGGGTTAATGCCACACGGTCAAGGTTAGGCTTGCACAGATCGGGAGGACCTTAGGAACATTCCTGTGGTTGAATTGTCCTTCTGACGCTGACGGTTCTCCCGCTGTCACCCAAAAGCACCTGAAATTTAGGGCCAGGCATCATTTTGGGCCTACTTTTTGAATGGTTGCTGCGCTCAGACCGAGTGAGCTACAGTCAAGCGAGGCGTCTCGTTGAACTCGGCACGGCCTAGAGATTATGGTAATGCCATTGCAGGCTCTGTGTGTCTTTAAGCCCCGCACTGTGTCACTCCATCCTTGCTGTGTGTGTGTGTGTGTGTGTGTGTGTGTGTGTGTGTGTGTGTGTGTGTGTGTGTGTGTGTGTGTGTGTGTGTGAGAGCTTTTCTTCGACATCTGTTGGGAGAAATGACTGATTTACAGTTCATGAGGGTTGCCTAATCACACATATGAAGTTGTGGAAAGATCTGACCTTTTTAACCCCCCGAAACAGCCCCTATGACACCATTTTAAGGCACTTCTGGTTGACACAGGAAGCTTAAAGTGAACACATATCCTCCTTGGGTTAGGTTCTTATAGAATATTGAGTTTTAAGTCTTTACATTAACCTGTTATGACTAGGGGGCAGTATTTTCACGGCCGGATAAAAAACGTACCCGATTTAATCTGATTATTACTCCTGCCCAGAAACTAGAATATGCATATAATTATTAGCTTTGGATAGAAAACACTCCAAAGTTTCTAAAACTGTTTGAATGGTGTCTGTGAGTATAACAGAACTCATTTGGCAGGCCAAAACCTGAGAAGATTCCAAACAGGAAGTACCCTGTCTGACCATTTCTTGGCCTTCTTGATTATCTCTATCCAATACAGGGGATCTCTGCTGTTACGTGACACTTCCTACGGCTCCCATGGGCTCTCAGAAGGCGGCAAAAAGCTGAATCGTGGCTTTGCAAGCCCTGGCTGAAAAACATTAGCGCGTTTGGATAGTGGCCGGTCAGAGTACTATGAGACTGAGGCTCGTGCACGAGTCGACTCCATGTTTACTTTCTCTCTCTTTGAACAAAAACCACCACTCACGGTCGGAATATTATCGCTTTTTTACAAGAAAAATGGCATAAAAATGGATTTTAAACAGCGGTTGACATGCTTCGAAGTACGGTAATGGAATATTTAGATTTTTTTTGTCACGAAATGCGTCGTGCTCGTCACCCTTCTTTACCATTCGGATAGTGTCTTGAACGCACGAACAAAACGCCGCTGTTTGGATATAACTATGGATTATTTGGGACCAAACCAACATTTGTTATTGAAGTAGAAGTCCTGGGAGTGCATTCTGACGAAGAACAGCAAAGGTAATAACATTTTTCTTATAGTAAATCTGACTTTGGTGAGTGCTAAACTTGGTGGGTGTCTAAATAGCTAGCCGTGATGACTGGGCTATCTACTGAGAATATTGCAAAATGTGCTTTCACCGAAAAGCTATTTTAAAATCGGACATAGCGAGTGCATAGAGGAGTTCTGTATCTATAATTCTTAAAATAATTGTTATGTTTTTTGTGAACGTTTATCGTGAGTAATTTAGTAAATTCAACGGAAGTTTGCGGGGGGTATGCTAGTTCTGAACGTCACATGCTAATGTAAAAAGCTGTTTTTTTATATAAATATGAACTTGATTGAACAAAACATGCATGTATTGTTTAACATAATGTCCTAGGGGTGTCATCTGATGAAGATCATCAAAGGTTAGTGCTGCATTTAGCTGTGGTTTGGATTTATGTGACATTATATGGTAGCTTGAAAAATGGGTGTCTGATTATTTCTGGCTGGGTACTCTGCTGACATAATCTAATGTTTTGCTTTCGTTGTAAAGCCTTTTTGAAATCGGACAGTGTGGTTAGATAAAGGAGAGTCTTGTCTTTAAAATGGTGTAAAATAGTCATATGTTTGAAAAATTGAAGTTTTTGTATTTTTGAGGAATTTGTCATTCGCGCCACGCCCATCATTGGCTATTGGAGCAGGTGTTCCGCTAGCGGAACGTCTAGATGTAAGATTAAGAACTGACTTATTTATAGAGGATTGAATGAGTTTGTGTTATTTCAGAAAATCACAGAAATTTCGCAGAGCTCCAAAACCCGCCTTAATGGATTCATCTGAACACGCTGCAACTGGATCTGTAACTTTTTTGGGGGAAAAAACTCATTTTTTTGAACATCACCAATTGTACACTATACGATTTCTCTTAAATGACGGTAGATAAATGTCTGGTTCTTTTTTTCCTGACACCGTAGGCTCATGTACTTTGACGTGAAGTGGTCAAATTAGCGCTCTATTTTCATTTTTGACCTTTAATCCCAGAAAAATGGCCTTAACTGAAAAAGCGTTGAGGCCTCCACTCCATCTTGTTCGGGGCCAACTGCCCATTATGCCAAACCTATGCTCACCAAGTTTCGTATTCAAAGTCTTTTCCGTTTAGGAGAAAAGGCCACGTCGTGATTGGTGATGTTTTGTACATTTGCAATATGATTCCATTCGCCCTCTGGTGGTATTTTCCCGGGACAGGGGAAAAATTACAAAAATGTGAACATTTTATAAAACGCAAATCGAATGTCCGAGAGACTTCATTCGATGACTTCCCGGAAGATCCAGCCCCGGTGCACTGCCCGCCGCCGTCCGTGAATTTTACAAACGTTCTCAGACGTCTAGTAAGGGACCGTACATTTGCAATATGGAGTTTCTCATCAATCATACAGCAAATGCCGAAATGTGCTCTTCTCTATGAAAAGGGAGCTATGGATAACTAAAAGAAGGAAGAAGTGGGAGTTTTGTTTGTTTTGGCAATGTACTTATTTTTTTGTGGATTAAGTTTCACTATTACATATGGATTTTTTTGGGGGGGGGGATTTCACATCGTCCAGTTGGTGACGGCAATACATCTTTTTTGGGTGTAGTCCGCCATAAAACCCACAGAAAAAGAAGAAATGGTGGCAATCGTTTTTCCACCATTCATTTTTCCCCATAGGGAATTTTACAAACACTTAAAATAAGCGTTGTGTTTTGTGTAGGCTTACCCTGGCGGGATGTTTTGATAACCATGTAAATCTCTCTCGGACAAGGTCTTTTATAAGGTTACACTCTCCTGGCGAATGTCTCGCAAAATCATCCTGCTGTCCCGCATTTGGGTATTTTTTAAAAGTGGTCACCCTAGTACAGGGCTGTCAAACTCATTCCATGGAGGGCCTAGTGTCAGCTGTTTTTTGTTTTTTTCCCTCTCAATTAAGACCTAGACAACCAGGTGAGGGGAGGTCCTTACTAATTAGTGACCTTAATTCATGAATTAAGTACAAGGGAGGAGCAAAAACCTGCAGACAATCAGCCATCTGTGGAAAGGATTAGATTAACCTGCACGCTATCAATCAGGGCTCTCCAACCCAGTTCCTGAAGAGCTAGGTTTTCGCTCCAACCCTAATTAGAATCAGGTGTGCTAGATAACTAGCTTGTTGATTATCTAAATCAGATTACTTACAACCAGCGGTGAGGTGAAAGTAAGGAAGTATGGTCCCTTACTGCATCCCTACAAAATAAATATTGTGGGTATGCTGTACTGGTAAAACATCAGCCTATCACAATAATGAAAACAAAATGTCAAGAAAACTGTAGGCTATTACATCATTATTTATCATTATCATGTGTCAGAGACATGAGAAATTAGCGAATACTTGAAAACGGGTGGTAAGCCTGTAGCCTACACTCCAAAATGCGATTGTGCTATGAGAACACTAACATTTTGCCAAGGCAGAGATGATTGTCTGAGGCGCGCGGACAGCAGTGGCGGCATTAATTCTGGCATAATGTCAATCGCCAAATACGTTTTGGTATTTTCTGTAACAGATGTCTCTTTCCATTCACCACTGTTTGGAGGCTGGAAATATGTTGCGAGTGGATGAACTTGCACTGTAAAAAATTCCATGTAATTTTACAGTAAATATTATACAGTAGTCTTACTGTAATCATAATACAACAATTTACTGGATTTTTTGTTCAATCATCCGCACAATTGCTGTGAAATAACAGTATTTTACTATAACACAATTACTATAATTTCACAGGATTAATACTACAGTAAAATCTTGTACATTTAAAAAAAGAAATTACCATATTTTACCATAGTGCGCAGTTTGACTAGGCTACTGATATTGCCAGGGGTTGTTCGGCATGCAAAATGACTGTCAACACAGTTCCATGCTTAGTTTGAAGAAGAGGGGAAAAAAAAGTGAACCGGCGATTTGTAATGTTTGAATTGATTTTCTGACCGACGAATGCTACATTTGGACTGGTTTGGGGTCCCGCAGACCAATGAACTTGTATCTTAAACATTTGAACCGGGGTTACATCCCTAATAACCAGTGTAGAAACATACCAATAAGGGGTGAGGTGAAATGTTACAACTCGGTCTATCATCAAATCGAGGAATAGGAACGGAAGTGGTAAAAACAAATTGGTGCCGGAACTGTTCCTGACAGCTCCTTGAACTGTTCCATCGGTTCACAGTCTATCGTCTTTTTCAAAAGGGTTAACACGTAGATTAATAGTGCCACGTTTTTTCTCCACAACTTTTCCATACTTTCTGCTCATCACCTTCCCAGAAGCCACCTTGGAGGCCATGTGTGGACTGATGCCCATGAAGCCTCTAAAACAATAAAACAGAGAAAAAGAGGGAGAACAATTGAATAGATGTAAGCAATAGGTGTGTGCATTCATCAGAGACCCCGTCAGAAACTGCCTCTAGGTAGCGGTCGAGTTGGTGTAAGAGGCCTGGGTAGGTGTAATTAATATATGGAATTAATGTCTGTCTGGCCTATCAGAGAGCAAGGTGGAGCTACAACCACAATTCCTAAAACCAATGAAATGCCTAAAACCATATATCAACACCATCCATGCAGGGTACACTGCTGCACAAATCCTGAACACTTCTGAATCACAGTACTAAACCCCACTATCTGCAAGTTAGTGAATAGGAGGCCCAGTATGCTGCCTACAGCTATATACAGTGCATTCGGAAAGTATTCAGACCCTTCCCCTTTTCCACATTTTGTTATGTTACAGCCTTATTTTAAAATGGATAAAATAAAAAATGTTCCTCATCAATCTACACACAATACCCTATATTGATGAAGTGAAAACAGGTTTTTAGATATTTTTGCACATTTATTACAAATAAAAAACAGATACCATATTTACATAAGTATTCAGACCCTTTGCTATGAGACTCGAAATTGAGCTCCGGTGCATCCTGTTTCCATTGATCATCCTTGAGATGTTTCTACAACTTGATAGGTCCACCTGTAATAAATTCAATTGATTGGTCATGATTTGGAAAGGCACACACCAGTCTATATAAGGTCACACAGTTGACAGTGCATGTCAGAGCAAAAACCAAGCCATGAAGTCAAAGAAATTGTCCGTAGAGCTCCGAGACAGGATTGTGTCGACGAACAGATCTGGGGAAGGGTACAATAAACCTGTTTTTGCTTTGTCATTATGGGGATTTGTGTGTAGATTGATGAGGGGAAAAAACTATTTAATCCATTTTAGAATAAGGCTGTAACTTAACAAAATGTGGAAAAAGTCAAGGGGTCTGAATACTTTCAGAATACACTGTATAAGGCATTTACACAGGCAGTCCAATTCTGATCTTTTGCCCAATAATTGGCAGAAGTGCTGATCTGATTTGTCTGTGTAAACCAAACATAAATGAGTTAGCTTGAGTCTTAGATTACCTTTGAACAAACTCAAGTGTGCATGAGGCCTCCTCCAGCTAGTGTAGATTGAAGTTATAGTAGCTTGCGAAGAGCGTAGCCATCCCATTCACAAAGTTGGTATGTGACCCCATGACCACCTGTCCTTCAATGGACAGCATCCAGGCTGTGGGTTTCATCAACATCTCTCCTGAAATATATAATCTTTCCAATATATACATTTTTCCACTAACCACCCCTCTCATATTTAGCTCGTCAATGGGTGCTGTTGGAGAGACGCAGCACTGTGGTGCTCCACCAACGTTCCATCAAATTCATTTAACATAAATTATGGAGCGTTATTTCTCAAAAATATTGTCACAAATGTGTTTACATCTCTGTTAGTGAGCATTTCTCCTTTTCCAAGATAATCCATCCACCCAACAGGTGTGGTATATCAAGATGCTGATTAAACAGCATGATCATTACACAGGTGCACTTTTGTGCCGGGGACAATAAAGGCCACTTCAGAATGTGCAGTTTTGTTTCACAACACAATGCCACAGATGTCTCAAGTTTTGAGAGCGTGTGCAATTGGCATGCTGACTGCAGGAATTTTCACCAGAGCTGTTGCCAGAGAATTGAATGTTCATTTCTTTACCTCCAATGTCGTTTTAGAGAATTTGGCAGTACGTCCAACCAGCCTCACAACCGCAGACCACGTGTATGGCATTGGTTGGGCGAGCGGTTTGCTGATGTAAACGTTGTGAACAGGGTGCCCCATGGTGGCGGTGGGGTTTTGGTATGGGCAGGCATAAGCTACGGACAACGAACACAATTGCTTTTTATCAATGGCATTTTTAATGCACAGAGATACCATGACGTGATCCTGAGGCCCATTGTCGTGCCATTCATCCGCCGCCATCACCTCATGTTTCAGCATGATAATGCACACCCCATGTCGCAAGGATCTGTACACAATTCCTGGAAGCTGAAAATGTCCCAGTTCTTCAATGGCCTGCATACTCACTAGACATGTCACCCATTGAGCAGGTTTGGGATGCTCTGGATGGACATGTAAGACAGCGTTTTCCAGTTTCCGCCAATATCCAGCAACTTCACACAGCTATTGAAGAGGAGTGGGACAACATTCCACAGGCCACAATCAACAGCCTGATCAACTCTATGCGAAAGAGATGTGTTGCGCTGCATGAGACAAATGGTAGTCACATCAGATCCACGCCTCTACCTTTTTTATGGTATCTGTGACCAACAGATGCATATCTGTATTCCCAGTCATGTGAAATCCATAGATTAAGGCAATAATTAAGTTATTTAAATTCACTGATTTCCTTATATGAACTGTAACTCAGTAAAAGCTTGGAAATTGTGGGATGTTGCGTTTAGATTTTTGTTCAGTATAAAAAAGCAAGCGGGCAAACAATAGCTTTGGAGCGGCTGAGGCATAATCAAAGAGAGGTGGACAGCAAATGGTGCTGAATTTAATTGATTTAAACAATTGTCTTCATTTTTATTTGACTTCACTCACAACAAGAGGGCTATACTGGAGCCTATTTCTTCCTATTAAAGAAAATAAAAGAGGCCTAATTATGCTATCCATAGATTTGTCGGTATAACCAAATCGACCAAAACTGTCTTTATGCACTCCTTAAATACCTTTATGCCTGGGAAGGGCTTGGTGTGTTTGGTTAAAACCAGGGCTCAAATTGAGTGAAGAAAATGGCAAAATGTATACCAATTTTTAACTTTAAATTTAGAAATAAATAAAAAATATCCAGATAAGCATTGTTATAACGCTTAACTTCGTGATGCATTATTCTAGAAACCAGCTTTAAAATTCGCACAAAATACGTGACTCATGCATATGGGGATATATTGATTTCTCGCTATGACATTCTGAAGCTGAGCTGCAGCTTTCAATATTAGAGGAAAAATGTACTTTGCTATTGAGCTTTTTACTTTCTGAAAAGTGAAAATGTTTAATCCCAGGCAGTTTATAGGGAAACACTTTTGTTGTTAGGTTAAACAATGGACGAGTAGCCAGCAGTTGAAGCTTAAATTGTTCTGCCTTGGTGGAACCTCTGTCTGGGAGGAAAGATAACTTTTGAAAGTGCCATGTTAAGATTTATAAGGATGTCTAATATTTAATTATTTGAAAACTGCAAACGTTTCGTTGCAAACAAGACACTGATTTGACATTGGAGAAATATGGTAAATATGCATATTTCTCCGTCAATTCTTGCCTGAAACTTCTATTTTCATTATCCACCTTTCTTTTGAGACTTTTTCATAGTACATTTTCTCTTGATTGCAAGTAATCAATGCACAAAGAAATGTAAAACTAATTTAAGAGACATTGGTGATTTTATCAGTGTAATCAGTTCGAAAATATTAGGATGGGTTATTGACATGATTATATAGCCTACTAACCAGATGTGTAAAAAAAAAAAAAAATAAGTGTTTAATTTGCCAATGAATTGGGCCACTATTATATTCTGTTCTGTCGACTATTAGCTGACAAAAAAATTGACCCGAAGCCAAACCTATGACCGACTGCTGTTGTACACTAGCCTATTCTCGTTTAGCAGGGGTAGGAGGGGGTGGCCATTTTTTGTCTCGCTTAAAGAGGCAGAAAGTCCAGGGCACATATATTTTTTTGGTGCAGGTGCGTGGGAGGTCACATACCGAGAAGAAATGAAATCTTCTTCACCCCTGTTTACAACTCTGGTTGAAGCCAAAATTTACACGAGGGTAGCTCTCCAGGAACAGGGTCAGAGAGCCCTGGTACATTATGAGATTATTATGGATAAGAGCAGGAATGTTTTGTATTTGTCAAGCATCGATCATCATGTCACCAGAATAAGACCCTCGGCATTTATTGGAAAGGAGCATCAAGCTCATACCGTGCACTTTCACCACCCTGTGAAGTTCATCCAAATGTGCTTAATCTGTAGCCTAACAAACTGCATGGTCTCCCTTGTCGTAGTGGGAGATCCACACAACAAGTCATCGCGTGACTCCCAAATTTACATCGATATGATTGTTATTATAGGCTATCAATAATTGCGTTTCTACTGCCATTTCTCGCATAATTAATTTGACAACGCATAAAGATCCCACCATGTCGAAACCACAAATGATCTGTTAGCATTTATACAATTGTACCAAACCTCCATACAAAAACTCCGCACTTGGTTTTATTTTCGTAGACAGATTTTGGGCGGAGTAAAATCTCTCGCTTCGCCTCTTCCTTCCTTTCTGGTTTGGATCAACACTTCCGGAACATTTTCATATCAGTGGAGGCGAACTGAACAGGGCTCTGGGAGGCATAGCTTGACATAACCTTAGCCAAATTGACATCTCGACCTTGTTTCTGGCGGAATTGTCACTACACAAACGGAAAATAAATGAGTAAATGCACCCAGGATCACATCGAAAGTAAGTTGATATTTTCACAAACCTCGCAAGCTAACATTGACTAATAGCTAAAGCTAGCCGCTGCTATTCTGAACGACGCCGGCTAGGCTAGGTTTAGCAGTTAGCTTGCTAACAACTTAATGGCCTGAACTAAAGACAGTGTCTGGACAATTAGCTACCTTTAGCCAGCTAGCTAACGAACTACCTAGACAACATTTTGACCACACAGGGAGTGCATCTTGGTTTCACTGTTTTGTTTATGTTTGGTGCCGACAGTGCATGGAATTGGGAGTGGTTGGTGTTTGTTGCCAGTCAAGTGCGAGTTTCCGTCATTAGTTAATTAACTAATTAACTAACTAGCTATATAGTTTATGGGCTAATAGCTAACATTAGTGATTCGTTTTATGTTCTAATAAGTAAAACGGAGAGTCGCTAGTTTATCATAAGTAACGTTAGCTAATGTAAGCTAGCTACAGTAAGTTAGGTCCAGTATCTGTCTCATTACTCAAAACCTTGTCAGAACCAAACTAGCCAGGTGTCTGAGTTGAGCATTTCAGCTAAACAATATTCGTCTTTCCAGCTAACTAATCGAACCCTTCCTGAAGTAGTATGCAACCTACGTTCGCTAACTGGCTATGCTATCTATGTCATATTAACGTTATGATCCTTGATCCTGTCCAGAAGTTAGGGGTCCAAGTAGTTGAGGCTCGTCATAAAATGTACAATAACTTTTCAATGGCTTGTCCAGGTGGCCTAGCCACATCCTCCTTCAAGATGTGACGCTTGTAATAGAGGTTATCTCGTGAAATAACTTTAAGTAAGAATTTGTTAAAAAATAATTCTAGTTTAATCTACTCTACTGGTTCGTTGAGGTGTTGGTCCTGTTTGGGTTGGAATTTAAGACAATGTTAACAGGGAAGTATCAGGCTATAACAAGTTGACGATCTATGGAACCCAGGACTCCTTGGAAAACAGTGGCTGAGTTGTTACTGAGTGGGCTATCCTGGCTAAATAAATAAAATGAAATTATGAAATGAGTCGAAAAAAGTCAGTCCCATCGCCTGCAGTACCTGCGGTGTGTTACAGGGACCCCCTGCCAGCAGTCTTAACCAATTCAACATGTAGAATCGTGGACGGTTGTCGTCAATAGTTTCACACCCTATACCGTGCCAATCCAAAACTAAACTAAAGCTTGGGCAGTATGTTCCAATGAGTCTAAAATATGAAGACAATCTAGTCAGCCCTACCCGATCAGATCGAACCTCCAGCAGCATAGTTAGCTAGCTTGCACTGGAGATTGATCAAATGGTCCATTCAAAGCATGAAACTTTTAATTTTTTAACAACCTTTACTTGCCGATTCTTGACTTGGAAGGCACAGGTGTGGATTAAAATTTTTTTGTGGAATATTCTCTGGGTATCAGAGTTCCACCAACAACTGGAAACAGACATTTTATAAGACACCGGTTGCCTTCCACATCGAGAATGTAGAAAGTATCGACAAGTAGGCCAAAGGTTGGTTGAAAATAAATGTACCATGCGTTGAATGTACCATCGGATCTACCTTAAGTACATTGTACGCTAGTTAACTATGCTGCTTGGAGGTTCGATTCTGATCGGCTAGTCAGAGACCATCGGTGGCAGTCCTGCATCTTTCTGTAGCTTTGAAGAGATGATTTAACATTGCCAGTTTTTTTCCCTGTTAGTCTAGGCCTGTGGCCAGGTTGTTATATCCAGACAAAATTACTCCTGCTTTATTTAAGTTTACTCTTGCAGACTTCCCAGCCTTTCTGCCTGTGTTTCCAGGGTGTTAAACTTGGCGAGCAGGTGTTCATTTTTTTGTTTTTCTTCACTGCATGTTCTTGACTCCATGGTAACACAGGACTGTCCATGTTACATCACTGTGTAGCAGGGGTTTATCATAGCTGACATTTTTTTGAAACGCTCTTTGTAACCCATAATGCTCTTTAGGCCTAACCTATATTCCAGAGCATACAGTAAGGTTTAAAATGACACCAAAACTTGCACTCTACCATCAGATACTGTCTTAAAGGAGCCCTGTGAAGGCTCAAATTGAACAGGACATTTCCATCTGTTAGAAAGGTATGAACAACCTGTTTGTATTTTTTATTATTAATTTGTCATAGTTTGAGCTGTCCATTGTGTAACATGTTTGGCAACATAAGAACTTCACTCCATGACGGTGTGACATTGTTTCATTTGATTAAACACCGTGAATGGAAAGAATACACAGGTCTCTATAAAAATGAAGTTGTTAGCTATTCAGGTAGAGTGAGAATGCATTTGAAACACACACACATCAAACAACAACCAGTGTTCTAAGCAGTGTAGTGGCTACTGTGTCATTCCACACATTATAGTGTACCACATTATGATTCATAATACCCATAAAACCTAGCGGTCAAACAGGGAAATGGTTCTAATCGTTTTTTCACCATTCATGTTTCCCATAGGGGATTTTGGAAACACTTAAAATAAGGGCTGTGTTTTGTGTAGGCTTACCCTGGCGTGACGTTTTGATAACTGTGTAAATCTCTAGGACAAGGTGACTTTTATCAATATATTTACCTGCAATAATTGAAACGCTAATTAGCTGCTAATGTGGCTATCATAAAGAACTACAAATACCATGATGATCTGATCTAATGTTAGCTGAATGTAGTAATTAATAAATTGGCTAAGTCTCTTTAAATGGACAATTGACAATACCTGTTTGCAAAGGTGTCAGCTAGAGTTGATGTGCAGGACCTTGCAGGGATTTGTAGTCTTGCATCATGTCTACATTAATGCTAATTATCATTTTTAAATCAGAATAAATAAGTTGAATATATTGATAAGTCACCATGTCCAAGAGGGATGAACATGGTTATCAAAATGTCATGCCAGGGTAAGCCTACATGAAACACCGCCCTTTAAGTTTTTGTAAAATCCCATATGGGAAAAATAAATGTTGGTTAAACAACTGGAACCATTTCCCTGTTTGACCTCTAGGTTTTATGTGTATTATGACACCTACACTGTGGGGCTCTATAGTAGGCTTAACCATGAAGTGGGTGAGGTGCACAGAGCTGGACTTCGCATAACAGCAGGAGCTATGCAGAACCGCTTCAAAAATGAGGAGAGATGGAGGGAGCGTTCCACTAGTTCTGAAGTGGGAATATGTGAGGGTGGTGTGACTGAGTCACTGCAGGAGTGAGACACACACAAACATTCTCTATTGAAACACCAGCCTTTGTCACAATGGCATGTGAAAGACCTGCCCCTGTACTTTTTTATTTGTCCTGCCTTAAGAAAAAACAGCCTATTTTCATTGGGCTGTAACTGGATTGAAGTGTAAAAACCCCTCTCCACAGCCTTGTCACTCCAAAGAACTAGTAAGGCATCAGTGAACCTGAAATTGCAATGAAATCCTAGAATGTCTTGAATTAGTGCACATGGAACATGACCACTCTGAAAACAATCCTTAAAGAAAAAGGCCTGTCAAACATACCGTAGGTCTAAATTCATTTTTTCCCATGATAATTTCCTCCAGTATTGGACTGTGTTCATGGCACTGCCTTTTTGCTAAAGTAGTCCTCCATATTACAGGCATTTCTTGTAGTGTAAATGGTCTGAAGTGTAGTAAACTGGAAGGAGAGGAGATATAATAGTGTCTTGTTCATCTCGTCTTTGTAACGGTTTATATCCGCCTCCCCTCACTTGACTGGTGAATCCCATCTCAAACTTTTACAGGTTTCAATTATTCATGAAGCCCCTCTATGCCGAGTGCCTTTGTCTGATATTACGTCCATTCTCTGTGACCCCAGGTCTGATTGGATGCTGCACGTCAAGGGTTATTTCCACTGATTTGATCGATGTGCCAGACTAACTCGTTTCCATCAATACTCTTCATGGACAATGGAGGGAAAATGCTTTGCTGGGCAGTCACTGTCAGATGCAGTCTGAGCACGCAGATAGGTTTAGCTTGAGAAAAGGGTCTCCTAACCAGCCTTGTAACAAACTATGGGCCTAGTGAAACAGTCAAAGGTTTGAAGGTCTTGCATCTAGGGTGCAGGAAGCACAGAACTGTCTTTGTCTTTTGATAGCCATCTCACAGTGACTGCTTTCCCCCCCCCCCCTCTATCACTTCTCTGCAAATAGAAACGCTTTGATCCAAGCGCAGGAAATCTCTCATAGGAAGCTGGCCTAATTTGTGAGATCCCATGTCACTCAGCTGAATAACAAAACCATATTGTGGTGTACATTGACATATCCCTAGCACCAAGGCCCTCTCCTGCCATTGTCAGAGGGAGATGGAGCAGACAATTGTAGGAAATGAAGGGGGATCTGAAGACATTGACTTTCTTCCATTACTTTATTTAATTAATTATTAACCAAACGCTTAATGTTTTCTGCAGGTTAGTGAGACCTGTCCTGCTATGTTTCATTTCGGTCTAGTAGTGGCAAATATATCATATACCATCATGATTACTGAGGCTAGGTCAATTCCCCAAAATGTGTGATGTAGTCTAATTTGTTAATGTATGGGAAATAATTGATTCACCTAGTATGTAGGCCTATCCACTATAATGGTTGTAGTTAATAGCCTAAACACTCACTGTGTAGGTAGTACAGTATATAGGTAGCCTACATATGCCTATTAGTTACAAATATGGTATATTTTCTAAAAGGTCACATTTGAATAATGTTTGTGACTATATTCATGGCAGTAATATCCCTCACATTAGTGCCAAGGTCCTGTAAGTTTGCCTCCACAGACCAAAAAAACACAGGGTCTGTGTCACTTTGACAAGGTCACTAGTGCATATATTTAGAACACAGTTCCTGGTTTGTAGTTGTAGCTTGTTGTCAAGGTGCACGATCTACAGTTGAATGCTAAGGCTAATGTTTACAGCATTAAAGAAATCCTATTCATTATGAGCCAAAGTGCAGTTTGAAACTGCACTTATCTCTGGAGAAGCAAGACTTAAATGGAAAATGAATAAGAACAGGAAACACAATGATTTGTAACAAATGTGAGATGTTCAGCTTAAACATTTTAAACTCTTCAAATCAAAATGTATTTGTCACATAAACATATTGAGCAGATGTTATTGCGGGTGTAGCGACACGCTTGTATTCCTAGCTCCAACAGTGCAGTAGTATCTAAAAACAATACACATGAATTAAGAAATATATAAATATTGGATTGAGCAAAGTCGGAGTGGCATTGACTAAAGTAGAATAGAATACAGTATATACATATGAGATGAGTAAAGCAGTATGTAAACATTATTGAAACATTAAAGTGACTAGTGTTCCCTTATTAAAGTGGCCAGTGATTCTAAGTCTGTATATAGGGCAGCAGCCTCTAAGGTGCAGGGTTGTGTAACCGGGTGGAAGCCGGCTAGTGATGGCTATTTAACACTCTGATGGCCTTGAGATAGAAGCTGTTTTTCAGTCTCTCGGTCCCAACTTTGATGCACTTGTACTGACCTGTGATGTGTATGCCTAGGAACTTGAAGCTTTCCACCCTCTTCACTGCGTTCCCGTCAATGTGGATAGGGGCGTGCTCCCTCTGCTGTTTCCTGAAGTCCACGATCAGCTCCTTTTGAGTGAGAGGTTATTTTCCTGACACCACACTCTGAGAGCTCTCACCTCCTCCCGGCAGGCTGTCCTTGCCATTGTTAGTAATCAGGCCTACTACGGTTGCGTTGTCTGCAAACTTGATCAATGAGTTGAAGGCATGCGTGGCCACGCAGTCATGGGTGAATAGGGGGTACAGGAGGGGGCTGAGCACACACCCTTGTGGGGCCCCTGTGTTGAGGATCAGCGACGTGGAGGTGTTGTTTCCTACCTTCACCACCTGGGGAAGGCCCATCAGGAAGTCCAGGACCCAGTTGCAAACAGCGGGGTTCAGACCCGTGGCCTCAAGCTTAATGATGAGCTTGGAGGGTACTATGGTGTTGAATGCTGAGCTCTATTCAATTAACAGCATTCTTACATAGGTATTCCTCTTGTCCAGATAGGGCAGTGTGATGGCGATTGCATCGTCTGTTGATCTATTGGGGCGGTAAGCAAATTGAAGTGGGTCTAGGGTGTAAGGTAGAGCTGATATGATCCTTGACTAGCCTCTCAAAGCACTTCATGATGACAGAAGTGAGCGTTACGGGGCAATAGTCATTAGGTTCAGTTACCTTTCTTCCTGTACCCAAGAAAGCAATGGTGGACATCTTGAAGGCAGTGGGGACAGCAGACTGGGATAGGGAGTGATTGAATATGTCCGTAAACACTCCAGCCAGCTAGTCTGCGCATGCTCTGAGGACGCGGCTAGGGATGCCGTCTGGGCCGGCAGCCTTGCGAGGGTTAACACGCTTAAATGTCTTACTCACGTGGGCCACGGAGAAGGAGAGCCCACAGCGGTGGCACTGTGTTATCCTCAATGCGGGCGAAATTGGTGTTTAGCTTGTCCGGCAGCAAGACGTCGGTGTCCGACGTGGCTGGTTTCCCTTTTGTAGTCCGGGATTGTCTCTAGACCCTGCCACATACGTCTCGTGTCTTAGCCGTTGAATTGCGACTCCACTTTGTCTCTATACTGACGTTTTGCCTGTTTGATTGCCTTACGGAGGGAATAACTACACTGTTTGTATTCGGCCATATTCCCAGTCACCTTTCCATGGTTAAATGTGGTGGTTCGCGCTTTCAGTTTTGTGCGAATGCTGCCGTCGATCTGCTGTTTCTGGTTTGGTTTGAGTAGGTTTTAAGTCACAGTGGGTACAACATCTCCTATATACTTCCTGATGAACTCCGTCACCATATCCGTGTATTTGTCAATGTTATTCTGAGGCTACCCGGAACATATCCCAGTCCGCGTGATCAAAACAATCTTGACGCATGGATTCTGATTGGTCAGACCAGCGTTGAATAGACCTTAGCACAGGTACTTCCTGTTTGAATTTCTGCCGATAGGAAGGGAGTAGCAAAATAGAATTTGTAGAAGGGATGGCAGGGGAGGGCCTTGTAGGCATTTCGAAAAGTTGAGTAGCAGTGGTACAATATTTAACCAGCGTGAGTACAACAGTCAATGTGTTGGTTGAACTTCGGTAGCGTTTTCCTCAATTGCTTTGTTAAATCTGTTGTAATTGGCAACGACCACTGTTAATCGTGTTGCTGTTGCACAGTACCTCACCTCCCTGTCACTTCTGGCCAGTGTGTTACTGACATGCCAGTTTCACTGCTGCCAAATCAGTTTAGGTTTAATCATTTCAATTTTTAAGGGAGCTATTCATAAGGCCTGGTCTGCTGTGTTTGTGGTTCTCTGTGTTGTCATAAACCAACAGAGTCCCAAGCCACAGCCCTTGCATTGAATAGGGAGGTTAAGGGGACTGGCTACTAGTGCTGCCACATCTCTCTCATTCCTCTTCATGACCTTGGCAAATTATCACCAATCTGCACTGCCTCTGTACTTATGAGGTGGAATAAGATCAATTAAGCAAATACTGGCTTGGAGGAGGTTCCCCTAATAGCCACTACCAACAATCTCCTGGGGGCTGATAAAGTAGCCCCTGCATGTAATCTGAGATTTATGAGACTGATTTTGAATTTGGTAATATTTGTCTTGCGAGTTATATCATTCGTATCGAGATGGCTGTCAAACATGTTGTGAAGACAATTGATACTGTGGGAGTCATGACATTTATGGAGCCGCTGCTTGAAATTTGCTAAATAAAGTATTACATTTTTGTGTGTGCAGAAAACAACAGGATAATAATATTGCAAACATGTAGCCCTAGGATAGGCCTAACACTTAGGCTACTTTACATGGGGCTATGTGAAAAACTTGTGGATAGTGCAGGATGGCACACATCTGAACTGTCCAGGAAGCTTGTCAGACTGGGGATTACCATGGGGCTCTGGGAAAAAGTGTTTTAAAAGTATAAATTAAGGACTCCCCTGTAGATATACTCTGATAAACAATATAGTTGAAGTGGTCAGAATGTTTTTTTTTGTGGAGTTCTTTTATCCTGCAGTGGGGTTGTCATGGGTTATCAGTACCTAGTCACTGCATGGTTCATCTCAGCAGGACAATTAAATTAGACAATTTCTGACATTTCCTTTCCCCTCGTTTCCAGGATACCTGTGAAAGCTCTTGCTTCCCACCCAAATGTCAAGGTCACAGTGACAGGGGCGGGCGGTGGCAGAGCCCGTTGCCCCGGCCCCTTTGCCCAGCTGCAGAGCAGCCTCTGTCAGGGAGCACACCCTCCCAATCCAGTCCTCTGGGTGGCACCTTGAGCCATGGAGCACCCACGGGAGAAAGAGGGTGAGAGACCTGCACGCGGCAGCAAGGCAGGTCAGGGGCGCAGCGGGCATTCGCGCCCCTCGGGATCAGGCTCCTCCGGAGTGCTCATGGTGGGTCCCAACTTCCGTGTGGGCAAGAAGATCGGCTGTGGTAACTTTGGAGAGCTGAAGTTAGGTAAGAACAGCCTAACCCTTTAAATAATACATTTGGTATATTTTTAGGTGTTTGGAAATGATGATACAGTATATACTGGATGTATGAACATTTGTTTAAAGCTGAAAATATTGGGCCTTAACTATGTTCTACTCCTCTTGGAAATGTAAAACCTTGTTCACTGATATATTCCTAGTGCCCTCTTTTCACCCTCACTATCAAATTGTACATGGGGCTTAACATACTGTTAATATTATCATATCTCGACATGATGATTCAAGTTGGATGTAATGACAGCATCATAATGAGTTCAGGCCCCAGCTAATCTGCCATGGCTGTAGACACCTGAATTGACACCCAGATTACATTGGCAGCAAATATGTATTTCATTTTCATTATGGATAATAACTTTGAGAGCTGAGTGTCTATCCCCCTGTACCTCCATCTAAGATATCTGGGTTGTCTAATGACTATCTTCTCCAGGTAGGACAGTGAGGAGCATTAAGCCATATGAAAATAGCCAGAAAACTCAAACTTTACTGTTTGTACTGAAATGGCTCTGTCCTGAAACTGGTTGAAAGACTAAGATTCTCCTTCCCTCTGCTCTGCTGCCGCCCACATGGAAAATAGTCCGGGAGGGGGTGGGCAAGAGAATGGCTTTTCTCTAGTATGCTCAAGGCATGTACTGCTGAAGTTCTGAGGCCTATTGTTTGCCTATGGCATTGTCACTCAGCATGAGTGTGGCTGGGTTCCATAGGCTCATCTACTCACTTTTGAGGGATTTAATAAAGGCCTTAACTCCTGACATTTAAAAAGCCTACTGGGTGCAAGACATCTTAACATTTTATGTAAATACTTAATGACTTAGGAGGGAGTTGTTATTCAGTCCTGTGTTGTCTTTTGACTAGATTGAATCAAATTTTACTTTGTTATAGAACTGGGCGATATGGACAAAAATACATATTGTGAAACATTACCATTCTATTTATCATAATAACATAAATTAAGGAAAGTTTATAACATTAATGTGCACCGGTTTTCTTTTTTTTTTTATGATCCTTTAAACTGCTACTACTAGTTTGATGGTTGTAGCCATCAATTGTCCCATTAACAATCACCCATATTAGCGAACTAATTTCAAACTTTGCATTTTACTAGTGTAGGCTACTTATCATAATGAACAATATCAGTTCATTTCCTGCGCTAAGTGATCGGTATGGTCTGTGTCGATACATTTTTGGTTTATCGTCCTAACTCTACTTTGTTAATCAAGGGACCTCACAACAAATTGTTGGAATTTCAACATTGAACAATCTCAATGTTCAAACAGAGGATTGTATTTGTTATGAATAGAACATGTCACAAGGTGTCTTCATTGAGCTGGTGCTAACCATAAAATAAGCCTCCATGATGTGTACACTAAACCTTTTACAATTTTAGTCAGGAATCTCAAAATATTAGTGGTCCATTTCAAAATGCATAATTTCACTTTATGTAGTATTTTAAGTAAAGTACTTGAATCCTACAATTATCAATGTTCTCCCACTGTCCTACGTATTCCCCCACACTTATACAAATATCATTGCACTGCTCTGCGCAGGATCATTGCATCCAAACACAAGCCTTGTTGTTCTCACTTTCCTACCTAGTGTCACACTGTTGGCGTCAGCACTTTCATTCTCAGCTTGCCCCGCAAACGTGCTGAATTTCACATGCCTGCAAGGGGATTTATGCTGCACTTCTCTCAGATGACACCTTTTGTATTGCAATATCACTTACAGCAGGGGTCGGCAAAAGGCAGCCCAGGGGATTTTTTTTTTTTGTGCCCCCAAAGTAAAATAAATAGTTAAATTAATAGAAGGGATTTCGTTTTTTTGGTCAAAAGACAAAAATCACCAGGAATTTATCTAAAAATGAGTTTCATTCAGGAAATCTGTTCAAGTATTCCCACGAATAAAAGAGACATACAGTGCCTTAAAGTGTGCACCCCTTGACTTTTTCCACATTTAGTTGTTACAGCCTGAATTTAAAATGTATTAAATTGACTTTTTTTTTGTCACAGGCCTACTACACACAATACCCCATAATGTTAGTGGAATTGTTTTAAATGTTTTTATTATTAATTAACAAAGAAAAGCTGAAATGTCTTGTCAGTAAGTATTCAACCTCTTTGTTATGGCAAGCCTAAATAAGTTCAGGATTAAACATTTGCATCACAATTCACATAAGTTGCATGCACTCTGTATGCAATAATAGTTTTGAACATGGTTTTTGAATGACTCATCACTGTACCCCACACATACAATTATCTGTAAGGTCTCTCAGTTGAGCAGTACATTTCAAACACAGATTGAACCACAAAGACCAGGGAAGCAGACATTGAATATCCCTTTGAGCATGGTGAAGTTATTAATTACACTTTGGATGGTGTGTCAATATACCCAGTCACTACAAATATACAGGTGTCCTTCCCAACTCAGTTGCAGGAGAGGGAAACTGCTCAGGGATTTTCCCATGAGGCCAGTGGTGACTTTTAAACAGAGTTTAATGGCTGTGATGGGAGAGCTGAGGATGGCTCAACAACATTGTAGTTACTCCACAATACTAACCTAATTGACAGAGTTAAAAGGAAGACTGTACAGAATAACAATATTCTAAAACATGCATCCTGTTTGCAGTAAGGTATTGAAGTAAAACTGCAAAACATGTGGCAAAGAAATTAACTTTGTTCTGAATGCAAAGTGTTATGTTTGGGGCAAATCCAATACAACACATTACTGAGTACCACACTCCATATTTTCAAGCATACTGGTGGCTGCATCATGTTATGTTTTCCGTCAGACACTGGGAGATGAATTCAACTTTCAGCAGGACAATAGCCTAAAACACAAGGCCAAATCTACACTGGAGTTGCTTTCCAAGAAGATGGTGAATGTTCCTGATTGACCGAGTTAGTTTTGACTTAAAGCTACTTGAAAATCTGTGGCAAGATCTGAAAATATTTGTTTAGCAATGATCAACAACCAATTTGACAGAGCTTGAATAATTTAGAAAATAATAATAGGGAAATGTCGCACAGTCCAGGTGTCCAAAGCTCTTAGACTAACCCAGAAAGACTCACAGCTGTAATTGCTGCAAAAGGTGATTCTACAATTATTGACTCAGTGTGAATACTTATGTAAATGATATTTCTGCGTTTCAATTTCAGTAAATGTGAAAACTTTTCTAAATACATGTTTTCACTTTCATTGTGGGGTATTGTGATATTAAAACAAATTTAATCATTTTTGAATTCAGGCAGTAACACAACAATGTGGAATAAGTCAGGGGGTATGAGTACTTAAGGCACTGTATGGGATCGTGTCTCAATGTAATCAAGGTATACAATTATGATTTTGATATACAATCTATTTTTGGGCTTAGTTGTGGTCTAATTTGCAGCCTGCAAATTGTTAGAATTATGTTCCTGCCCCCCGACCATCCTCTCAGCCAAAAATTGGCCCGCGGCTGAGTCTTGTTGCTTTCCCCTGACTTAGGAGAGAATGTATCCCTCGCTCACTCTATTACCATCAGAGATGGATCATTCGAGGAAAATAGAGGAAAAAATTACTTTGGCTTTGTTCATTCATTTGAAGTTGGTAGTTTTATGCAGGACATGCACCCAGTGGTAGGCTACACGTGATGGGGTTCACAAACTGCAATACATGGCATTGCACAATAGGCATATGCAGATGCCTTATGGTGCATTAGCGGCCCCTGGTTATTGTCCTCATCTCAACTGTCCAATTCGAACGTTGTATCGCTTCTGACTTTCCAGACGCTTTGTTCAGTCATCACTGTTATTTGTGAAGCATGTGTCTTCGAGACCTATGGGAGTTTAAATGGTTCCTTAAGACTCCTAAAATATTCCTTGGTGGCTGCACTGGATGGTGCCATCTCATCTGTTTCAAATAAGTTGTTTACCCAACCTTCTAATAACCTTTTTTTTTGTTATCCAGGTAAAAACCTCTACACCAATGAGTATGTTGCAATAAAATTGGTAAGTATGGAGCCTTATTAGGGTTGGGCAGTATCCTGATTTTCATATTGTCCTTCTCTCACCACGGGATTTACGGTATTAATGGCTTAGTACACAAGGGAGCTCCAAAAACACAAGATGAAGCCTATTGGGCATCTCTTACCAGAATGCTAACAAAATAAGCACAATAGCCAATTTCCACGTAGGCTGCTAGCTAAATATGCTAACGAGCGCAAACAAAAATAACTGAATTGCAAAGACAGGCAATCCAGCTCATAAAGTTATACATGTGTAGGTAGTAGCTACCGAATGTCTTTTTGTTGAATTTGGACATTTTGCAAGCCGATTTGAACGAGAAACATTGTGCAAATGAACATGCTTGTCTGAAGGAAGAACAGTACTGCCTCTGCATCAGCATGTCTACATGCTGTGTCTGAAGTCGCCAGAGTAATGGGCCTGTCTCCTCTGCTCGGAGAAGAAGGGGAGGAGCAGACGGGCCAAGAACGGACTGGAGAAAAAAACAAGGAAATCAAGATAACAACAGTGGCAACTGTAAAATAACTTATCCAAAGGGCTTTGACTTTTCAAACATGGCAGAAAGCTAACACAATATGATGCCCCGTCACCTTATTAATTCAGTCACTTACTAAGATAACACGACCCCTGAGTTGAACTTGCTAACGCAGAATTCTGTTTTTTCACGCAGGAAAAATATATAAAACGTGTAACAAATATCTTGCTGCATTTTGTAAGCATAGACCTAAAATACTACTTGTAATTTCTGCTCGGCATCCGACTAATTCTGTGCTTCAGTTGCACTTCTAAACTCTGAGAATTCACAAAATGGGCATTCTATCAGCAGACAGTGCTCTGACTGGTGTGTAGCTACTTTTCTCCAGTACTTTTCTCGTATTCTTCTCTGGTAAAATACAAGATGAGCTGATTTAATTAAACAAAACAATGTATCTGGCTACATTCTTTCTATGATAGGCCTAAACATTAGTAATATGATGTCCATGCATCGTTTTTGCAAAAAATACCTTGCATTTTCATTGTAACCTCATTTACTTGTGTGGCTGCCAATCAAATTGCGTTGCACTTCTGTAGTCATCTGATGAAAATAAAGCTGTTTTCTGCTGAATGAGTTGCACTAATGTATTTTCTGTGAAGGAAAACTATAATTGCATGACCCTGATCACTCTATTAAAGCAAAAAAACTGACTTTCAATATTAAACATGTCCCCTGTCAATACACTGCTGGACCTGCTCCCGCTTTCTCCCATTGTGCTATTTACAATCAAACGTGACTGGCTCAGCTGTTCTGGGGAGCTACTTAATTTTTGTTTAATTAACCGTTATTTAGCTAGGCAAGTCAGTTAAGAACAAATCGTTATTTTACAATTTTTTAAAAATATTTTTTTTATATTTACATTTATTTGCTTTGTCTTGGCCAGGTCGCAGTTGTAAATGAGAACTTGTTCTCAACTGGCCTACCTGGTGAAATAAAATGAATGTAAACTTCTTTTTTTTTATAACAATGACGGCCTACCCCGGCCAAACCCTCCCCTAACCGGGACAACGCTGGGCCAATTGTGCGCCACCCTATACTTAAGCTTCATAATGTGACCTGTGAAATGAAGATTGCAATCTGCTTCATCTCCTAATGCATTGCACAAGTTGACTGCAGGTATTTACTTAAAGAGATACAAATATTAAGATGTACTGAAAAACTAAAAAAATAGTTTCAACCGTATTGAAAAACCATCCCGTTGCTGTTTTCAAATACCCCGGTATACCACCCAAGCCTTATTTCTGATTATTTCCCTTATGAGATTATCCTCTTTCTAAAGTGAATTGGCCCAATGAGCAGCTATCAAAATCATGATAAAATATTTATTTTATTAGTCAATTACATTAATGAATTTCTGAACCTTAATTTGAAAGTGGTTTGTTTGAATGATAATTATTAAAATTTTCATATTTATTGTAGGTGTAATTCATATTGTGCAGTGAATGAAAAGCCCACCTTTAACTGAAGTGTTTCCTTTTTGTGTTATTCTTCCAGGAACCAATCAAATCAAGGGCACCACAGCTGCATTTGGAGTACCGGTTTTACAAAACATTAGGCAGCACAGGTAAGACCTCCACTCTTCTATTCACCCTTTTATCTCCATCCTCTCTTCCTCTTTTCCGTCTCATTGATCACTCCTACTGACTTGAGGTCACCTCAGATTGGTGAGGTTCTGTATGAAGACTGCCTGTTCTTAAAGGGTAGGTAGCATAAACGTAACACATGGATTTGCATTAGTATACGCATCAGAAGGCCCAATGCAAAGTTACACCTCACTTTTCTATTTTTTTTTGTTATTACATGCAATCGATCAGAATGCCTAAGTCATGCCAGAAATGATTTTTGCGAGGTGTGATGCAGTTTAGAGTACTGGTCAAGCCAGCCTATTCCCCAAATTGTAAAAGCCAACAGAAATAACTTTAGATGTGTAACTTTAAATAAAACCAAATCATTTGCAGTCATGACTACTGGTTTCGATTTAATTTTCAGCCAACTTGCAAGCAAGTACTTTACGAACATTGTTACAAATCAGCTTGCAAGGTTGCTAGCCAACTAGCCTGCTAACATTAGCCATACTAGCCTGCTAACGTTAGCCCTACCAGCCTTCTAGCGTTACATTAGCACTGCATGAGTCAGCCATTTGCTACCAACACCTAGCTTACAGCTACATTAAAGTAAGCCGACGCTTTGGAAATACATAACGCCATCAAATAATGTTACAGGTATATGCAGTTATCTTGGCCAGCCAGCAAAATTGAATTATTTTTGCCAGCCTAGCCAGCTAACTTGTCTAGCTAGCCAACCACCACGGTCGACATAGCTCAGTAGTAAGCCCGATAACAACATCAACTAGTCTAGCACAGGCCGGAACCCACAGAACACAGCAACAAAAAAGTAAAGTGAGGCAAGACTTGACGGTTGCGTTAGCTGCCAAGGAAAGAGGCCCTACAGAGGGAGAGACCGCTAATCCAATATAGTGAGGTAAATTCCAGAGGCAATAGTCCAGAGACTGCATTGGGCATAGGGGAAGAGTCAACAACGACACTCTGCGCGGCTAACGCAGAGTAGATTTTCCATATTGCATTGTGGTTAGTTTAGAAGATATTCGGAAATAAGTTAAATATGTAAAAAAAAAAAAAAAACATAACTGTTTGTAGTTGTAGTAACAATCTGGTTACTTAAGTTGCTAAGTATTTTACTACACTGTTAATTTTGTGTGTAAAAACTCATGATTCCTACCCTTTAATTGTCGCACGAAAGAAGAATTACCAAGCTCTTCTGTTTTGGAAATTTCACCGTGCCTCAGTGTCTGACAGGTTGAAGGCCCTCAATAGTAATCAATGGCACAGTGCGTGTGTTAGGGCTGCACAATTAATCAAATTCACATCAAAATCTCAATATTGACGTGCAATATCCATTTTGCAAGAGATTCATATTGCATTAAATCGTTTTGAAACACCACAGTCGCATGTGTGACGTCCGATTTGATCATTTACTTTTTTCCTCTTGCAACTGCTTCCCACATACAGCAAGCCTTGCCCCTCGTTCAAGCAGCACAGTTCCTCCTCCTTGCTGTTGGATCCATTTTAAAGTAGAAGTTCAAAAAAAAAAATACAACCAAATAAAACGTTTGGATGTAAATTGAATGTTATCAAAGGGTCCAGACACCTTTTCCGGTCACAACTTGCAGACTTGTTTACGTGCTGCTGTGCGATTTTGTTGTCAACCTTACTCTGCTACCTGACAACTTTACGGTTTTTACTTTTTTAATTACCGTTTATATTTTTTGTTTTTCCCTCAACTCTTTTTCATTCATTTTTTTCACTCCGGACGTTTTATCTGGACATGGTTCGTCAGGACCTCCAACAGCCGAAGCTAAGTAACATTATATTGATGCCTTCTAATTGCAGTCGCTGTACTCATAATATACAGGCGAAAGATCACCTTATAGCGAGGATAGCTGTGCTGCAAGCCCAGCTTCAGACGCAATCGTTAGGCAAGGGTAATTTAAGTGTAGGAAAGGATGAAACGGCGTCTTAAGTACAGATAGTAACGTTAGTATAAACCCCCTCGCACGGTCCCCGCAGCCGGACAACTTTCTCATGGTTTCTGGAGGGAAATGCTGTAGGAATGCTCAACCGGTGTCGCTCATTCAGCCGACAAACTTTCAACCGGTTCTCCCCAGTAATTAAGCAGCGAGTCGGAGTCAGAGGCCGAGCCTTCTCTGGTCTCTACTCCTCCCGTTACGGGGTCTGAGATGCTGAAGCCTCCCACCATTAGCTCTGACAAATTGAAAACCCTAGTCATTGGCGACTCCATTACCCGCAGTATTAGACTTAAAACGAATCATCCAGCGATCATACACTGTTTACCAAGGGGCAGGGCTACCGACGTTAAGGCTAATCTGAAGATGGTGCTGGCTAAAGCTAAAACTGGCGAGTGTAGAGAGTATAGGGATATCGTTATCCACGTCGGCACCAACGATGTTAGGATGAAACAGTCAGAGGTCACCAAGCGCAACATAGCTTCAGCATGTAAATCAGCTAGAAAGATGTGTCGGCATCGAGTAATTGTCTCTGGCCCCCTCCCAGTTAGGGGGAGTGATGAGCTCTACAGCAGTCTCACAACTCAATCGCTGGTTGAAAACGGTTTTCTGCCCCTCCCAAAAGATAGAATTTGTAGATAATTGGCCCTCTTTCTGGGACTCACCCACAAACAGGACCAAGCCTGGCCTGTTGAGGAGTGACGGACTCCATCCTAGCTGGAGGGGTGCTCTCATCTTATCTATGAACATAGACAGGGCTCTAGCTCCACAATGAAATAGGGTGCAGGCCAGGCAGCAGGCTGTTAGCCACCCTGCCAGCTTAGTGGAGTCTGCCACTAGCACAGTCAGTGTAGTCAGCTCAGCTATCCCCATTGAGACCGTGTCTGTGCCTCGATCTAGGTTGGGCAAAACTAAACATGGCGGTGTTCGCCTTAGCAATCTCACTAGAATAAAGACCTCCTCCATTCCTGCCATTATTGAAAGAGATTGAGATACCTCACATCTCAAAATAGGACTACTTAATGTTAGATCCCTCACTTCAAAGGCAGTTATAGTCAATTAACTAATCACTGATCATAATCTTGATGTGATTGGCCTGACTGAAACATGGCTTAAGCCTGATGAATTTACTGTGTTAAATGAGGCCTCACCTCCTGGTTACACTAGTGACCATATCCCCGTGCATCCCGCAAAGGCGGAGGTGTTGCTAACATTTACGATAGCAAATTTCAATTTACAAAAAGAAAAACCAACGTTTTTGTCTTTTGAGCTTCTAGTCATGAAATCTATGCAGCCTACTCAATCACTTTTTATAGCTACTGTTTACAGGCCTCCTGGGCCATATACATTTACATTTTAGTCATTTGGCAGACGCTCTTGTCCAGAGTGACTTACAGTAGTGAATGCATACATTTCATAAAAAAAAATGTATACAGCGTTCCTCACTGAGTTCCCTGAATTCCTATCGGACATTGTAGTCACAGCAGATAATATTCACATTTTTGGTGACTTTAATATTCACATGGAAATGTCCACAGACCCACTCCAAAAGGCTTTCGGAGCCATCATCGACTCAGTGGGTTTTGTCCATGTCTCCGGACCTACTCACTGCCACAGTCATACTCTGGACCTAGTTTTGTCCCGTGGAATAAATGTTGTGGATCTTAATGTTTTTTTCCCCTCATAATCCTGGACTATCGGACCACCATTTTATTACGTTTGCAATCGCAACAAATACGGACCTGCATTGCTTGCTGTTTGAGGTTTTAGGCTGGGTTTCTGTACAGCACTTTGAGATATCAGCTGATGTAAGAAGGGCTATATAAATACATTTGATTTGATTTTTGTGTTATTACACATGTTTTTGAGAAATTTACCCCAAACAGCAAATCACTTCCTCATCCTTGTTGTGTAGTATGGAGGCCCCGAAAAAACATGAACAAAGGCTCCAAAAACACCCAAATACGTCCTTTTGGTAATAGTGATGCAGGTCTTTAGATGTGTACACATTAAATTGTCATTTCAAACTTTATCCGCAACGTTATAAGCTATACTTCTCCGTCCGTTCTACAGGTAACTGCCAAAATAATGGAAACACTTGAGTAAATGAGGGATATATATATATATATATATTAAATAAATGTAATCGCTGTTAGATTTTTTTGGGGGGCCAATATCGTGCAGTCCTAGTGTGTGTGAGTGCTGTCCTCTTTCAGGTTGCTCACACAGAATACCTGAATCTCAGGCATTATATTGCTCCTCAATATTTCGGCTTGCAAGGACATGGCAATGTTTTGCAGGTGTAAAGTATTTTTGTAGTTGTCCGTGTTGTGGTTGGAATGGTTGCTTGAGATCTTTCTCTCTCATACACACTTACATTAGTCTCTCCCTCACACAGACACCTCTGTCAATTTGCTACACACTTGTGTCGCTCGACTCGTCTTTGAGTCTCAGGCTCAGATGCAGAAAGTAGCACTGGTCCTGTGGTGTTGATGAGACACCTGCAGAACCTCTGCGGGAGGCAACACGTTGCCATGACGTCTCCCTGAATTCACTGCTGAGACTGCTGTCGCTTCCCTTTAACAGTAAGGGCTATTTTACAAACCACACCAATTTTTTTTTTATTAAAGTCTGACATATAATTATATGGTTGTATGTGTTTTTTATTATCTTTTTATAGGTCTGGTGATGGTGATCACCTTACTATTTTTCAGAATATTATTCCAGTTCTATATGGGATGACTGCTTTCTGTTTGACACCCACCACCCTACCCCATTCGCTGAAAACAGTTAGAGGGCAGGTTGACGTTTATTGTCATGAATCTTGCCCTGGAGGCAGAACTGAGCGGTTCCGCTAGATGGGCCAGCTGCAAAGTCTAAACTGGCTATATTGTACAAATTCATGGAAACAAAAATTAGCTTTTTGCTCTTTAATATAAGATTAGGGGTTAGGCATTCCGGTTAGCCGTGTGGTTAGTTTTAAAATCAGATTTTATGACTTTGGCTGTGCCAGCTAGTGCTCTGCAGACTTGCCTTCAGAACAAGATTCATGACTAAAAACGATAACCTGCTACAGGAAGTGCAGTCAGGTGTGACACAGCTTCCCGTATTACCTTTGCATGCAAACCATTGAAAGAAGCAGTGTTTACACATAGTGTTACTGTAAGCACTGGGGGAAAGCAGATTTAGATCTCGAATATAAGGTCTTGCACAAGTGGGTTGAGGTAATTTCCTCTTGGATAGTGTTGGCTAAGCAAGTGTCATAAATCAATGAACTGATAAATCCATCAATGGGTACATCAGTCACTTTTGTAATACAGAGTCAGCTAAGCAGTCGGGGAGAATTGAAAATTCCTAGGCGCAATATGCCAAAACTCTGGTATTGTTCATCCTATTACTTTTTCTCCATCTTCTTTATAAATAGTGAGCCAACATGTTTTCAGCACTTTTATTTCCTTGACTGATTTTTCTCATTGCTCTCTGTTGTCCCTCTGCAGCAGACATGGTGAGCAATATGTTTGAAACATTGAATTGCAATACATATCGTATCAGCACCTATGTATTGCGATATCATGTTGTGAGGTCCCTGGCAATTGCCAGCCCTGGTTTGCACTGGGTTTTAATAGTCCCTACTACTGCCTACAATAGCATACATTTCAAACACAGTGCCTACATACAGATAACACTGCCTCTACTTTCTTTACTCAATAGTAAAGGTTTTGTATGTGAGCCTGTGAGGGTATTGTGTCGCTGTAAAAGCTGGTCTGCAACCCATTCTGCCACACTGATTTTTATTAAAAAAAATTGCCACATACTCCATTGATTTCCCTGCTGTATCCCACTGCATGTGAAGTGAAAGTTGCATAACATGTCACTTGTGACTCATCTCCTGGCTTTGATCAGTAGCTTCGCCCGGGAGATCCTCACAGCTCCAGTGTAAGTTTTCACGGCAGTGTTTTCCTCTCTGCTGTGCAGCATTATAAATCACAGATTTCCTCATCAAAGCCTAAATCACAGTAAAGCCTTTGCTTTTGAAAGCAATTTTGGAGTGAATAGTACATCTTTGAGATATTGGTAGAATGCTTGTGGCCTAAAAGTCCCACTCAGTGTTTTATAGGGCTGTGACGATACCAGCATTGCAACGTCAACAAAACAAAGGAGATGATCGTGGACTTCAGGAAACAGCAGGATAGGGAGCACCCCCCTATCCACATTGACGGGACAGTAGTGGAGAAGGTGGAAAGTTAAGTTCCTCGGCATACACATCAATGACAAACTGAAATGGTCCACCCACACAGACAGCGTGGTGAAGAAGGCGCCTCTTCAACCTCAGGAGGCTGAAGAAACTTGGCTTGTCACCAAAAACACTGACAAACTTTTACAGATGCACAATCGAGACCATTCTGTCGGGCTGTATCACCGCCTGGTACGGCAACTGCTCCGCCCACAACGGCAAGGCTCTCCAGAGGGTATTGAGGTCTGCACAACGCATCACCGGGGGCAAACTACCTGCCCTCCAGGACACCTACACCACCTGATGTCACAGGAAGGCCAAAAAGATCATCAAGGACAACAACCACCTGAGCCACTGCCTGTTCACCCCGCTATCATCCAGAAGGCGATATCAGTACAGGTGCATCAAAGCTGGGACCGAGAGACAGAAGCTGTTTTTCAGTCTCAAGGCCATCAGACTGTTAAATAGTTATCACTAACATTGAGTGGCTGCTGCACACATACTGACTCAAATCTCTAGCCACTTTAATAATTAAAAATTAGATGTAATAAATGTATCACTAGTCACTTTAAACAATGCCACTTTATATAATGTTTACATACCCTACATTACTCATCTCATATGCATATAATGTACTCTATACCATCTACTGCATTATGCCTATGCCGTTCCGCCATCACTCATTTATATATTTATATGTACAGATTCTTATTCATTCCTTTACACGTGTGTGTGTGTGTATATATATATATAAGGTAGTTGTTGTGAAATTGTTAGATTACTTGTTAGATATTACTGCACGGTCGGACCAAGAAGCACAAGCATTTCGCTACACTCGCATTAACCTCTGCTTACCATGTATATGTGACCAATAAAATTTCATTTGAGTTTTTTTATGGCAAAAGCAAAATAGGAAGCAGACCAAACGCTTAGGTCCTTTAAAAACCTGCTGTATGTAAAATATTGTGTGCTATAGTATGGAGCGCTTTTCAGTGCCAACATAAATTGTATTTTAATTTGTATTATGATATTACCTTTTAAATTGAATATTTAATGTTTAATGCACAAATTGAAAAATTGAATTCATAAATTGAACTTGTGTTTCATGATTTGATTTGAATGAGCTTACAATTGGCTCATTCATCCCCCTCTCCCCTGAAACTATTCCCCAGGTCGTTGCTGTAAATGAGAATGTGTTCTCAGTCAACTTACCTGGTAAAATAATGATAAATAAATTAAATACGTTTGAATCTGAATTGAATATTGTGTTCAGTTTTCAAATAAAATATTAATATAATTTTATATTCAAATTAAATATATTAAGTTTCAATATGGTAGATATTGAATTCATTATTTATGAAGTTTACCAACCATTTCAAGGTAATTATTTATATATATTTTATATATATATATATATATATACTGCTCAAAAAAATAAAGGGAACACTTAAACAACACATCCTAGATCTGAATGAAAGAAATAATCTTATTAAATACTTTTTTCTTTACATAGTTGAATGTGCTGACAACAAAATCACACAAAAATAATCAATGGAAATCCAATTTATCAATCCATCGAGGTCTGGATTTGGAGTCACACTCAAAATTAAAGTGGAAAACCACACTACAGGCTGATCCAACTTTGATGTAATGTCCTTAAAACAAGTCAAGATTAGGCTCAGTAGTGTGTGTGGCCTCCACGTGCCTGTAAGACCTCCCTACAACGCCTGGGCATGCTCCTGATGAGGTGGCGAATGGTCTCCTGAGGGAATTCCTCCCAGACCTGGACTAAAGCATCCGCCAACTCCTGGACAGTCTGTGGTGCAATGTGGCATTGGTGGATGGAGTGAGACATGATGTCCCAGATGTGCTCAATTGGATTCAGGTCTGGGGAACGGGCGGGCCAGTCCAGGCATCAATGCATCAATGCCTTCCTCTTGCAGGAACTGCTGACACACTCCAGCCACATGAGGTCTAGCATTGTCTTGCATTAGGAGGAACCCAGGGCCAACCGCACCAGCATATGGTCTCACAAGGGGTCTGAGGATCTCATCTTGGTACCTAATGGCAGTCAGGCTACCTCTGGCGAGCACATGGAGGGCTGTGCGGCCCCCCAAAGAAATGCCACCCCACACCATGACTGACCCTCCGCAAAACCGGTCATGCTGGAGGATGTTGCAGGCAGCAGAACGTTCTCCACGGCGTCTCCAGACTCTGTCACGTGCTCAGTGTGAACCTGCTTTCATCTGTGAAGAGCACAGGGCGCCAGTGGTGAATTTGCCAATCTTGGTGTTCTCTGGCAAATGCCAAACGTCCTGCATGGTGTTGGGCTGTAAGCACAACCCCCACCTGTGGACGTCGGGCCCTCATACCACCCTCATGGAGTCTGTTTCTGACCGTTTGAGCAGCCACATGCATATTTGTGGCCTGCTGGAAGTCATTTTGCAGGGCTCTGGCAGTGCTTCTCCTGCTCCTCCTTGCACAAAGGCGGAGGTAGCGGTCTTGCTGCTGGGTTGTTGCCCTCCTACGGCCTCCTTCATGTCTCCTGATGTACTGGCCTGTCTCCTGGTAGCGCCTCCATGCTCTGGACACTACGCTGACAGACACAGCAAACCTTCTTGCCACAGCTCGCATTGATGTGTCATCCTGGATGAGCTGCACTTCCTGAGCCACTTGTGTGGGTTGTAGACTCCGTCTCATGCTACCACTAGAGTGAAAGCACCGCCAGCATTCAAAAGTGACCAAAACATCAGCCAGGAAGCATAGGAACTGAGAAGTCGTCTGTGGTCCCCACCTGCAGAACCACTCCTTTATTGGGGGTGTCTTGTTAATTGCCTATAATATCAACCTGTTGTCTATTCCATTTGCACAACAGCATGTGAAATGTATTGTCAATCAGTGTTGCTTCTTAAGTGGACAGTTTGATTTCACAGAAGTGTGATTGACTTGTAGTTACATTGTGTTGTTTAAGTGTTCCCTTTATTTTTTTGAGCAGTATATATATATATATATATATATATATATATATATATATATATATATATATATATATATATATACATACAGTTGAAGTTGGAAGTTTAAATATATTTGTTGAAAGTTAAAATATAGTTGGAAGTTAAAATATATAAAAACTCAGTTTTTCACAATTCCTGACCTTTATTCCAAGTAAAAATTACCAGTTTTAGGTCAATTACCATCACCACTTCATTTTAAGAATGTGAAATCTCAGAATGATAGTAGAGAGAGTGATTTATTTCTTTCATCACATTTCCAGTGGGTCAGAAGTTTACATACACTCAATTAGTATTTGGTAGCATTGCCTTTAAATTGTTTAACTTGGGTCGACCGTTTAGGGTAGCCTTCCACAAGCTTCCCACAATAAGTTGGGTGGATTTTGGCCCACTCCTCCTGACAGAGCTGGTGTAACTGAGTAGGGTTTGTTGGCCTCCTTGCTCGCACACGCTTTTTCAGTTCTGCCCACAAATTTTCTATAGGATTGAGGTCAGGGCTTTGTGATGGCCACTCCAATACCTTGTCCTTAAGCCATTTTGCCCCAACTTTGGAAGTATGCTTGGGGTCATTGTCCATTTGGAAGACCCGTTTGCGACCAAGCTTTAACTTCCTGACTGATGTCTTGAAATGTTGCTTCAATATATCTACATCATTTTCCTCCCTCATGATGCCATCTATTTTGTGAAGTGCACCAGTCCCTCCTGCAGCAAAGCACCCCCACAACATGATGCTGCCACCCCGTGCTTCACGGTTGGGATGGTGTTCTTCGGCTTGCAAGCCTCCCCCTTTTTCCTCCAAACATAACGATGGTCATTTTGGCCAAATGGTTCTATTTTTGTTTCATCAGACCAGAGGACATTTCTCCAAAAAGTACGATCTTTGTCCCCATGTGCAGTTGCAAACCGTAGTCTGGCTTTTTTATGGCAGATTTGGAGCAGTGGCTGCTTCCTTTCTGAGCGGCCATTCAGGTTATGTCGATATAGGACACGTTTTACTGTGGATATAGATACTTTTTTAACTGTTTTCTCCAGCATCTTCACAAGGTCCTTTGCTGTTGTTCTGGGATTGATTTGCACTTTTCGCACCAAAGTACATTAATCTATAGGAGAAAGAACGCGTCTCCTTCCTGAGCGGTATGACGGCTACGTAGTCCCATGGTGTTAATACTTGCGTACTATTGTTTGTACAGATGAACGTGGTACCTTCAGGCATTTGGAAATTGCTTCCAAGGATGAACCAGACTTGTGGAGGTCTACAATTATTTTTCTGAGGTCTTGGCTGATTTCTTTTGATTTTCCCATGATGTCAAGTAATGAGGCACTGCGTTTGAAGGTAGGCCTTGAAATGCATCCACAGGTACACCTCCAATTGACTCAAATGATGTCAATTAGCCCATCAGAAGCTTCTAAAGACATGACATCATTTTCTGGAGTTTTCCATGCTGTTGAAAGGCACAGTCAACTTTGTGTTTGTAAACATCTGACCCACTGGAATTGTGATACAGTGAAATAATCTGTCTGTAAACAATTGTTGGAAAAATTACTTGTCATGCACAAAGTAGATGTACTAACCGACTTGCTATAGTTTGTTAACAAGAAATTTGTTGAGTGGTTGAAAAATGAGTTTTAATGACTAAACTTTCGACTTCAACTGTACATACGTACATGCATGCATGCATGCATACATTACCAGTCAAAAGTTTTGACACGCCTACTCATTCAACAATTTTTATTTATTTTTTACTGTTTTCTACATTGTAGAATAATAGTGCAGTCATCAAAACTCTGAAATAACACACATGGAATCATGTAGTAACCAATTAAGTGTTAAACAAATCTAAATATTTTTCAGATTCTTCAAAGTAGCCACCCTTGTCTTGATGACAGCTTTGCACACACTTGGCATTCTCTCAACCATCTTCACCTGGAATGCTTTCCTAACAGTCTTAAAGGAATTCCCACATATGCTGAGTACTTGTTGACTGCTTTTCCTTCACTCTGCGGTCCAACTCATCCCAAACCATCTCAACTAGGTTGAGGTCGGGTGATTGTGGAGGTCAGGTCATCTGATGCAGCACTCCATCACTCTTCTCCTTGGTCAAATAACCCTGATACAGCCTGGAGGTGTGTTGGGTCATTGTCCTGTTGAAAAACAAGTAATAGTCACGCTAAGCGCAAACCAGATGGGATGGCGTGTCGCTGCCGAATGCTGTGGTAGCCATGGTAGTTAAGTGTGCCTTGAATTTGAAATGAATCACTGACAGTGTCACCAGCAAAGCACCCCCACATCACACCACCTCTATGCTTCACGGTGGGAGCCACACATGCAGAGATCATTCGTTTACCTACTCTGCTTCTCACAAAGACATGGCGGTTGGAACCAAAAATCTCAAATTTGGACTCAACAAACCAAATAGCCAGTTTCATCATAGCGCTTGATGGCTTTTGCAACTGCACTTGAAGAAACTTTCAAAGTTCTTGAAATTTTCTGGATTGGCTGACCGTGTCTTAAAGTAATGATGGACTGTCGTTTCTCTTTGCTTATTTGAGCTGCTCTTATGGACTTAATATGGACTTAACCCTATTTGGTAAAATACCCTCTTCTGTGTACCACTCCTACTTTGTCACAGCAATTGATTGGCTCAAACGCATTAAGAAGGAAATCCCACAAATTAACAAGGCACACGTTAATTGAAATGCATTCCAGGTGACTACCTCATGAAGCTGGTTGTGAGAATGCCAAGAGTGTGCAAAGCTGTCATCAAGGCAAAGGGTGGCTACTTGAAGAATCAAAAATATATTTTGATTTAACACTTTTTTTGGTTACTACATGATTCCATATGTGTTATTTCATCGTTTTGATGTCTTCACTATTATTCTACAATGTAGAAAATAGTAAAAAGTAACCCTTGAGTGAGTAGTTGTGTCAACTTTTGACTGGTACTAATATAATTATTTTTTTTGTACACTTTAATGTTTTTTTTTCTTCACCCCAAACATTTTTTGGGTTTCGTATCTCAGGAGGCTATGGCATCTTTTTGGTGCTCTTATGCTATGTAGTTAGCTAGCCTCTATTGTCCCAAAAAACTTCCAATCTTTTTTGTGACCAGGATGCAAAATAGGTTAACAATGGCACTCATTTAGTTTGCTGGATCAACCTAAGCCCAGTGTCAACAGAGCTGCCATGTTTTTTTCCCGAATGGGTGACCTCACCTTGAAGTGTATCAGAATTCACAACCACATGAGGAATCATTCATTTTCCTGGCGTTTGAAGCATTTCAGTGATGTCCTCCTGAAGCAAACTTTAAAGTAACATTTAAGTTATCATAAGGAACTTTTAGCCTAGACACAACGATTTGTGACTAAAATGTGCTAGGTCGGGGATATATCTGAAATCCACCCTCGCTCCTGTACTACTGATAAACGCACAAGCTCATCCACTGTACTCGTCCAGAGGCTTTTTTGAGAGGGCAAAGCACTCATTTTGTTGCTGGGCTCAGCTCGTTCAAGAAACCTCACACCATTGATGTTATTGTCAGGTTGTAATCCCAACAGATTTATCCACTCTAGAATTCCCAAATTGTATCCCTCCACCCCATGCATTTATCCGCTTGCCGCAAGCTTCTCCGTTATTAATCGCTTTTAGCAGAAATTCTCCTCTACTGTCGAATTGTTTTGCGCTACTGGCTATGGAAAATGGAGGCTCTAGTTGAGTTTCATGACCCTTGTTATTAGCTTCCCCAGGTTCCTCTGGGCAGCATCCCTCTCTGTTCCTCCTGAGATGGATTCAGCAGATGGCCTCCAATGGCTGCAACATACAATTCAGTACAACACTCTGCGACATGACAAACCCCAACCAAACAGCTTGGGCCTTCTTTAGATGCCACATGTGAAGTGCTGAGACGAGCAGTAGTTATAATTTGCACAAGTCCTGCATGTGACTAGGACAAACTACATTTAAGAAATATATAAACGCAACATGTGAAGTGTTGGTCCCGTGTTTCATGAGCCAAAATAAAACATACCAAAGATTTTTCATATGCACAAAAAGCGTTTTCCTCTCAAATGTTCTGTAGAAATTTGTTTACGTCCCTATTAGTGAGCATTTCTCCTTTGCCAAGACGTGTGTGGCATATCAAGAAGCTGATTAAACAGCATGATCATTACACAGGTGCACTTTGTGCTGGGGACAATACAAGGCTACTCAAAAATGTGTAGTTTTGTCACACAACACAATGCCACAGATGTCTCATTTTAAGGGAGTGTACAATTGGCATGCTGACTGCAGGAATGTCCACCAGAGCTGTTGCCAGAGAATTTAATGTTATATTCTCTACCATAACCCGTTTCCAATGTTTTAGAGAATTTGGCAGTACATCCAACCGGCCTCACAACCGTAGACCATGTGTATGGCATCGTGTGGGCGAGCGGTTTGCTGATATCAACGTTGTAAACAGAGTGCCCCGTGGTGGCAGTGGGGTTATGGTATGGGTAGGCATAAGCTACCAGCAACGAACACAATTGCATTTTATCTATGCCAATTTGAATGCACAAAAATTCCATGACGAGATCCTGAGGTCCATTTGTGAGGACCATTTTTTGTTTTTTAAGCCATCTTTGACCAACATGCATATCTGTATTCCCAGTCATGTGAAATCCATTGATTGTTGCCTGTTGTGTATTATATTTTTGTTCAGTATAATTACAGGTAGAGCGTCAAATGGGCATGTGAAGTCTACTGCCACGCCCTCACGCATATCCCCCCCAAAATATGGAACACCCTGCATAATCTGAACTCCAAATTATGCTTATCATATGATTATCAACTGATAAGTGGATTCAGTTTAAATGAACTTCTCTATAAAAAAAATTCCCTCATTCCATCTATCGTTCTTTCTCAGCGGAGGGTCTTCCTCAGGTCTTCTACTTTGGGCCTTGTGGGAAATACAATGCCATGGTGTTGGAGCTGCTGGGTCCCAGTCTAGAAGACCTCTTTGACCTCTGTGACAGGACCTTCTCTCTTAAGACCGTTTTGATGATGGCTATTCAGCTGGTAAGTTCAGTTAGCATCCAAATGACGAAGAATCTTGTTTTCATTAATTATGTGTCTGTTCTGATTGTATTTGCCAGTGTGTCCACTTGTGCATCTGTTTGACTGTCACACACTTCTCCACTCCTCAGCTCTCCCGGATTGAGTACGTCCACTCCAAGAACCTCATCTACCGAGACGTGAAGCCAGAGAACTTCCTCATCGGGCGGCAGGGGCACAAGCAGGAGCACATCATCCACATAATCGACTTTGGCCTGGCCAAAGAGTACATCGACCCCGAGACCAAAAAACACATCCCCTACAGGGAACACAAGAGCCTCACAGGGACCGCCCGCTACATGTCTATCAACACCCACTTAGGAAAAGGTAGGGCTACAGTACTGCTCCCCTCTACCACACAACTTAACTTGTCGCCTCAACATCCCTGAGTGGTACTTACATGGATACAGTATAGGCTGCTCTTTCATATTTGATTGGTTGAACTCTCCAATTTGAAGGGCATTGCCTTTTGAGATTTTTGTGACCTGTGTACATACAGTGCATACGGAAAGCATTCAGACCCCTGGACTTTTCCCACATTTTGTTACATTACAGCCTTATTCTAAAATTGGTGAGAAAAAAATTGTATTTAATCAATCTACACACAATACCCCATAATGATAAAGTAAAAACTGTTTTTTAGGAATGTGTGCAAATTAATTACAAATAAAAAAACAGATTATTTTTACATAAGTATTCAGACCCTTTGCTATGAGACTCGAAATTGAGCTCAAGTGCATCCTGTTTCCATTGATCATCCTTGAGATGTTTCTACAACTTGATTGGTCCACCTGTGGTAAATTCAATTGATTGGTCATGATTTGGAAAGGCACACATCTGTCTATATAAGGTCCAACAGTTGACAGTGCATGTCAGAGCAAAAACCAAGCCATGAGGTTGAAGGAATTGTCAGTAGAGCGCCGAGACAGGATTGCGTCGAGGCACAGATCTGGGGAGGGTACCAAAACATTTCTGCAGCATTGAAAATCCCCAAAAATAAAGTGGCCTCCAGCATTCTTAAATTGGAGAAGTTTGGAACTACCAAGACTCTTCTTAGACCTGGCCAAACCTCAGAAATCAGGGGAGAAGGGCCTTGGTCAGAGAGGTGACCAAGAACACAATGGTCACTCTGACAGAGCTCCAGAGTTCCTCTGTGGAGATGGGAGAACCTTCCAGAAGGGCAACAATCTCTGCAGCACTCCACCAATCAGGCCTTTTTGGTAGATCGGAAGCCACTCCTCAGTAAAAGGCACATGACGGCCCGCTTGGACTTTGCCAAAAGGCACCTGAAGGACTCTCAGACTATGAGAAACAAGTTTCTCTGGTCTGATGAAACCAAGACTGAACTCTCTGGCCTGAATGCCAAGTGTTATGTCTGGAGGAAACCTGGCACAATCCCTACGGTGAATCGTGGTGGTGACAGCATCATGCTGTGGGGATGTGTTTCAGCGGCAGGAACTGGGAGGCTAGTCAAGATCGAGGGAAAGATGAACTGAGCAAAGTGCAGAGGTCCTTGATGAGGTCCTGCTCCAGAGCGCTCAGGACTTCAGTCTGGGGCGAAGGTTCACCTTCCAACGGGACAATGACCCTAAGTACACAGCCGAGACAACACAGGAGTGGCTTCCCGATCAAACATCTCTGGAGAGACCTGAAAATAGCTGTGCAGCGATGCTCCCCATCCAACCTGACAGAGCTTAAGAGGATCTGCAGAGAAGAATGGGAGAAACTCCCCAAATACAGGTTTGCCAAGCTTGTAGTGTCAAACCTAGGGTTGCAATATTCCAGGAACTTAAATAAATTACATTGTTTTCCTGAAATCCTGGTTGGCGGTTTCCCGGTATCAGGAAGGAGTGAGGAAATCTGAAATCCTCCAACCAGGATTTTTGGAAAACCAGAGAATTTATTGAAAGTTCCTGGAATTTTGCAACCCTAGTCATACCCAAGAAGACTCGAGGCTGTAATCACTGCCAAAGGTGCTTCAACAAAGTACTCTGTAAAGGGTCTGAATATTTGTTTTTCATTTATTTTTATTTTATTTGCACACAAACTGTTTTTGCTTTGTCATTATGGGGTATTGTGTGTAGATTGATGTGGGATGGAAAAAACAAAACAATTTGCATAATAATATTGAATACATCAAAACTAAGAAATTATAGCTATGGAATCATGTAGTAACCAAAAAAGTGTTCAACATATCAAAATATATTTTATTTTTGAGATTCTTTAAAGTAGCCACCCTTTGCCTTGATGACAGCTCTGATATTTTGAAATGGCGTCCACTACTAGGCCGAGTTGCTGTCATGTTAAATGTTCTCCATTCGTCAATTATTGGCCTCACAGTGGACTGATGGAGCTCAAATCTTTTTTAGATTATTTTATGGCCTTTCCCAGACTGATGTGCTTTCACTATCCTTGTCCTGATGTCCTCTGAGATCTCCTTTCCTCTCGGGATGGTGTGCTTTGAATTCACCTGGATGGGTAACACCAAGCTGACCAGGTTTTTTATCTCTATTTATCTGAGTCCCGCTCAAACTCTTTCCTAACAATCTCTCCTTTGATTGGTTCATTTGGTACCCAATTATTTACCCAACTTCTTCCGTTTAAGAATGATGGAGGCTACTGTGTTCTTGGGGACCTTCAATGCTGCAAACAGTTTTTGGTAACCTTCCCCAGATCTATGCCTCGACACAATCCTGTCTCGGAGCTCTACGGGCAATTCCTTCGACCTCATGGCTTGGTTGTTGCTCTGACAAGCACTGGCAACTGTGGGACCTTATATAGACAGATGTGTGCCTTTCCAAATCATGTCCAATCAGTCGAATTTAACAAAGGTGAACTCCAAGTTGTAGAAACATCTCTCAAGGATGATCAATGGAAACAGGTTGTACCTGAGCTCAATTTTGAGTCTCATAGCAAAGGGTCTGAATACTTATGTAAATAAGGTATTTGTTTTTTTTATCTTTAATACATTTGGAAACATTTCTAAAAACCTGTTTTCTTTATGGGGTATTGTGTGTAGATTAAGGATTTTTTTTATTTAGTCATTTTAGAATAAGGCTGTATCGTAACAATGTGGGAAAAGTCAAGGGGTCTGAGTACTTTCCGAAGGCACTGTGTATATAAACTCAAAACGCAAAAAAGTAACGTCCCTTTTTCAGGACCCTGTCTTTCGAAGATAATTCGTAAAAATACAAATAACTTCACAGATCTTCATTGTAAAGGGTTTAAACACTGTTTCCCATGCTTGTTCAATGAACCATGAATATGCACCTGTGGAACAGTCGTTAAGACACTAAAAGCTTACAGACAGTAGGCAATTATGGTCACAGTTATGAAAATTATTTAGGACACTAAAAGAGGCCTTTCTACTGACTCTGAAAAACACCAAAAGAAAGATGCCCAGGGTCCCTGCTCATCTGCATGAACGTGCCATGGGCATGCTGCAAGGAGGAATGAGGACTGCAGATGTGGCCAGGGCAATAAATTGTATTGTCCGTACTGTGAGACCCCTAAGACAGCGCTACAGGGAGACCAGACGGACAGCTGATCGTCCTCGCAGTGGAAGACCACGTGTAATAACACCTGCACAGGATCGGTACATCCGAACATCACACCTGCGGAACAGGTACAGGATGGCAACAACAACTGCCCGAGTTGCATAAGGAACGCACAATCCCTCCATCAGTGCTCAGACTGTCCGTAATAGGCTGAGAGAGGCTGGACTGAGGGCTTGTAGGTCTGTTGTAAGGCAGGTCCTCACCAGACATCACTGGAAACAATGTCGGCTATGGGCACAAGCCCACTGTCGCTGGACCAGACAGGACTGGCAAAAAGTGCTCTTCACTGACGAGTCGAGGTTTTGTCTCACCAGGGGTGATGGTCGGATTTGCATTTATCATCGAGGGAATGAGCGTTACACCGAGGCCTGTACTCTGGAGCGGGATCGATTTGGAGATGGAGGGTCCGTCATGGTCTGGGGCGGTGTGTCACAGCATCATCGGACTGAGCTTTTTGTCATTGCAGGCAATCTCAACGCTATGCGTTACAGGGAAGACATCGTCCTCCCTCATGTGGTACTCATCCTGACATGACCCTCCAGCATGACAATGCCACCAGCCATACTGCTCGTTCTGTGCGTGATTTCCTGCAAGACAGGAATGTCAGTGTTCTGCCATGGCCAGCGAAGAGCCCGGATCTCAATCCCTTTGTGCACGTCTGGGACCTGTTGGATCGGAGGGTGAGGGCTAGGACCATTCACCCCAGAAATGTCTGGGATCTTGCAGGTGCCTCGGTGGAAGAGTGGGGTAACATCTCGCAGCAAATCTGGTGCAGTCCATGAGGAGGAAATGCACTGCAGTACTTAATGCAGCTGGTGGCCACACCAGATAGTGACTGTTACTTTTGATTTTTGACCCCCCCCCTCCCCTTTTGTTCAGGAACACATTATTCAATTTATGTTAGTCACATGTCTGTGGAACTTGTTCAGTATGTCTGTTGAATCTTATGTTCATACAAATATTTAAACATGTTAAGTTTGTTGAAAATTAACGCAGTTGACTGTGAGAGGACGTTTCTTTTTTTGCTGAGTTTAGATAGATATACAGTACCTGTCAAAAGTTTGGGCACACCTACTCAGACATAAAGACACAAACTATGAAAAAGACAAACTATGAAATAACACACATGGAATCATGTAGTAACCAAAAAAGTGTATTTTTTATATTTCAGATTCTTCAAAGTAGGCACTCTTTGCCTTGATGACAGTTTTGCACACTTGGCATTTTCTCAACCAGCTTCATGAGGTGGAATGCATTTCAATTAACTGGTGTGCCTTGTTAAAAGTACATTTTGGGGAATTTATTTTTTTAATGCGTTTGAGCCACTTGTCCTGTGACAAGGTAGGGGTGGTATACAGAAGATAGCCCTATTTAGTAAAATAACAAGTCCATATTATGGCATGAACAGCTCAGATAAGCCAAGAATAAAGACAGTCCATTACTTTTAAGACATGAAGGTCAGTTATCTGGAAAATTGCAAGAACTTTGAAAGATTCTTCCTGCAGTTGCAAAAACCATCAAGCGCCATGATGAAACTGGCTCATGAGGACCGCCACAGGAAAGGAAGATGCAGCGTTACCTCTGCTGCAGAGGATAAGTTCATTAGAGTTACCAGCCTCAGAAATGGATGCCCAAATAAATGCTTCAGAGTTTAAGTAACAGACACATCTCAACATCAACTGTTCAGAGGGGACTGCGGGAATCAGGCCTTCATGGTTGAATTGCTGCCAAGAAACCACTACTAAAGGACACCAATAAGAAGAAGAGACTTGCTTGAGCCAAGGAACACGAGCAATGGACAGTAGACCGGTGGAAATCTGTCCTTTGGTCTGATGAGTCCAAATTTGAGATTTTTGGTTCCAACCGCTGTGTTTTTGTGAGATGCAGTGTAGTTGAACGGATGATCTCTGCATGTGTGGTTCCAACCGTTAAGCATGGAGATGTCATGGTGTGGGGATACTTTGCTGGTGACACTGTCAATGATTTATTTATAATTCAAGGCACACTTAACCACCATGGTTACCACAGCTTTCAGCAGCAATACGCCATCCCTTCTGGTTTGTGATTAGTGGCACTATAATTTGTTTTTCAATAGGACAATGACCTATCACACCTCCAGGCTGTGGAAGGGCTATTTGACCAAGATGGAGTGCTGCATCAGATGACCTGGCCTCCACAATCACCCGACCTCAACCCAATTGAGATAGTTTGGGATGAGTTGGACTGCAGAGTGAAGGAAAAGCAGCCAACAAGTGATCAGCATATGTGGGAAATCCTTCAAGACTGTTGGAAAAGCATTCCAGGTGAAGATGGTTGAGAGAATGCCAAGTGTGTGCAAAGCTGTCAAGGCAAAGAGTGGCTACTTTAAATAATCTTAAATATACTAAATGATTCCATGTGTGTTCTTTCATAGTTTTGATGTCTTCACTATTATTCTTCATTTGTAGAAAATGGTACAAATAAACTTTTGACTTGTGGAGGGGTGTGTGTGGAGCGATCCCTCCAACACAGGAGTATGGTAGATAGGCTATATATCGGTCACAGCTGAAAACGGACACCCCTCCATTTTTGTTTCAGAGCAAAGTCGACGGGATGACCTGGAAGCCCTGGGCCACATGTTCATGTATTTCCTACGAGGGAGTCTGCCATGGCAAGGACTCAAGGTAGGGGAGCTAGGCATGATGTCAGCTGGGTCATGTTCAGTAGGCACAAAATGGGGAAGTACAAAATGGGTAGGTACTATCTGAGCTCGTCCAATAAGAAATGCTTGTTTTTGTTTTTTTGTTGCGAAGCATTTTGCTATGTTGTGACCTTATAATGAACTTTACCCAGATGTTAGGAGAGTGTGATGCGCTACTATTTGTGATTCAAGGAGGGAGAGAGAGAAGGAATGTTTATCTAAAGGAAGCACAGGAGCAAAAAAGTGGGTGAATGAAAGACTGGCTAGGAGGAGGGAAAGCGAAATGTAACATTGGGGTGAAGGGAGGGAGAAAATATGGCAAAAGTGTGTTTGGACTCAATTTGTGCCTTCTACCTACAGGCTGACACCCTGAAAGAGCGATACCAGAAGATTGGCGACACCAAGCGCAACACTCCCATCGAGGTCCTCTGTGAAAGCTTTCCAGGTATTGTGCCAATCTTCCACTCTGACGCTAGTGCATGCCTTTTGAAATGGTTACATTTCCTAGAACACACACTTTGCACTGCATGTTATGGCAGTTAATAATCGCAATAGAATAATCAAGAGCGAGCTGGACTTAGAAATGGGCTTAAGTTAGCAGAAGATGCTTCTTGAAGGACAGACGCATTGGAGAGTGAATGAAAGAGCATGTATTTGCAAGACACCACGTTTCCATCCAACCTTTTCATACGGATGAATTTAGCTGTCGCATGAAAAAAGTCACAACTGGGCTGATGGAAACAGGAACTGGCGGTTCAATTTTAGAAATGCCAACAGACAATTTGTTCGTTTGACATGGTGGTATTTTTTTGGGGCGGTAAAAATTAATTATACTAGAAATGTGCAAATATTGATATAATAACCATCATATCGAAGTATTCACACAATGTGTTGTGTGGTCCTCCCACTACGACTCGGGAAAGCAGTTTATTCGGCTACAGATTAAATATGTTATGAGAACTTCACAGGGTGTGAATGTGTAAGGTGATGAGCTTGATGCTCATTTTCCAATAAATAGCGAGGGTCTTATTCTGGTGACATGATGATTGATGCTTGGCTGCCGTTTGACAGATACAAATAATATCGCTCTTATCCATAATAATCTCATAATGTAGGTAGCCTACCTGCACTGTATCTGCGAGCTGTTGGCTAAAGAGCATGTGCCAAAACCAGAGTCGGCACATTTGCTATATAAATCCAATTTGATTTGTCACATGCGCCGAATACAACGACCTTAAAGTGAAATGCTTACTTACAAGCCCTTAACCAACAATGCAGTTTTAAGAAAATAACAAAAAAAAAGTAATAGATAAGAATAACAAATAATTAAAGAGCAGCAGTAAATAACAATGTTCAGGGGGTACCGGTATAGAGTCAATGTGCGGGGGCACCGGTGTCAAGGTAATATGTACATGAAGGTAGAGTTATTAAAATGACTATGCATAGATAATAAACCGAGAGTAACAGCAGTGTAAAAGAGGGGAGGGGACAATGCAAATAGTCTGGGTAGCCATTTGTTTAATTGTTCAGCAGTCTTATGGCTTGGGGGTAGAAGCTGTTTAGAAGCTTCTGGGAGGTGAGAACAGTCTATGAATCGGGTGGCTGGAGTCTTGGACTATTTTTACGGCTTGGCCCCGGTGATGTACTGGGCCGTACGCACTACCCTCTGTAATGCCTTGCGGTCGGAGGCCGAGCAGTTGCTTTACCAGGCAGTGATGCAACCCGTCAGGATGCTCTTGATGGTGCAGCTGTAAAACCATTTGAGGATCTGAGGACCCAGGCCAAATCTTTTCAGTCTCCTGAGGGGGAATAGGTTTTGTCGTGCCCTCTTCACAACTATCTTGGTGTGCTTGGATCATGTTAGTTTGTTGGTGACATGAATGCCAAGAAACTTGAAGCTCTCAACCTGCTCCACTACAGCCCCGTCGATGAGAATGGGGGTGTGCTCGGTCCTCCTTTTCCTGTAGTCTACAATCATCACCTTTTGTCTTGGTCACGTTGAGGGAGAGATTGTTGTCCTTGCACCACACGGTCAGATCTCTGACCTCCTCCCTATAGGTGGTCTCAACGGTGATCAGGCCTACCGTTGCTGTGTCATCGGCAAAGTTAATTCTGGTGTTGGAGTCGTCCCTGGCCATGGAGTAATGCGTGAACAGGGAGTACAGGAGGGGACTGAGCATGCACTCCTGAGGGGCCCCTGAGTTGAGGATCAGCGTTGCGGATGTGGTGTTACCTACCCATTCCACCTGGGGGCAGCCCGTCAGGAAGTCCAGGATCCAGTTGCAGAGGGAGGTGTTTAGTCCCAGGGTCCTTAGCTTAGTGATGCGCTATGAGGGCACTATGGTGTTGAACACTGAGCTGTAGTCAATGAATAGCATTCTCACATAGGTGTTCCTTTTGTCTAGGTGTGAATGGGCAGTGTGGAGTGCAATAGAGATTGCATGATCTGTTGGGGCGGTATGCAAATGTTGGGTCTAGTGTTTCTGGGATAATGGTGTTGATGTGAACCAGCGTTTTAAAGCATTCCATGGTTACAGGCGTGAGTGCTACAGGTCGGTAGTCATTTAGGCACGTTACCTTAGTGTTCTTGGGCACAGGGACTATGGTGGTCTGCTTGAAACATGTTGGTATTACAGACTCAGACAGGGAGAGGTTGAAAATGTCAGTGAAGACACTTGCATGCTGGGAGTACACGTCCTGGTAATCCGTCTGGCCCTGTGGCCTTGTGAATGTTGACCTGTTTAAAGGTCTTACTCACATCGGCTGCAGAAAGCGTGATCACACAGTCGCCCAGAACAGCTGATGCTCTCATGCATGTTTCAGTGTTACTTGCCTTGAAGCAAGCATAGAAGTTGTTTAGCTTGTGTCACTGGTCAGCTCTTGGCTGTGCTTCCCCTTTGTAGTCTGTAATAATTTGCAAGCCCTGCCACATCCGACGTGCGTTGGCTCCGATGTAGTACGATTCGATCTTAGTCCTGTACTGACGCTTTGCCTGTTTGATGGTTCGTCGGAGGGTGTAGCGGGATTTCTTATAAGCTTCCGGGTTAGAGTCCTGCTCCTTGAAAGTGGCAGCGCTACCCTTCAGCTCAGTCCGAATGTTGCCTGTAATCCATGGCTTCTGGTTGGGGTATGTACGTACAGTCACTGTGGGGACAACGTCATCGATGCACTTATTGATAAAGCCAGTGACTGATGTGGTCTACTCCTCAATGCCATTGTAAGAATCCCGGAACATATTCCAGTCTGTGCTAGAAAAACAGTCCTGTAGTTTAGCATCTGCTTCATCTGACCACTTTTTTATAGGCCGAGTTACTGGTGCATCCTGCTTTAATTTTTGCTTGTAAGCAGGAATCAGGAGGATCAAATTATGGTCAGATTTGCCAAATGGAGGGCGAGGGAGAGCTTTGTACGCTTCTCTGTGTGGAGTAAGGTGGTCTAGGATTTTTTCCCTCTGGTTGCACATTTAACGTGCTCATAGAAATGAGGTAAAACTGATTTAAATTTCCCTGAATTAAAGTCCACGGCGTCTAGGAGCGCCGCCTCTGGATGAGCATTTTCCTTTTTGCTTATGGCGGTATACAGCTTATTGAGTGTGGTTTTTGTGCCAGCATCGGTCTGTGGTGGTATGTAGACAGCTACGAAAAATACAGATGAAAACTAAGTAGATAGTGTGGTCTACAGTTTATCATGAGATACTTTACCTCAGGCGAGCAAAACCTTGAGACTTCCTTAGATAACGTGCACAAGCTGTTCACAAATAAAGCAGCAGTTTTTGTGACAAACCATCAGTAGAGGGGAAAATGCGGCCTTAGTGCACTCAATTGTCAGGTATGACTAGATGGACCTCTTGTTTTGCCTGAACCATGTTGACTGTGTTGTCCCATTGTAGAAGAGATGGCCACCTACCTGCGCTATGTGCGGCGGTTGGACTTCTTTGAGAAGCCCGACTACGAGTATTTGAGGACTCTGTTCACCGAGCTGCTTGAGCGCAAAGGATACACCTTTGACTACACCTACGACTGGGATGGCAGACCGATTGTGAGTAGCTAGCGTTCATGTGCTAAATAGCATAAGTGTAGTCTCACGTACAACAGTCATATAGCAGCTGTTGAAAGACTGGAGTAAATGTGCTGATTAGCAGCAGCTTGTTAACTGTTCAGTCCTGTATGTTTTTGTATAACATTTTGTGTATTATACATATTGTGTGACTACCATAGTTGGGAAATCAAAAGTAGAAAGTAAATTTAACACAAGTGAAAGAATTGTAAAAAACATTTCCTTGAGACTTTTTGTCACTCTCTTTCTCTCGCTTTCACTCTCTCTCAGCCTACTCCGGTGGGGGCTGTCAACGTGGACTCGGGTGCGTCTGCCATCACGAGAGAGAGCAACGCTAACAGAGACAGGCCCTCTCAGCAACAACCCCTACGGAACCAGGTAAACACAGTAGTATCACTCAGCAGTTCACTTCAGCTCTGCCTGTTTATCTGAAAAAGCTAATAATTTCCAGAAAATCTACTGGAATCAACAAATTCATGAATATACAAATCCTCATGAAAAAAATTTGCATGGTTCTAGTCAATACTATTTCCACTCCTGTCAGTTGTTTTGGACATGGAATTTCTCAATAGGAGAGCCAATTCCTAAATTGAAGAAGATTGAAATGGTTTTGGTCCCCACCTTACCTGCCACATGGACAATGAATAAGTATAGCTTGCTTGAACACCTTATATTTGTATAAGTGACCTACTGTAGAATTAGTTTCAATGCTATGGAGTTGCATGACTTATGATTATGGGTTTGGGATTGTCTAAATACATCACCTTAGCTCTCAACAAGCTTTACAGTTTACACTACAGTAAATCCAACACCATTTAAATTTGTACAATTTTAAGTAGAACGAGTAGTAGTGTATATAGTTTTTTTCCAACTGGGTGGCTTTGCTTATGCTCCACACACTTCGAGCTTTCCTCTCAAATGTTTTTTCCGTTGGTTTGGTGCCATATGGCTTGATTTTCTAACAGTTCTAGTAAAAATAATATTTATCCGCTTTTGGAAAAAACCGAAGCTAAAGGAGCTTTCAGGTCGAAGTTAGCACTTAGCACCTAACAAGCTGATCTTTTAGATGAGTTGCTGTTGGCACCAAAATACCTCATCCATCTCCGCCTCTGCCTGGCTGTGTTCAACCGGAAAGAGGCATGGAGAGACGCAAAAGGAATTTCACAACTGGAAGTCCTCCAGCTATTGCTCCCAACAGGCAGTGAAGCTTGTCTCAAATTTGATTGGCTGCAGCTAGAGTAGTTCTGCGTGAGTGAGTGAGTGAGTGAGTGAGTGAGTGAGTGAGTGAGTGAGGCGCTGCGGCGCTGTGCCCAGGAGTCCCAGACTTATCTCTAATCATTGCTTCAGCACTGAACAACAACCCACCTGTGTCTCCATTGGTGCTCCAGTATGTGCCAAAAGGGATTGTAAGAGCAAGATGGAGAGACAGAGGGACGAGGAAGGAATTGAGATGGACGGGGGATTTAGGTAGAGGGAGAAAGAGGAAAGCGATGGAAGGTGAATATGGCAGAGTGGACTTAAAGAAGAGAACTAGAGGTAGAAAAAAGGAGAAATGAGAGGGGGAGACAAAGGAAACATCCTTGGTTTTGAGTAAGTCGACGCATATCACCCCATCAGTCTCTCCAAGCATGAGTCGTTTTATTGAGCTAGGACCCGCAATACAGGACATGACAACCAGTCTGAAATGAACTCGCAGTAATTACCAGTTGAACGCTCCCAGACTGCGTAAGACCCCTGCCAAAGCCCCCTGCAACAACTTTATTAGTAGCTAATCCCTCAATGTCCTGTCCCGTGCAACCTGTCCTGTCCAGGGGAACAGTGATAAAGCAGCGCTTGCTGGCCCAGACTTCTCAATCAATGCAGCCAGGACAAAGAAACAATGCAAGTCTCTTAGGAAAGCCACCAGGGTTATAAAATATGGTAATACAGAAAAAGATGTCAAAGATACATACAGGGTTTCTTATAACTGTCTAAAAACGTTTTTCTTTAAAATCACAAATCAAATTGTTAAGGTAGACTCAGCCATATGAAGTAGATTGTGGGTCAATTTCTGCAACAACTTAGTGTTGAAACATGAGGCTCTTCTCCGCTGTTTTGGTCCCGTGGCTACTACGCGGCCCCTGCGTGAAGCGAACCTGTGCACATGCGCAGATACTGTATGAGAGTGAAGTGTTGCATGTCGCTCATCTCGATATCGGCGATGCTGCTCGGGGCAACGTCATTTTGCTGAGTCTACCTTTTAAATTTCAAATTTTCAATTACTTACACGTATTCCCAGCTTCGCCACGCGTCTCACCTCTGTTTTTCTTTGTTTTCCTGCATTGCATGGCCTGTTGGCACCTGCTGCTCTCACTCACTTGCACCGCCCACCCACATCTCGCTCTGCCCATCCGCCTCCCCAACCAACCAGACGGCAGCATCAGACCGCAGAGGGGCATGGGATGCACAGCCCCACCGGCAGACAAACTCCTCCTACCTGAGCAGCTCCCATCTGGCCGCAGACAGGCATGGGGGCTCTGTGCAGGTATACACCAACCACTGAGATACCGACTACTACTTAGTGGCTGGCTTCCAAACCAAAAAACCTGCTTCGTAGCCTATGTCCTTGATAGCCCTCTGGCCCACAGATCCGAAGGGACGTAAAAGATGAAAGCAATATGCCAGAAACTATTCATTGGTGGGGCTCTCTCCACATTGCTTTCACCCGCTCTTTGCTCTTAAGATGGATGTTGTACTGTGTGTTCGAAGGTGTTCCACATGCTGATGATCAACAGCAAAGGCTGTTCAACATGTTGTGTTCAGGAGCAAGACAGGGAGGGACCAGATTTTTCATAGCAGCATGCAGACATTTAGTCTGAGAAGGAGGCAGACGGAGAGACCGGTTCACAAGGCCCACCAGACACATGTTCACTCACACACTCGAGCAAGATCCTTTCCCATTAAGGGAGACCTGGAGTAGAGGTAAAGGCTAATGAGCCACATAAATTATGCCACACATGGATGTCTGGAAGTGGCTAAACTGTATGGAGGGAAATCAGTAACTTCACTTTAGTTTATATTTCTGTCATGAGGGCCTACGTATTACTGTCATATTTGTGACTGAACGGGCAAGATGTCGTAAGCAGTCATTACAGAGCTGATGTCATAACAGCTTATGACAACTGGTATTATGCTTACTTGAAACTATTAGTTGTAGTTAAGATAAATGGCTAGCATAGCTTTTCAAAATTCGCCGATAAATTGGTCCACATGGATAAACTAAAGGCATAGAAACCGTAAATTACTTGTTAACAGGAAATACATGAATTTCCATGACAGAATTAAAAAGTCATTTTGGACTTTGAAATACATTCAACTTAAGTTACATATCACACAATATTTTGAACATCAGAGTGACCTTGAGGGAATCTTATATGAGTCAGAAAATAATGTTCATATGATAGGTTAGATATTCAGTGAGGGAAGAAAGTATTTGATCCCCTGCTGATTTTGTACGTTTGCCCACTGACAAAGAAATGATCAGTCTATAATTTTAATGGTAGGTTTATTTGAACAGTGAGAGACAGAATAACAACAAAAAATCCAGAAAAACGCATGTCAAAAATGTTATAAATTGATTTGCATTTTAATGAGGGAAATAAGTATTTGACCCCCTTTCAATCAGAAAGATTTCTGGCTCCCAGGTGTCTTTTATACAGGTAGCTCGTTACCTGTATAAAAGACACCTGTCCACAGAAGCAATCAATCAGATTCCAAACTCTCCACCATGGCCAAGACCAAAGAGCTCTCCAAGGATGTCAGGGACAAGATTGTAGACCTACACAAGGCTGGAATGTGCTACAAGACCATCGCCAAGCAGCTTGGTGAAAAGGTGACAACAGTTGGTGCGAATATTTGCAAATGGAAGAAACACAAAGGAACTGTCAATCTCCCTCGGCCTGGGGCTCCATGCAAGATCTCACCTCATGGAGTTGCAATGATCATGAGAATGGTGAGGAATCAGCCCAGAACTACACAGGAGGATCTTGTCAATGATCTCAAGGCAGCTGGGACCATAGTCACCAAGGTCCCCCTGCTCAAGAAAGCACATATACATGCCCGTCTGAAGTTTGCCAATGAACATCTGAATGATTCAGAGGACAACTGGGGGAAAGTGTTGTGGTCAGATGAGACCAAAATGGAGCTCTTTGGCATCAACTCAACTCGCCGTGTTTGGAGGAGGAGGAATGCTGCCTATGACCCCAAGAACACCATCCCCACCGTCAAACCTGGAAACATTATGCTTTGGGGGTTGTTTTTCTGCTAAGGGGACAGGACAACTTCACCGCATCAAAGGGACGATGGACGGGGCCATGTACCGTCAAATCTTGGGTGAGAACCTCCTTCCCTCAGCCAGGGCATTGAAAATGGGTCGTGGCCCAAAACACATGGCCAACGCAACAAAGGAGTGGCTCAAGAAGAAGCACATTAAGGTCCTGGAGTGGCCTAGCCAGTCTCCAAACCTTAATCCCATAGAAAATCTGTGGAGGGAGCTGAAGGTTCGAGTTGCCAAACGTCAGCCTCATTGACTTGGAAAAGATCTGCAAAGAGGAGTGGGACAAAATCTCTCCTGAGATGTGTGCAAACCTGGTGGCCAACTACAAGAAACATCTGACCTCTGATTGCCAACAAGGGTTTTGCCACCAAGTACTAAGTCATGTTTTGCAGAGATGTCAAATACTTATTTCCCTCATTAAAATGCAAATCATTTTATAACATTTTTGACATGCGTTTTTCTGGATTTTTTTGTTGTTATTCTGTCTCTCACTGTTCAAATAAACCTACCATTAAAATTATAGACTGATAATTTCTTTGTCAGTGGGCAAACGTACAAAATCAGCAGGGGATCAAATGCTTTTTTTCCCTCACTGTATGTTTGTATTTGGAGTAGGGGAAAAACATAATTTTTAAAATAAACTAATACAAAATTGAGTTAGCTAGCAGTAGACCTAGCCAACATGCATACATGAGTAACAGTTTTATGTGACTCGTGACAGTGTTAAGTTGGTTGTCACAAGATGTTATCATGACACTTTGGGCTATAGTATGATCATGACAGTGTTTTGTTAACCTTACGACGCAATGGCAATGTTGGCATTTGGTATTTTTCTGTTTTAGTCATCTTAGCAGAATTATCTTTATTTTTGCATGACTGATATAACTTTTTTCCCATGTGCCTCAGGTGGTCAGCTCCACCAATGGGGAGCTGAATGCCGATGACCCAATGACGGCCCACTCCAACGCACCTATCGCAGCGCAGGCCGAAGTGGATGTGGTGGAAGAGGCCAAGTACGTTTCTGCCGCTTTTTATTCTGTCGTAGCTCACTCTCTCTCCCCATTTTTGCTTGGTCATCTGTCCCTTTCGAGCGCACTTCGTTTTTTAGTTGTAATCAAATCACATTTTATTTGTCACATGCTTCGTAAACAAGAGCGGACTAACAGTGAAATACTTACTTTCGGGCTGTTCGCAACAATGCAGAGAAAGAAAAGAGAAATAATAGAAATGTAAAACACTGAATAATATGCTGAACGGAAATATAAACATGCAATGATTTATGATTTTACTGAGACACAATTCATATAAGGAAAACAGTCAATTGAAATAAATGTATTCAGCCCTGATCTATGGATTTCACATGAATGGGAATACAGATATGCATCTGTTGGTCACAGATACCTTTAAAAAAAAAAAAAAAGTAGGTGCGTGGATCAGGAAAGTAGTCAATATCTGGTGTGACCACCATTTGCCTCATGCAGCACAACATATCTCTTTCGCATAGAGTTGATCAGGCTGTTGATTGTGGCCTGTGGAATGTTGTCCCACTCCTCTATTGGCAGGAAACATTGGCAGAAACATGCTCAATGGGTGACATGTTTGGTGAGTATGCAAGCCATGAAAGAACAGGGACTTTTTCAGCTTCCAGTAATTGTGTACAGATCCTTGCGACATGGGGCCGTGCATTATCATGCTAAAACATGAGGTGATGGAGGTGGATGAATGGGACGACAACGAGCCTCAGGATCTCGTCACGGTTTCTCTGTGCATTCAAATTGCCATTGATAAAATGCAAGTTTGTTTGTTGTCCATAGCTTATGCCTGCCCGTACCATAACCCCACCGCCACCATGGGTTCCTCTGTTCACAACGTTGACATCAGCAAACCGCTCACCCACACGACGCCGTATACGTGGTCTGCCGTTGAGGCCGGTTGGATGTAGCAGCAGCATATGTGATGAGTAAAAAAAGTTTGTGCAATGCTGATAGTCCAGTTAGCTATTTGGTTAACTATTTAACTAACTATTTAGCTGTCTTATGGCTTGGGGGTAAAAGCTATTCAGGGTCCTGTTGGTTCCAAACTTTGTGCATCGTTACCGCTTACCGTGCGGTAGCAGAGAGAACAGTCTATTACGGGTGGCTGAAGTCTTCAACTATTTTTAGGGCCTTCCTCTGTCACCGCCTGTTGTAGAGGTCCTGGATAGCAGGGAGCTCTGCCCCAGTGATGTACTGGGCCGTACGCACTACCCTCTGCGCAGCACCTTCCGGTCGGATGCCAAGTAATTGACATACCAAGTGGTGATGCAGCCAGTCAAGATGCTCTCAATGTAGACATTGTTGAGGATCTGAGGGCACATGCCAAATCTTTTCAGCCTCCTAAGGGGGAAGAGGCATTATTGTGCACTCTTCACGACTGCGTTTGTGTGTTTGGACCGTAATAGATCCTTAGAGATGTGGAAACTGAGGAACTTGAAGCTCTCGACTCTCTTCACTTCAGCCCTGTCCATGTGAATGGGGGCATGCTCGGCCCTCCATTTCCTGTAATCCATGATCAGCTCCTTTGTCTTGCTGACGTTGAGGAAGAGGTTGTCCTGGCACCACACTGCCAGGTCTCTGACATCCCTATAGGCTGTCTCGTGGTCGTAGGTGATCAGGCCTACCACTGTCGGCAATCTTAATGATGGTAATGGAGTCGTGGGTGAACAGGGAGTACAGGAGGGAACTAAGCACACAACCCTGAGGGGCCCCTGTGTTGAGTGTCAATGTGATCGATGTGTTGTTGCCTACCCTCACCACCTAGGTGCGTCCCGTCAGGCAGTCCAGGATCCAGTTGCAGATGAAGGCCATGTCCAGGCTTTCAAAGCATTTCATGGCTACAGATGAATGTTACAGGTCAATAGCCATTTAGACAGGTTACCTTGGCGTTCTTGGGCACAGGGACTATAGTGGTCTGCTTGAAACGTGTAGATATTACAGACTGGGTTAGGGACAGGTTAAACATTTCAGTGAAGACATTGAAGAAATGTATTGGAAGACGATTTATGATAGTGGTATTTTGGGTAATTTCTTTACTATAACTCTTGCTCAGTCCATGAGATTGACTAACTGTCCAATTCCAACCAGTTTGAAGTACTGTGAAAGCGTATGAGATGTAAGAAATCAAACTGCCTGAGCTGGGATAAAATCATGTCCAAACAAGTTGTCTCTTGTGGCAGGAACCTGTCGGGACCGGGTGGTAAACTGATAATCTGCAACAAACCATCTTTTGGTTGTTAGTTTCAATTATGATACATGGGGCAAAATTCTTAACATTTCTGATTATCTGAATTATTTTAATCTGAAAATATACTTTCTACCTAAAACAAAAAAGAACAAAATTCCCCTCGTATACTTTCACCTTTCTCTTTGTTTTAGTTTCTCTTGCATGAACTGTGATGATTGTACTTTCCCCCACTTTGCCCAGCCACACTCTTACGTGTGTGTGTGTGTGTGTGTGTGTGTGTGTGTGTGTGTGTGTGTGTGTGTGTGTGTGTGTGTGTGTGTGTGTGTGTGTGCGTGCGTGCGCATGTGGTTCTACCTTGCACAAGGACTATCCTGCATCGTTGTCTCGATCTCTGTACAGTATTAATCTGTCTTTTCTCCTCACACTCTCTCTGTAGCTGCGTGAAAATGCTCAACCTGTGGTGAGTCCCACTCCCATACACATCAGCCATTCAAAGGGAGTGGACCAGACTAGCACTAAACCAATACCACCAGACTAGCGCCAGACAACATATCCAGCACTGTGTTGGTTTCTTGGCTTCACCCTTGACATTCCATTAAACAAATAACAATGTTGCTTTCATATTGGATTTGAGGCTTCTCACATGGAGTGACTAATATCCTTTTCACACTACTAAGAGGAGCTGAAGTATGATTATGTAGCTCAACTGGAAAGACTCAGGCCAAAGCCACACAGTGCTCGTCTCCGTCAAGAACAGATTTGTGATGGCATTCGTATGGGGTTCACAAAGAACTGCAACGTTGGTTATACAGTTACCTGCCTGCAACCTTGTTCGATCTAATTGTTGAGCATTACGGAAACGTTTTGTGCCAGCTGGGTAGCATACAGTCTGGGTTTATTCCCTCCCCATCACATGCTCGCTCTCTTCTCACGTCACACTCTCGTACTCCATTTTTATAACTGTTAAATGTTGACATTAATTACATATTTGAAGTTGAGTAAGTTTGGAGCGATTGCAGCATAATATTGAGAGCTATAGATTGTCAAGTAACTTTCCTCTTCTGTCTCTTAATCCTTTCTCTTCAGGTGTTGTTGCTTCTTCAAGCGAAAACGGAAGAAGAACACTCCACGGCAGAAATGATCTCCTGCTACCCTGTCCGGTGTCGCTGAGCGAGTTTGGTTTTAAGGAAACTAATGAAGGGACATTTCTGGGAGGGAGTTGGGAGAGAGACTTGTTATAACAAGAGAAATGGGATTCTTACTGACCTGGACCTACTGAATGGAACTACTATACACATGAAGACCTTGGCCACAAAGTCCTTTCTTTTCTTTCCTTCTCGGTGGCTGAATGGATGAATGACTAAATTTGACTTTTGACCTTTCCTCTGGATACTGGAGGACGCCTGAGGACATCTCTTCATCTGCCCCAGTTTTTTTTCTTTCTTTTGCTCAAGCGGAGATCAAAAGTCAAGTCTTCCCCTCCATTTCTCTTTTCGGGCGTGAGGAGACCAGTCTATAGACCTACCACCTTTCTCTTTCTTTCTCGTGTGTCTCTCCTCTTTCTCTCACCAAACCCACTCACATCCACAGTAAAAGCCGGTCTTAAGCTGTCCCTTTTGCTTTTTGTTCCTGCATATTTATGTCTGTACATACGTAGGTGTGGATGTTTGTTTGAATGTGTGAATGTGCCCTAATGGCTAATTGGTTCATATGCCACGAAGCTCCTCCCACTCAGCCCTGTTTGACTGTCTTGTGAAGAAGGCATTATAGAGGATGCTTCCTAGTCCTGAAGTAACCTTGCTCCAACCCTAGACACCTCCATGGTCCCTTGTAGATTTGCAAAGATGCCACAGATTATTTTGAATCTATCAAGAAGGGTCTGCAGGTTGATTTGGGATTGGCATAAGTAGTCAAAGCAGAAAGAAACTGTAGAAAAGGAGCGAACACCAAAAGAAGCACTTTTCTAATGCATCCTTACCAGAAAAAATCCTGATGTGTACCAATTCACCTCTCAACAATCACTAAATTTGCCTGCTGCCTCCATATTTGTGTTAAAAACAATTGTGCTAATTTCAATGATATGCAAGAAAAATGTTAGACCGCAGCGAGTGACCAAAGGGATGTGTGTGGACAGAGGCACTATTATGTTACCAGATTTAGATTTAACTGAAAATGATTTGTATTCTAGATCCATATTTGATGCACTGGTCATTATTACCCACCCACTCCTTTTCAGCTTTTCAATTTCAGGCCAATTGTAAAAAATTGGGGGGGGGGAGATTATCACCAATAGATCTGTTATGAGTTGCATTTTGCATTGCTTTTGGTAACATTGCCGGTACCTGTAAACTGGTCCCTGTTATCCACAAACACCTATCTTTGTGTCTGTGTGGATTTAGGAAAAGTTGCTTCCAAATGCTGATCTAAGGTCAGTTGTCGATTTTTCATTTATTTATTTTTTTTTCCTCCCAATGGATTGGGCTAGAGTGAACTGACACCAGATGTACACTTTAGGGTGGCTTCTACCTCCAGTCTGTCTGTTTGTGTACTGAATCTAGGACAAGGAGAACAGACTTGGCTCTCCTATTGATTTAGATGCTACTGCTCCTCCTGCTGGCCTTATCATGTAATGCCTTAATCAGACCACCTCTCTTCAGAGCCTTTCAGGATAGGCATCTGTTCACTGCAACAACACACCAGCCAATAAGAAGACAAATCTGGTTCCTATATAGCAGTGTTGCTCAACTGGATTCCTGGGGTACCGTATGGTGTTGCATATTTTTGTTCTAGCCCAGCCCGAACACCTGAATCAACTAATTACAGGTTTAATGATTAGTTGAGTATTATTTTTGAATCAGGTGTGTTTGCTGGGCTAGAACAGAAAATGGAGCTGTGCTGCGGTGTGGACGATCAAGACCTGGACTTAAGAAATGGAAGCTGTAGAGAGGGAGACTATACAGCTGCCTCAATGCCCCTTAGAGGTCAAAATGATTTAGCCTGTGGAAATGGTTGCGTTTTAGGAGATGACACTGGTCTCACTTTAAATCAATTTTAGCGCAGACAAGGTTGAGAAAGCAGAATTTGAAGATTTCAAATACAGGAACCTCAATTATTTTTCCTCTAAGGTCATCAGAGTGAAAGGAAGTGAAGGGCCTTTTTTTATTCTTCAGATATGCTTATTTGTGTTCCTCTGCAGTCAAAACATTTGAGGTTGTGAAATGCTACATTTTACAATAATATTCTACCCTCTTGGTAAACCTCAGTGTTTACTCCTGAGTGGTTATCTTGTCTGTTTTCAATTTATTTGGTTTTGTGTTGTCAATGTGAACTGAAAATGTATGATGTCCTGTAATTTGTATTTTTTTTAATCATTGAATGATCTTGCTTTTTCATGGGGGGAAAGTATTTAAACAGCGATTGAGTGCACTACTTATTTTGTACCTACTGTTGACTGTAGTTAGAATGCCAGTCTCGCTCTCTACCATCTAGATACTATCCACTGTTTCACTTGTGTATTATGGAAATGGTGGAAAGAACTCTGTGGCTTTGAGTCAAGGCTGGAGGAATTGTCCATTTCCTTATGCTTCTATTGAATAACTCCCTTGTACACACAGACACACAGGCTTGTGTGATACGTTCCTATGATACGTTTTTATCTTTGGAGTCAGTTCCCTAGTTGTCTTTTATAGGGATGGACAAACAAAAGCTATGTATATTTTTGAGTAAGTTTATTTTTTATTATTTTTTTGTGCTGTGTGCAAATGTCGTATTCTTCCTTGAAAGTGTATGTCTTGAGTAAGTATCTCTGCAGTTTAAATTATTTCAAATGTACTTGAATTGAAAGATGTGGGACGAGTCTTAGTCAAGTAGTGGAATGTCAGGATTTACTCAAATGCCATTGTCTGACTAAATTATGTGCTTGTGAGTGATCTTAATTCATGGATTTGTCAGTTGATTCACCCACCTATCATTCAGACTTTTACACATTGCTGCTGACCACACCAGGATAATTCTGAACTAGGTAAAAGGCTTAAGCTGTGGTGTCGCTCTCCTTCTCTTGCTCTCTCCATTTCTCTCTCCTTCACCTTGTTGTTTTTGCTGGCTTCCTCCCTTCCTTGAAGTAATAAGTGATATAATGTGACAGTTGAAAGAAATGGCTTTTCCCTTATGGATTTCACCTGTCTAGTCATGTCCAATCAGTGATTACTTGAAGGAAGAGGGAAAGGACTGTATTTATCCCAGGCCTTTTGACTTTCTATGACCCTGGTGCAGCATGGAGGTGCTGACCCCAGGGTTTCTTGAGAGGACAGAGGATGTATTTTCCGCTAGTTACCACAGCCATATTGTCAAAATTGGCTATATTGTAAAAATGCATTACACTTTTTGGTCTTAATTTAAGATTAGTGTTAGGTATAATATTAGCAGTGTGGTTAGAGGTAGGTTTAAAATTACATTTTTAAGAATGTAAATCATAGAAGTAGGGGTGTTTATGACTTTGTGGCTAGGGTAACTAGTGAAGAACAGTGGCTTATTCACCGGAGTCCCACACGCCCCTTGATGGCAGTATATATTTGCCCATGCAGCCTTCTGATCCCACTGTGGGTAATTTTGACGCTGCACATTCCTATTTCTCCATGACATGTTAACACAACCTCCTCCGATGGCAGGGTTTGTTTGAGATGTCACTCACTGTATCAGGATGCGCTGACTATGAAATGTATACCTCAAGAGAAAAGCCATTACTGTCTCTAGTACACACACACACTTTTTGTTCTCTCATCTCAGTCTTTGCTCCCCAGTGCTAGCTTCATGACCTCTAACCTTCCTCTGGTGCCAAGTGTGCTGAAATGTTAACATGTTGTAGACATGAGCCCTATTCTCTGCTCTTAAGATGGTGCCATTTTAGGCACTGGCATTTGGTGGGTTAGCTGTATCATTGCAAGTGCTTTTGGAGAAAACATTCAGAAATATTTTGTTTTTTGCCATGTTATTGCTTACCTGCTGTCTTCCCAGGCCGTGCTTGTGTAACAACCATACCATCTCAGAATTGGTATGGTTGCGCATTTCTGACATTGCATAAAAGGTCTTATTTTGCTTTAGATCATTTACGTGACTAAGAATTCATGAGGCTTCTACTACAGTAATATTGCTTATGATTACAGATTATAATTTCTTTCATTAAGTATTCTTGACCTGCTTTTCTTGCTTGATCCCAACAACCAAAGTTATTGTTTTGGCATCCTTGTTTTCTTGTCATTGTACTTCCTTTTTATTAATGGAACCACTTACTTTAATACATACTTGAAATGTTTTGCCACAGTTTGTGCAACATGTACATATGTACAGTCACCTCTAAATGATCTCGATGCTACAGGGGGGCATGACTTTGTACCCCCTCCATCAGCAACTAGAAGACGACACTGAGTCAGATGGCTTTGACCAGTTGTATCCTCGTCATGCCTTCTCCATCTAGGGGTAGATTAATTCAACCTGAGGTTTTCTCATTGGCTTTAAGCACAATGTTATTGTACTGGTATGCTTTGTGTATTTAAAGAATACTATCTTGCTTGAATGAAACTGGTCCATCAGGGCCTTAACGACCATTTTCATCGTTGCTGGTTCCTTTTTCATTCTCACTGTCATTCCAGACAATCTCTCCACTTCCTCAGTGTTGGAGAGACCATTTATCGATGGTTGCTTGCAGTTGTCCACAGAAATGTGTAGGGCACGAGCTGCAAAGACTGCTCAAGTGAGGTAGACTTTTTCCGACATTACGTTCAGAGTTGCTTAAACTGTAGACCTCCAGTGGTTAGAGACAAGACTGCAATATTGTACTGATTATTTTCAATTGTAAATTATGTAAAGTTGATTATGTTCAAATGGGAGTCTATTTTCTTGATCCGTTTTTCTTTTCTCCCTCTTCAAAGCTGTCTCCTGTTCTGGTAATAGTTTCAAAGCTATCAATATGAGTCAAGTATTAAAATTGTATTATGAATATTACTGTGTTGAAACATGAATGTTACTTCAAAATGTATTTGAATGCTTTAATCTGGTTAAGGGCTCCAATTGTGAAAAAAAACTTTTTTTTTCAGGTTTTTGAATTCCTTTTCTTTTTTTCTTTTTACGGAAAGAAACAAGGTCTAGACTCTTTCTGTCTTAAAATGCCTACCCCCCTCGCCCCCAGAAGCCTCAAGTGAAATGTGTCTTGGGACCTTTCCAAAATCTTACTTTTTATTCCCTCCTAACTTAAAGGGAAAACCACGTTTGCACCCTTTTTTATGTCAAATAAATCTCTCTTAACCTTTACTCTTGGCCCTGTGTTTCCTTAAGTTTGAGGTCTATTTGGATTCTTAAATAAACTTTGTAGTTTCATTTGATGAGGACACAATGTGTTATAATATTTTATATAGCTGCCTTAATTTTATTTAACTAGGCAAGTCAGTTAAGAACAAATTCTTATTTTCAATGACGGCCTAGGAACAGTGGGCTAACTGCCTGTTCAGGGGCAGAACGACAGATTTGTACCTTGTCAGCTCGGGGATTTGAACTTGCAACCTTTCGGTTACTAGTCCAAAGCTCTAAGAGTGCTAATTGGGATTCTTAATAAATACAAATTTCCTGACAGGCCGCCAGTTGGTGAGGTTAGGCAATAACGCTTCCGCCACGCTGATTCTCCACACGGGTGCCCCCCAGGGGTGTGTGCTCAGCCCTCCCCTATACTCCCTGTTCACCCATGACTGCGTGGCCACGCATGACTCTAACTCAATCATCAAGTTGGCTGACAACATGACAGTGGTAGGTCTGATTACAAACAATGACGAGATGGCCTACAGGGAGGAAGTTCGAGCCCTTGCGGAGTGGTGCCAGGAAAATAACATATCCCTCAACAAAACAATGGAGCTGATCATGGACAACAGGGAGCACCATCCTCATCAACGGAGCCGCAGTGGATAGGGTCAAAAGCTTCAACTTCCTTGGCCTGCACGTCACTAAGGACCTGAAATGGTCTCACCTGTTTTGCATGTTATTTTGGAATTAATGTGTCACATATCAGTTTGCAAACGAAATAAAGACAAATGTATTGAGTGAATAAAGTCGCATACAAACATGGTCTCTTGCTTTCTAAAGGCAGGTGTTTCAGCCTAGCTCAGTGCTTTCTGTGGTGGAGGGGCAGACAGTGGAAAATACAGAGCGTACGCATTGGTAATCTTCTCTAGTTGCGCCGTGATTGGCTCAGTGTTCTATCACTCATGGGGACACTAGGTCATTGCAGAATCTGCAAGGAGAGCTTGAAAATTCAAGCCCCTTGGGTGCTGCCATAGATTTACATTAGAAGTACCTGTCCAAGAAGGGTCAAGGTCATTGGCCACAGATAAAATCACATTATAGCTACCATAGCTAGACGAGCAGTCATCATTGTGAATCACGTCGACAATCTACTGGCAAAGCAATCACTATTTTGCTTCCCCTGCATGCTATTTGGTGGAGAGGATTTGTGGTTCAAGTCTGGGTTTAAGAATTTAAAACATCTGTCTGAAAGGGTCTCTTCCAAGCTTAAAATGATAAACATTCACACGCAACACCATGGGACAGAAAAGGTTGAATACATTGGCCATGCTGTCAATCCAGCGTGACTTCTGCCGAGTTCAAGACAACTTGGAACTCGGGGGAAAAAACAGTTTGAACTGTCATCCAACTCAGAATACAAGTCGGGAACTCTGGCCTTTTTCTAGAGCTCTGACCTGAAGATCACCGATGTCATGATTCGACCTTGTTTGTCTTGAAAACACCATAAATCCAGAGAATGACAGACTTTGATCACAGTATTTGCCCACGAAGGACCGCAACACCACCTTCCTGTTCAAGTGAGCACAGCACAACAACGCTGAGTCCAAAAATGTCTTGCATGCTGCTTCATAAATGTAATATGCCAGGGAGATATGTATTCTGTAGCTAAGAAAGTAATACTAAGTGAATGTTGTGTAGTAAGATGTTAGTAGCCCATGTGCCTCACCCTAATAATTTGGTTTATTTACCCCTCTTAATTTCGCCTACTGTTCTAACTTGGTGGTGCACATGTAGTCTATAACCGGTTTTAGAGAAATGTAATCATTGAATATTGTAAGAGCTTTCCTTGTCTGCTTATATGCCTCATTTATTTATCCTACGGTTCTGACTTGGTGTACAGGGAGAACACTAAGAACGGCCCATGTTTTGATTTCTGTTGCTGTACATTTCAAAAGTGCTAAACAAGTAGTTATATTGACTAACGTTATGTCCGTCCTAGCTGCTCAATGTCTTAATCGAAATTATAGATTGCCTATTATCCGCTTGTTCTCCCCTTATGCCATAGTTTGTACATCTCAATTGTCATTAGAAACCACATTTGTTCAAGCAAGTCAGCCATATCAGCTATGTTTTTCTTAAAGGCAGTAAATGAGAATGAATTAACTGTTTCACTGCCAGACAAGGCTCCGTTGATAGCCAGGTGTAGCAGTGGTAAGGTGTTGGGACAGCTTTATGAAGGCCCTAACAGTTTGTGGGCACCGTTTGTCACTGTTATAGTGCAATTAATGCATTGTTTAGTGTTGTTACATGATAAAATCGCCACTTAATACTTTATTACTTTATATATATACAGGGGGTAACGGCACAGAGTCAATGTCAATGTGCGGGGGCACAGGTGTTGAGGTAATTGAGTTAACATGTACATGTAGGTAGAGTTATTAAAGTGACTATGCTTGGCCCCTGTGATGCACTGGGCCATACGCACTACCCTCTGTAGTGCCTTGCGGTCAGAGGCCGAGCAGTTGCCATACCAGGCAGTGATGCAACCCGTCAGGATGCTCTTGATGGTGCAGCTGTAAAACCTTTTGAGGATCTGAGGACCATTGCTAAATCTTTTCAATCTCCTGAGGGGGGAGTAGGTTTTGTTGTGACCTCTTCACGGCTGTCTTGGTGTGCTTGTACAATGTTAGTTTGTTAGTGATGTGGACACCAAGCTCATAACCTGCTCCACTACAGCCCCGTCGATGAGAATGGGGGCGTGCTCGGCCCTCCTTTTCCTGTAGTCCACAATCATCTCCTTTGTCTTGATCACATTGAGGGAGAGGGGGTTGTCCTTGAACCACACGGTCAGGTCTCTGACCTCCTCCCTATAGGCTGTCTCATCGTTGTCGGTGATCAGGCCTACCACTGATGTGTCATCAGCAAACGTGCCTGTTGTGTCATCAGGAGTCGTGCCTGGCTGTCAGTCATGAGTGAACAGGGAGTACAGGAGGAGGCTGAACACGCATCCCTGAGGGGCCCCCGTGTTGAGGATCAGCGTGGCAGATGTGTTGTTACCTACCCTTACCACCCGGGGGCGGCCCGTCAGGAAGTCCAGGATCCAGTTGCAGAGGGAGGTGTTTAGTCCCAGGGTCCTTAGCTTAGTGATGAGCTTTGAGGGCACTATGGTGTTGAACTTTGAGCTTTAGTCAATGAATAGCATTCTCACATAGGTGTTCCTTTTGTCCAGGTGTGAAAGGGCAGTGTGGAGTGCAATAGAGATTGCATCATCTGTGGATCTGTTGGTGCAGTATGCAAATTGGAGTGTGTCTAGGGTTTCTGGGATAATGGTGTTGATGTGAGCCATGATCAGCTTTTCAAAGCATTTCATGGCTACAGACGTGAATGCTACGTGTCGGTAGTCATTTAGGCGCGTTACCTTAGTGTTCTTGGGCACAGGGACTATGGTGGTCTGCTTGAAACATGTTGGTATTAGAGACTCAGACAGGGAGAGGTTGAAAATGTCAGTGAAGACACTTGCCAGTTGTTCAGCGCATGCTTGGAGTACACGTCCTGGTAATCCGTCTGGCTCTGCGGCCTTGTGAATGTTCACCTGTTTGAAGGTCTTACTCACCTCGGCTGCGGAGACTGTGATCATACAGTCGTCCGGGAACAGCTGATGCTCTCATGCATGTTTCAGTGTTACTTGCCTTGAAGCGAGCATAGAAGTTATTTAGCTTGTCTGGTAGGTTCGTGTCACTTGGCAACTCTCGGCTGTGCTTCCCTTTGTTGTCTGTAATAGTTTGCAAGCCCTGCAAAGCGTTGGAGCCGGTGTAGTACGATTTGATCTTAGTCCTTTATTGATGCTTTGTCTGTTTGATGGTTCGTCGGAGGGCATAGCGGGATTTCTTATAAGCTTCCGGGTTAGAGTCCCGCTCCTTGAAAGCGGCAGCTCTACCCTATAGCTCAGTCCGAATGTTACCTGTAATCCATGGCTTCTGGTTGGGTTATGTACTGTACGTACGGTCACCGTGGGGACGAAGTCCTCGATGCACTTTTTGATAAAGCCAGTGGCTGATGTGGTGTACTCCTCAATGCCATCGGAAGAATCCCGGAACATATTCTAGTCTGTGCTAGCAAAGCAGTCCTGTAGTTTAGCATCTGCTTCATCTGACCACTTTTTTATATACCGAGTCACTGGTGCTTCATGCTTTCATTTTTACTTGTATGCAGGAATCAGGAGGATGAAATTATGGTCAGATTTGTCAAAATGGAGGGCGAAGGAGAGCTTTGTAAGCATCTCTGTGTGTGGAGTAAAGGTGGTCTATAAACATTTTCCTCTGGTTGCACATTTAATGTTCTGATAGAAATTAGGTAAAACTGATTTTAGTTTCCCTGAATTAAATTCCCCGGCCACTAGGAGTGCCGCTTCTGGATGAGCATTTTCCTGTCTGCTTATGGCGGTATACAGCTCATTGAGTGCGGTTTTAGTGCCAGAATCGGTCTGTGGTGGTATGTAGACAGCTATGAAAAATACATATAAACTCTCTAGGTAGATAGTGTGGTCTACAGCTTATCATGAGATACTCTACCTCAGGCAAGCAAAACCTTGAGACTTCCTTAGATATCATGCACCAGCTGTTATTCACATATATGCATAGGCCCCCGCCCTGTGTTTTACCAGAGGCTGCTGTTCTGTCCTGCCGATGGAGTGTATAACCCGCCAGCTGTATGTTCTTAATGTCGTCGTTCAGCCACGACTCTGTGAAACATAAGATATTACAGTTTTTAATGTCCTGTTGGTAGGATATACGTACTTTCAGCTTCATCCCATTTATTTTCCAGCGATTGAACATTAGCTAGCAGGACGGAAGGCAAGTGCAGATTAGCCACTCGTCGCCTGATCTTCACAAGGCACCCTGATCTTTTTCCACTAAATCTCTGTTTCCTTCTCCAGCGAATCACGGGGATCTGTTGCCTGGTCTGATTTCTGTAGTAGTATATTCCTTCCATCTGACTCATTGAAGAAGAACTCTTCGTACAGTTTGAGGTGAGCAATCGCAGTTCTGATGTCCAGAAGCTATTTTCGGTCATAAGAGACGGAGGGCAGCAACATTATGTACAAAACAAGTTACGAATATCACCAACAAAAAAAAATAGCATGGTTGGTTAAGGCCGATAAGACGGCAGCCCTCCTCTTCGGCGCCATTATAACAATGCTCGATCGGGTTGAAGTCCGGGGTCTGGCTGGGCCACTCAAGGACATTCAGAGACTTGTCCCGAAGCCAATCCTGCTTTGTCTTGGCTGTGTGGTCGTTGTCCTGTTGGAAGGTGAACCTTCACCCCAGTCTGAGGTCCTGAGTGATCTGTAGCAGGTTTTCATCAAGGATCTCTCTTTACTTTGCTCCGTTGATCTTTGCCTCAATCCTGACTAGTCTCCCAGTCCCTGCTGCTGAAAGATATCCCCACAGCATGATGCTGCCACCACCATGCTTCACCGTAGGGATGCTGCCATGTTTCCCCCAGACGTGACGCTGGTTTTTGCTCAGACACGCACTGTCAACTGTGGGACCTTATATAGACAGGTTTGTGCCTTCGCAAATCATGTCCAATCAATTGAATTTACCACAGGTGGACTCCAATCAAGTTGTAGAAACATTTAAAGGATGATCAATGGAAACAGGATGCACCTGAGCTCAATTTCGAGTCTCATAGCAAAGTGTCTGAATACTTACGTAAATAAGATATGTTTTTTATTTGTAATACATTTGCACAAATTTCTATAATCCTGTTTTCGTTTTGTCATTATGGGGTATTGTGTGTAGATAGTTGAGTATTTTTTAAAAAATCCATTTTAGAATAAGGCTGTAACGTAACAAAAAAATACTTTCCGAAGGCACAGTATACTGAAGAATAATATAAACGCAACATGCAACAATTTAAAAGATTTTACTGAGTTACAGTTCATAGAAGGGAATCAATCAATTAAAAATAAATTGTTTAGGCCCTAATCTATAGATTTCCCATAACTGGGCAGGGGCCGGCCACCCACTTGGGAACCAGGTCCACCCACTGGAGAGCCAGGCCCAGCCAATCAGAATTTGTTTTTCCCCACAAAAGGGCTTAATTCCAGACAGAAATACTCCTGAGCTGTCGTGGCTACACGTGGTCTGCTGTTGTGCGGCCAGTTGGATGTACTGCTGCCAAATTCTCTACAATTTTGTTGGAGGCGGTTTATGGTAGAGGAATTAACATTAAATACTCTGGCAACAGCTCTGTTGGACATTCCTGCAGTCATCATGTCAATCAAAACTTGAGACATATATGGCATTGCGTTGTGTGATAAAACTGCACATTTTGGTGGCCTTTTGTTGTCCCCAGCATAAGGTGCACCTGTGTAATGATCATGCTGTTTAATCAGCTTCTTGATATGCCACACCTGTCAGGCGGATGGATTATCTTGGCAAATGAGAAATGCTCACTAACAGGGATGTAAACAAATTTGTGCTCAACATTTTAGAGACATATGTTTTTTGTGCATATGGAACATTTCTGGGATCTTTTATTTCAACTCATAAAAAATTTGACCAACACTTTAAATGTTGCATTTATATTTTTGTTCAGTATAGATAGTAATTAGGTCTTATTTCACACACAGGCTACAAGTGTTTATTGGATGATTTTTTGCATATCCCATTCCTACTGAGAGTGGAGTCATGGCCTGGGGTCAGCCATTATTGACATTGACCCTGGAGCAATTCGGGTTAAGTGGACTCCCGAGCGGCGCAACGGTCTAAGCTAAGGCACTGCATCTTAGTGCTAGAGGCGTCACTAGAGACCCTGGTTTGATTCCAGGCTGTACCACAACCTCTCGTGATTGGGAGTCCCATAGGGCGGCGCACAATTGGCCCAGCGTTGGTTAGGGTTTGGCCGGGGTAGGGCGTCATTGTAAATAAGAATTTGTTCTTAACTGACTTGCCTAGTTAGTGAAGAGCACATCGACACTTTTTTCCCCTAGTCAGCTCGGGGATAGAACCAGCGGCCTTTCGGTTACTTGGCCAACGCTCTTAACCGCTAGACTAACTGCCGCACTTATGCGCAATAATTTCACTCAACTGGGGAAACCAAATGTACAGTAATGAACTGCAAGTCTGGTTATATATTTTTACGAATTCGTCTACCACTAGGGGGCGGCACCCTTTCCCCTTTGGTTTCCCACATCTGCGTGCCCTCTTATTATACTTCCGCTGAAGCGCTTGTAAAGTCCTCTTCTACCAGCCCGATTCAACATGGTGGGTACTTCAACATTTACAACCCCTCTAAATCTATCGTAATCCTCTGTTTTTTACTAGCCATAATCGTATTTATCTCTAGAATAGTGAAATGTTGTATGTATTACTCAATCCCAGTGACATATTGCGTTAGGATGCCCTTCCTGGCAGATTTTATGAACAATATGAGGAGGCTTCTCCGAGATGCTAACGGAAGAAGCATTATGCTAGCATTTGGCTGTACATGAACAACCACGTTTTCCATGTTTTGATTTGATTACAATCAGTAGAGAACTGGCCATGCCTTTAATATTGTACACATTATCCGCAGTGTGGTTAGTGGTGTTGCACGTTGGTTTCAGCTGTTTGTAAGAAAAACATTTTGTTCCGTGATACTGATTAGCATAGCTAACTATCTGATTGCGAAATCATCCTACTAGTTAGATAACCATAGGTAGTCTGTTTTCCCAATGTAGGGTACCTATTGTTTCTGACTTACTCACCGGTGTAGTTATTCGTGAGATCCATTTACTAGCAGGTAGGTAGTTGGTTGGTAGCCAGTCTGCACAAAGTTGCTAGCTCGTTAGTATTAGGTACGACCTTGTATGTTAGATCAAAATGTAGCTTGCCTGGTCATGCCAGCCGTTGGCGTACTTATACCTCCTAGAATGTCAACCGCTTTTTAAATGTAATTTACGTTGAACCCTGTATCGAAAGTGACTATGGCATTGATTTAAGTGGCCAGGTCATTGATAGTACAGGAAAAGTGAATTGAGGGGCTTTCCCGTGTTCGATGGGTCCTAAGTCCCTACCGAACCCTGGTTCTCTCAGATATTTTAAATTCATAAAATGTAAGCCCATTGTCATCATTCAGGACATGAGGATAACCTAGTCATTTGCACAACTCCTTTGTTCCACAGGGACGAGTCAGGACCAAGACGGTAAAAAAAGCCGCCCGGGTCATCATTGAGAAGTACTACACCCGGCTGGGAAATGACTTCCACACCAACAAGAGGGTGTGTGAAGAGATCGCTATCATCCCCAGCAAGAAGCTGCGCAACAAGATCGCTGGGTGAGTCTGGTTTCTTTAGCTTTATTGTCTCTAATAGCCAAGTGGACTGGAACCTCAGCGGCATATATAAAGCTTGTCTGAGGTCAAGCAGCAGATGTTGCGTAGACGACGCTGTACAGCAACCTCCAACCAACTGTGGTGATATTTTCTTCGTTTTCAATTTGGAAGTCTCCTGGGTCTAGTTTCAGGTGCAGCCAGCAGATCCGACACCTTACGCTTGCTCACAGCTGCACTACAGGGTTGGACAGTTTTCTTAAATTAAGTCACCACGGAGCCAGCACGAGATATGGCTCGGAAAACGTACCGCAGTCATGGATGAGAAATGCTTTGTACTCTGAATTGTCCCATTATTCCAACTGTGATACTGATTAGATGAAATGACTGCTCGTTTTTCTGGAAACGGCCCTTTTCGCCTTCATGATAGGTAGCAGAAGCCACAGCAGCCATTTTGGGTTGTCGGTGTCAGCTAATTGGATCCTTTGCTTTTTTTCAATGCTGAAGTATCTCACTAATTTCATGTTTCATCAATCAAATTTATTTATAAAGCCCTTCTTACATCAGCTGATGCCACAAAATGCTGTACAGAAACCTAGCCTAAACCCCCAAACAGCAAGTAATGCAGGTGTAGAAGCACGGTGGCTAGGAAAAACTCCATAGAAAGGCTGGAACCTAGAGAGGAACCAGGCCATGAGGGGTGGCCAGTCCTCTTCTGTCTGTGCCGGGTGGAGATTATAACAGAACATGGCCAAGATGTTCAAATGTTCATAGATGACCAGCAGGGTCAAATAATAATAATCACAGTGGTTGTCGAGGGTGCAACAGGTCAGCACCTCAGGAGTAAATGTCAGTTGGCTTTTCATAGCTGATCATTCAGAGTATCTCTACCGCTCCTGCTGTCTCTAGAGAGGTTGAAAACAGCAGGTCTGGGACAGGTAGCACGTCCAGTGAACATGTCAGGGTTCCATAGCTGCAGGCAGAACAGTTGAAACTGGAGCAGCAGCACGGCCAGGTGGACTGGGGACAGCAAGGAGTCATCAGGCCAGGTAGTCCTGAGGCATGGTCCTAGGGCTCAGGTCTTCTGAGAGAAAGATGTTTCATATAACATGTACTATGCTGCACTTCAATCAGGTTAGATTTCAAAACACTACTTCTAATAGCATGGCTTGGAGGGCGTTATTGATTCTATCATATCCCTGACCTGGCTGATTATTGCTAGTTTGCCACCTAAAACCCTGTATCGAAAGTGACTATGGCACAACTGTTGCCATAGTCATTGATGTTACGGGAGTTGACTGAAATATTTTCCCATGTTTGTTGGAATACCTTTTCCTGTCAAACCCTGTCTTTCAAACATCTTCCTCGTCCGCAACAACCTAAATTTGAGTGAAACCTAATTCTCATGGTAGACTAGTTTTCAGTGATCTAGCATAAATATTTTAGTTTGAACCCATTGTCTGATCTAATGCTGTTACAATTGTGATGTTGTACATGAATTAACTGAATTCTGGTTTGTGCTCTTAGGTATGTGACACATCTGATGAAGCGCATCCAGAGGGGTCCCGTCAGAGGCATCTCCATCAAGCTGCAGGAGGAGGAGAGGGAGAGGAGGGACAACTACGTCCCAGAGGTAAGTGTCCCCACCCACACTTCTGAGCATCAGAGCACAGTGCATCTATACTTGCTGGCACCGCAAAGGTTGTGGGTTCAATTCCCACAGGCATCGCATACACATACAAAAAAAGGTATTCATTAACTGAACTATAGGTTGGTTTGGTTAATCAGTGGCATATGTTTCTTGATGAGTCTTGATGGCAATGGACTAAACACATTATTTATTGATGCTTGTGATGTATAGCTGGGTGGTGTGCTTATCAATTGAATGGGCTCTATAGGCATGTCGTGATGTGTGCATGTTTGATTTGCTGTCCAGTAAGGAGTTGTATTGCTGTTTCCATACCCGAACAGTCATGATTATAGCTATGCATGTTTCTACTTTGCCTAGGCACGTAAAGATGCATCCATAAACTGCTTTGGGTCATCGTTTAAATCCTTTATTTGCTGCCATTGGTTATCTTCAGTGTCTAGTTGGGATGTGAAATATCTTTGAGTCAGTCAAATTCTTTGATTTGCCCTGTATCGAAAGTGACTATGGCATGACTGTTGCCATAGTCATTGATAGTACAGGAATAGTGATCTTGAAAGCTTTTCCCGTGTTTGTTGGAATTCTGGTTCCTGTCAAACCCTGTATCTTTCAAACAATGTGGTAACATCGTAAACCCAGACCTGCCAACATGCACGCATTTTGTGTTCCAACTACGCAATTCTTTGTCCAGGTACGAGATCCGAGTTAAAAGTACGCAGAAATGAATAGGGCCTGATTTTATTTTTATATATATTTTAATAAAATATTTACTCAGTGGATTTAACATCCCGATTCTCGAGCTGCAACACAGACATGTACGGAGTTGTCAACGGACATGTAGGTTAATATATCATTATTCAACGTAGCTACGCCATGTCTGCCCCTCCTGTTTGTTGTGATGCTGAGTTTGTCAGCTGTACGTAAACACATGGACAAATCCCTTTGACTATGTGTGTTGTGGAAAGGTAAACACTAATTGTTTCAAGCTAATGTTAGCGAACATAAGCTGGACATTCAGTGGGCTCTAAAGTGCCAGCAGTTCACTCGCATTTGCTAGTGAAAGAAAATAAATGCAAATATGAAAAATATCTGGTTGCATTTGTGCGAGTGTGATATACATTTAATTCTACGTCCCATTAGTTGTGTTTTCGACGTAACATTACGAGGATCACGCAACCTGATAGATTGTAATTATGAGCCACGTCACAAAAAGCATTACAAAAGTATAATATAAACATCTTGGCATTAAATGGCGTCTGAGTGCAGACTGAATTAATATTCAGTCTCGTTTCCAAGAACAAAACCCAGTACAGAGCCTCACTCAGTACAGACATGCTGAGTCCTCATTACCAAGAAGGTTTCAATGGTTGCCAGAGGAACTGTTTGCCACAGAGAAGTCTACCCTGATATCCTGTTGCAGAAGGCTAAATCTGCTAGCTACCAGGCAAATGTGTTGAGGAAATAATTTCCTGAACATTTGAAGGTCTCTAGAAGATTTGTTCTCACCCACTGTTTCCTATCATAGCTTTTTCGTTTTTATGAATATGTTTATTTGCTCTGCTTCAAACATTTGTCATATCAGAGTAAAAAAAAAAATCTATTGTGGAAAAGACATTTCTACATTTTGAAACCTAAACAAATAACTTGTTATTTGTTTTAATTAATAAAATAAAACTCCAAGAATTAAGGCCCTTGGTGTGTTCTTTCTAATTAGAACTTGTTAGTGAGTTTTACATATGTGTGAATGGAATGCGGTCAAGAAAGTATTCCAACCTTATATAGACTTGATTTGATACTATTTTATGATTGCGATCAGACTCATGAACAACGAGCGTGCGGGGGGAAAGAAAATCCCAATTTGGCGCGTGCGAGTTGAATCTCCAATTTGCCGCGCACGTCTGGTACTCTACAAAGTTGTCAGGCCTGTAAACATTGCCCCAGGCAGCCAGTAACTGCTGTAAGCTCTGTTGAATTTATCTATTTAACTGTTGCCAGTTTACTATGCACACTATTACTAATGTGTTTGGACAGTGTTGACATGATGCATTACCACTCCATCTTTTCTGTTTCCAGGTTTCTGCTCTTGACCAGGAAATCATAGAGGTGGACCCTGACACCAAGGAGATGCTCAAACTACTGGTAAGTCCCTCACAGGCAGTTACGTTTGGTGTCTTCGTGATGAATAACCACTACCTGATCCAAAGTATGTGGACACCTGCTTGTGTATGGAACTCGCTTTGTCATGCTGAAACAGAAAAGGGCCTTCCCCAAACGGTTGCCACAAAGTTGTAAGCACAGAATCGTCTAGGATGTCATTGTTTGCTGTAGTGTTAAGATTTCCCTTCACTGGAACTAAGGGGCCTAGCCCGAACCATGAAAAACAGCCCCAGACCATTATTCCTCCTCCACCAGACTTTACAGTTGGCACAATGCATTCGGGCATTTAGCCTTCTCCTGGCATCCGCCAAACCCAGATTCGTCCATCGGACTGCCAGATGGTGAAGCATGATTCGTCACTCCAGAGAACGCTTTTCCACTGCTCCAGGGTCAAATTGGCGGCGAGCTTTACACCACTCAAGTCGACGCTAGGCATTGCGCAAGGTGATTTTAGGCTTGTGTGCGGCTGCTCGGCCATGGAAACCCATTTCATGAAGCTCCCGACGAACAGTTATTGTGCTGATGTTGCTTCCAGAGGTAGTTTGGAACTCTGTAGTGAGTGTTGCAACCGAGGACAGGAGATTTTTTTTTTTTAATACTTTTTTAACAAGCTTCGGCAGTCCTGTTCTGTGAGCTTGTGTGGCCTACCACTTCGCGACTAAGCCGTTTTTGCTCTTAGACATTTCCACTTCACAGAAACAGCACTTAGTTTACAGGGGCAGCTCTAGTAGGGCAGAAATTTGACAAACTGACTTGTTGGAAAGGTGGCATCCAATGATGGTGCCATGTTGAAAGTCACTGAGCTCGGTTCAGTAAGGACATTCTACTGCCACTGTTTGTCTATGGAGATTGCATGGCTGTGTACTCAATTTTATACACCAGTCAGCAAAGGGTGTGGCTGAAATAGCCAAATCAATTCATTTGAAGGGGTGTCCACATACTTTTGTGTATGTTTAGCCTTAAGATAACGCCATGGCTTAAACCCTGTATCGAAAGTGACTACTATGGCATGACTTGCCATAGTCATTAATAGTACAGGAACAGTGACTTTGAAAATTTTTCCTGTGTTTGTTGGAATACCGTGTCCTGTCAAACCCTGTATCTTTCAAACATATTCTACATCCTCCACAATCTTAACTTCAGGGTGAAACTACTCACCGATATGAGACCAGGCTTCCTGTGATTTACATCGTTAGCATGAACTTGTGGTGTATTCTGGTGGTTACTTGGTGGTGAAATTGAATTTTGGCTTTCTCTTTCCTCTAGGACTTCGGCAGTCTGTCCAACCTGCAGGTCACCCAGCCAACTGTCGGAATGAACTTCAAGACACCCAGAGGAGTCTAGGCATTTGTAATATATCTCTAAATAAATACAAAATGTACAAAAAAAGCAATGAGTCTCCTAGTGGTTTTGCTGTTTAGAACAAGTAGATACGTATGAGTGATTCTTAATTGGGTATGCTAGGTTGATGGAAATTTGAGTTGGATAAGCGCTTGGTCCTCAAGTCCTTGACTCAGTTATACTGTAATTTCAGGCTTTGTGCAATAAAGTTTGGTTCCTATACTATAGAGCATTCGGAAAGTATTCAGAGCCCACAACTTTTTCCACATTTTGTTACATTACAGCCTTATTCTAAAGTGGATTCAATTGTTTTTTTCCCTCTTCAGTCTACACACAATACCCACATAATGACAAAGCAAAAACAGGTTTTTATAAGTGTTTGCAAATGTATTAAAATATTACATTTACATAAGTATTCAGACCCTTTACTCAGTACTTTGTTGAAGTGCCTTTGGCAGTGATTACAGCCTCAAGCCTTTGGTATGACGCTACAAGCTTGGCACTCCTGTATTGGGAGTTTCTCCCATACCTCTGCAGATTCTCGCAAGCTCTGTCAGGTTGGATGGGGAGCATCGCTGCTGAGCTATTTGCAGGTCTTGAGATGTTCGATCAGGTTCAAGTCTGGGCTCTGGCTGGGCCATGCAAGGACATTTTTTACACTTGTCCAGGGTTCCCACGGGTCCTTGAAAGTTTGTGAATTTGAAAGAAAAAAATTAAGGCCGTAAGTTTTTAAAAATAGACATGGGTCATTGAAAGTGCTTGAATGTATACATTTTGTGCAAGAACAGAAGTTGCAGTTATTAGATTTTTTTTTTTTTACGTCAGTAATAGGCTACGTTCCGCTCTCTGTTTCTTTCGCGGTTTGTGTCCTTGTTTCACGCGCCACCTGCCCGGAGAAAGTGCGACGGTCACGTGCATGATTGATTGAAGTTAAATGACGCAGGTTAAACAGCGGCAAGTAAGTGAGAAAGCTAACGTTAAGCGAGCCTTAACTATGCCTGGAAAATGTCAATTCCTGGACTCGTGGCTCTCCAAAGACATTTGCAAAGACTGGCTTGTTATAGATCCGCGGGACATCCATATGGCCCGATGCAGAGCCATGCTGCTGAAGCGTCACATGACGGCAAGTTAAAAGTGGTTATGTCCTACCCCTGGTAACATGTAGAAAGGAATATAACAACCACACTTAGTTACTAACGTTAATTAGTTAGCTAGATTATTCCGCCTCTTCGTGGTTGGGTAAATTAACTTTTAACGTTACAGAATTATTCGGTCAAATTAACGTTTGCTATGTTAGCTAACGTTATCTAGAAGTCTCAATTCTCCAACAATCAGACCTATCGTGCTAGCTAGCTAACGTTAGCTAAGTTGTTAACGTTACGTTAGCCAACTTGCGGCAAGCAGAGCTGGACAGTGAACATTTGAAATAAATGTCAGTTTGCTAACGTTAGCTGAAACGTTAGCATTGTTTAAACTGTCACCTGTAACATTACATTATTTTTATGAACATGTTATGTTTGTTTTCATATTTCATATTCTCTCTCTAACACACAGGCTAGAAACAGAAATACGTGTTTGTTTGATTTAAACTGTTTTTTTTTTTTTTTACTCCTTAGGTGTGCTGTTCTCAGATGTTCCCAGACAGTGCAATAGCCAAGACCTCAGCATGCGGTGCAACAACTTCCAGCTATATGTGCACACATGGCTTGGCTCCTGATTTCAAGCACTTGTCTAAAAAACTGTTTGCTGGGGAGGAGGACTATGTACTTCTCTTTGATGAGAGCCTTAACAGAAAAACACAGTCAAAGCAGTGTGACTTTCATGTCCGTTTATGGGATGAGGACAAAGTTGTGACGAGATTTTATGATTCTACATTTGTGCATTTGTGGGTCCGACTGCGTTGGACCTTAAAGCTGTCTATGAGAAGAGCACCGAAGATCTACCAAAGAAAAACATGGTTCAGATCTCCATGGATGGACCAAATGTAAATTGGTCATTTTACTCAAAGGTTTTGATGTACACCTTATAAACATTGGCAGTTACAGTCTCCATATTGTACATGGAGCATTTCAGAAGGGAGTGGAAGAGACAGTGGAAAGTCGACAGTGTACTGCATGCTATGTACCAACTTCTGAAGGATACTCCAGCCCGCAGGGAGGACTACTTTAACATCATTGGTTCATCAGATTCCCCCAATACTACGTAAGTTTTGCAAGACACGGTGGGTTGAAAATGGGCCCGTGCTTGAAAGAGCTTTAGAGTTTTTACCCCATATGGCAACATATGTGAAGGCTGTAGAGAAGAGAGGTTCAAATACAGGCACAAAGTCCTTTGAGGTGATTCAGGAGGCTGTTAAGGACCCTCCCATGACAGCAAAACTGAATTTCACCTTGTCAGTGAGCAAAGAAGTGACACCATTCCTCACACGCTACCAGACCGATAAGCCCATGGTGCCATTTCTCTCTACAGACTTGTTCAAGCTGCTTAAGAGCTTGATGAGCAGATTAATTAAGCCAGACCTCATGAAAGAAGCGAAGACCCCTCTAAAATGTATTGATGTCGAGGTGAGACAGTCATCCAATCACATCGACTCCTCACATGTCGACTTCGGCTTTGTTACTCAAAGAATTGTGAGAGACTTGTCCGCAGGGAAGAGAATTGGACAGAAAGCATTGCTGGACTTCAAAATCGCTTGCAAGAAGTGTATGCTCAACTGTTTACAAACTCATTGAGACATTTCCATTGAAGTACTCTGTTCTCACATCTTTCTTTCTTGGATCCAAGGGAAATGGCAGGCACAAATGGAAAGATGCTGTGTACAGCAAAATTGAAGAAGGCCCTGACCTACCTTGTAAATAGTCATCGGGTGAAGGAAGAAGATTGTGGTGACATCATTCGGCAATACTCACATTTTATTGATGACATTGTCCAGGCCCAACACTCAAGTTTGTCAACTTTGATCCTGTCCAAGACAGCTTGGACACATTTTTACATGAGTATATGTCAAAGGACAAAGAGCTCATAAATCTATGGAGACTTTGCCGCCAACTCCTCTTACTGTCACACAGGCAAGCCTCAGTAGAGCGCGGATTCTCCATCAATCAGTAGATTGAAGTGGAGAACTTGAAAGAAGATTCATATGTAGCACAGAGATGTATAGTTGACCACATAAGAGCTGTGGGTGGCATACATAATGTGTGCATTGACAGACCGCCGCTTATGTCAGTGGCATCTGCAAGGCAGAGGTATGTGACACATCAAGAAGAACAGAGACAGAGAAGAATGGATGAGCAAAAAAACAGAAAGAGAAAAGACCTTTATAGATGAAATAGGTTAACTTAAAGGGAAGAAAAGAAGACTGACAGATGACAAATGCTCTCGAGACCTCAGCAGACAAATTTGCACTCAAAGAGGACAGCACAGGCAACCTCACTCTTATTGCCGCTGAAATAGAAACACTAGTCAACGAAAAATGTAATGACCTGAAAAGCAAACGAAGGGGCATAGCAGCAAAAAGCAAGGGTTGGGCACTGTTTTAACAGTTTGAGAAAGGGCAAAACACTACTCAATGAGTAAGCAATAAAAAATAAATAAAAGCAATTGAACCAAAAAGGCCAACAACCCCAGAACACAATGGTTGGGGAAATGTTATATTTATTTAGATTTTCATCTAATCTTTTATTGTAGCAAAACATTTTATTTATGGCCATGTGTTTTTTATTTCCCTATTTATTTAGTCATGTTCATGGAAAAACAAGGTCATGTTTTTGCTCTGCGACATGTTTTGTGTTAAGCTAGTACTAATTAAATAAACGAGGAGTTACTTAGCTCTTCAACTCGTAAATAAGTCTGTCTCTATCGCTCAACTTAAACAATATATTGTTTTGCTGTGTTAGAGAAGGCAAGAGACCACGTAGTCTGCCATCATTGTAACACAGCACAATTGAGAAGTGTTTACACATTCAAGCCTCTTTCTCTTTTTAATTGTTGTCTGTGAGCTTTTGTAAAGCCTGCTAGTTCTCATTATAAAAATGATCAGTGTTGTAACAGTAATTAACCTTGATTCGTGTCTCAAACTATGCCATGTTGGGTCCTTGAATTTGATGTTTAAGAAGGTGTGGGAACCCTGGACTTGTCCCGAAGTCACTGCTGTGTTGTCTTGGATGTGGGCTTAGGGTCGTTGTCCTGTTGGAAGGTGAACCTTCGCCCCAATCAGGTCCTGAGCGCTCTGGAACAGTTTTTCATCAAGGATCTCTACTTTCCCTCGATCCTGACTAGTCTTCCAGTCCACAGGAACTCTGGAGCTCTGTAAATGACCATCGGTTTCTTGTTCACCACCCTGACCAAGGCCCTTCTCCTCTGATTGCTCAGTTTGGCCGGGCGGCCAGCTTTTGGAAGGGTTGGTGGTTCCAAACTTATTCCATTTAAGAATGATTGAGGCCACTGTGTTCTTGGACCTTCAATGCTGCAGAAATGTTTTGGTACACTTCACTGTGCCTTGACACAATCCTGTCTCGGAGCTCTACGGACAATTCTTTCGACCTCATGGCTTGGTTTTTGCTCTGACATGCACTGTCAACTGTGGGACCTTATATAGACAGGTGTGTGCCTTTCCAAATCACGTCCAATCACTTGAATTTACCACAGTTGGACTCCAATCAAGTTGTAGAAATATCAAGGATGATCAATGGAAACAGGATGTACCTGAGCTCAATTTCAAGTCTCATAGCAAAGGGTCTGAATACAATTTCTAAAAACCTGTTTTTGGTATTATGGGGGTATTGTGTGTAGATGGATGAAACAAATTCAATATTTAATCAATTTTAGAATAAGGCTATAACGTAATGAAATGTGGAAAAAGTCAAGGTTTTTGAATACTTTCTGAATGCACTATACTTCTAGTATTACACACTCACGACTACAACACCATTGTGAGTCCGGTGTGCGATTTACATGACTTAACATTTTAGAGATCTTGAGTGTTGATTGAGTCTATTAGAACAAACATTCCCTTTGACCCATTCAGTCAAATTTGAAACTGTCATTTCCCTCTGAGATCAAATGGCATCTTTATATTTTGTTTTCCTACTTATGTGAAGATGGAATGACTTAACTGTTTGGAACAAGTTACATTTGTAATATAGTTTATGGAAAAACATGACTATAATTAAAGTGTGTAATTGAAGTACAGTTTTAGATCCAACCAAGTGTGATCCTGACTAATTTTCACTAAATTAGTTCTCCAGCTTGCACCCTGGCTGAAGACTGCTTTAATACGCCTTAATTTCCCTAATTCATCACCTCTAACATGTACGTTTTTGTTATACTGTGAAAAGAAACGTGTCATGAAATTGAAGTTCGAGTGGTTTTGAGGTACAGTTGTTGAAATTCTCAATAGGATATTTGTATCATGAGAACAGCATATTAACACATTTACTAATCTTAACTAACCTTTTAATAAGAGGCTTCATCATGCATTTATTAATACATTCTATTGCACAAATATTTAACTAGAAAAAGAGAATTCCGAGACCAAAAATACTGATTACGAAAGAAGTTGTGACACACTTTATTGCACAATATAGAGAGCTCAGTAACACTTAGGTGACAAAAATGTTTAATCTAACTCCAGGAAACGATAGGATGTACCATTATCTAATTGGTGGTCCCACCATAACATTGACAATTATAGTCCGCCTGTATTTGAAAAATATTCATAAAAATAATGACATATGTTACATTATTATCCCTCTTTTAAATAACACAATGATAGGGGATTGAATCCAATAAACCTCCATTCACAAGCACTTCAACAGAAAGAAGTTGCAGAACGCTCCCCGTGGACAGTCGCACATTTTGCCGATTCGAGCGCCTTTCCTCACTGCGCAATGCTCCCCCACGTCGCACTGAAAAAGATTAATGAAAACAATGAGGATACTGTAGGTTACAATCCTGTAAATCGTTTCGAAACACCACGCATGTATTAAATAATCCAACGACATGTTTGAGGAACTTCCAATAGCCTAGTTAAGACTACTTACATTAAGAACACTGGACCATAATAAAATAAAACTGTCTTGTCATTCTGCATTTGGTAATTAATCGTCATTTAAAAAGAGTAATACCTTCTCTGAACAGAGAAAGAGTGTAAAATCTTACAGTGGGAACTTGTCCAAATTTCTTTTCCCATGGATTAATTCTTTTGGTCTGCAGTTTTTTGAGAACTTCGTGTAGAGCTCCAAGCTATGGAAACAGTAGGAAATACACAATTAAAATATACTGTCAGAGCTTGAAGTGCTCTCTTGTCATTGTGTCGCGTTACTACAGTTCCTTGAGTCAATATTCACATTTTGACCAACAAACCTAAAACACCATTCACGTTCTCAAGAACAATGTGCTTTTTATTTTGTATATAGCATCATTTAGCCTACTCTTCATTTATCGAGGTAGTCGAATGTAAATTCCAAAAGCTACCCGCGTACATAAGCATTCATGCATACAGTTTACAAACAATATAGCTAGACTTACAAGACGTTTTTCGTTCGTTAGATTCGGATTTTGTGGATAGAAGTCGTGAATGTTTCTCGTTTCCAAATCCACTTCAATTTCTGAGTCGCTCCTTTCAGCACCACATAGGATGGACAGCAGCGCTGTACAAACTACCGCTCTCGTCCACAGTTTAGAGCTCTCCATGGTCCTGATCTGGAGAAGTGCTTTACGAGCGCGCGAAGTTGTTTCCTATTTCAACTCAATTGACCAATCCCTGCAGTTTTGCCTCCTTTCGTTTGCTCTTCAGTGTTTGTATTCTCATTGATATTGAATTGCTCCGCCTTGAGCATTGATCTCCTTATATACGTAAGAGAAATAATAACCTACGTAAGAAGCCCATTACGCTGTCAAAATTGTCTCAGCAAATGCCCTTCAGAATTATTTTTGCTCTTGTGGTCTTTGCTAGTGCACAGAGTACAGCCAGGGGCAGTATAATATTTTATTATATTATCTGATTACACATTTTTATTACAAGTAACAAAACGTAATCTGATGGTCAAGAAAGTTAGTTATATTTTCAGAGGTTCTTCAGTAAATAGCCCACCATGGACAGTAAGTTGTGCTACATTTTGTACAGAATTTAGGGCTGGTTTGCCGGACACAGATTAAGCCTAGTCCTAGACTAAAATGCTTGTTCAATGGATATTCGCCATTAAAAGTGCTTCTTAGTCCATTACTAGGCTTAATATGTGTGTGGGAAACCGCCCCTTTGAGTTTAAAACATGTTCTCGCTGGCTTATTTTTGAATTAATCTCTTTGAGGAGATGGGTTCTGAATGATAAAAGGAGGATCATCCAATGATGATCCCTGAAGCTCTGAGATTAGCTTGATTATGGATATTTGTTTGTGACGCACTTCTATACCCAGGGGAACAGTGCACAGATAAGGTGTCATGTTTTCAGTTTATATAAACCATATGCCAATTTCTACTAGTATAGCCTATATACAGCTAAAGTTTCTTTAGTTTGTGACATAACTAATGTGAGTAATATTTCTGACAAATACTTGAAAAAGGCATAATATATAATACACCACAGGTTAAAAACATCACTGCCATGTATCAAGAAATCTGAAGTTACCAAGGCCTTGTAAACAAACAGTGTTGTTTGTGTGCATCAGACGCAGCAGGCACATAATAGGAGCAAACTCCTGTTGCTATGTTAATTGTGTGGTGACACCTCTTTTGCCAAAGCCCCCAAATCAATATTTTCATGAATACTCTTCTTTGCATGAGCTTTTCTTCTTCTAATGTCATGTTGAACATATTATTTTGAGAAGTGAATTAGGTTTGCAACATAATATGTTATTATTATGTTGTGAAATAAATTGTGCATTGAACTTCTAAAAGTAGGACTGGATTATCATCTCATGACTTTACCATATTGAGGTCAACAGTATGTGCCCTCTGGACATTTTTCAGCCCCTATATGGTATCTACACTGAGTCTAATATTGAGTGGTAGCCCCTATTGCCTTCAGAACAGCCTCAATTCATCGGGGCATGGACTTTACAAGGTGTCGAAAGTGTTCCACAGGGATTCTGGCCCATGTTGACTCCAATGCTTCCCACAGTTGTGTAAAGTTGGCTGGATGTCCTTCGGTGGTGAACCATTCTTGATACACACGGGAAACTGTTCAACGTGGAAAAACCCAGCAGCGTTGCAGTTCTTGAAACACACAAACCGGTGTGCCTGGCACCTACTACCTTACCCCGTTCAAAGGCACTTAAACCTTTTGTCTTGTCCGTTTATGTTCTGAATGGCACACATATTCAATCCATGTCTCAAGGCTTAAAAATCCTTCTTTATCCTGTCTCCTTCCATTCATGTACACTGACTGGATTTAACAAGTGACATCAATAAGGGATCATAGCTTTCCCCTGGATTCACCTGGTCAGTCTGTCATGGAAATAGCAGGTGTTGCTACTGTTTTGTACACTCAGTGTATGTCTTAATAAGTGAATACCCCCCCCCCAAACACACACACACACACACACACACACAATATATAAATATCGAAATTGCCATGTCATGTCGCCAATACAGATACAGTAAAGTGCAAAGTCCTGCTTTATGCTGATGACTCAGCCTTACTGGTATCAGGGAAGGATATGGCTTACATAGAAGAGACCCTGGGTAAGAAATTGCATTCTGTTAGACATTGGTTGACTGACAACAAATTGTCGCTACATTTGGGGAAAACAGAATCAATTTCGTTTGGAACAAAACTTAGTTTGCTTGGGGCTGACAAGATAAAGGTAAACTGTGCAGGCAAAGAGATTGAATCAAAGACAAGTTTAACTTATCTTGGTGTATTCCTAGATCAATCCCTTTCTGTTGACCTGATAGCTGTTAAAATTATTTGTAAAATTTTAACAAATGTAAATGTTTATACACTGCTCAAAAAAATAAAGGGAACACTTAAACAACACAATGTAACTCCAAGTCAATCACACTTCTGTGAAATCAAACTGTCCACTTAGGAAGCAACACTGATTGACAATACATTTCACATGCTGTTGTGCAAATGGAATAGACAACAGGTGGAAATTATAGGCAATTAGCAAGACACCCCCCAAAAAGGAGTGGTTCTGCAGGTGGGGACCACAGACCACTTCTCAGTTCCTATGCTTCCTGGCTGATGTTTTGGTCACTTTTGAATGCTGGCGGTGCTTTCACTCTAGTGGTAGCATGAGACGTAGTCTACAACCCACACAAGTGGCTCAGGTAGTGCAGCTCATCCAGGATGGCACATCAATGCGAGCTGTGGCAAGAAGGTTTGCTGTGTCTGTCAGCGTAGTGTCCAGAGCATGGAGGCGCTACCAGGAGACAGGCCAGTACATCAGGAGACGTGGAGGAGGCCGTAGGAGGGCAACAACCCAGTAGCAGGACCGCTACCTCTGCCTTTGTGCAAGGAGGAGCAGGAGAAGCACTGCCAGAGCCCTGCAAAATGACCTCCAGCAGGCCACAAATATGCATGTGTCTGCTCAAACGGTCAGAAACAGACTCCATGAGGGTGGTATGAGGGCCCGACGTCCACAGGTGGGGGTTGTGCTTACAGCCCAACACTGTGCAGGACGTTTGGCATTTGCCAGAGAACACCAAGATTGGTAAATTCGCCACTGGCGCCCTGTGCTCTTCACAGATGAAAGCTGGTTCACACTGAGCACGTGACAGACATGACAGAGTCTGGAGACGCCGTGGAGAATGTTCTGCTGCCTGCAACATCCTCCAGCATGACCGGTTTGGCGGTGGGTCAGTCATGGTGTGGGGTGGCATTTCTTTGGGGGGCCGCACAGCCCTCCATGTGCTCGCCAGAGGTAGCCTGACTGACCTAAGACAGGGCATTTTTACTAGGATTACATGTCAGGAATTGTGAAAAACTGAGTTTAAATGTATTTGGCTAAGGTGTATGTAAACTTCAGACTTCAACTGTATGTGGGACATAGGGGGACATTCAGCATATACCTGATAACATTATTTTGCATGACCTGCATTCTCATTTTCAGCTGTTTTGATAGCCCAATATACCAAGCAGAGCAGGCATAATAAAAATGACACTGAATCAAGGTTGAGACAAGAAGCTTATATACTGCTCAAAAAAATAAAGGGAACACTTAAACAACACACCCTAGATCTGAATGAAAGAAATAATCTTATTAAATACTTTTTTCTTTACATAGTTGAATGTGCTGACAACAAAATCACACAAAAATAATCAATGGAATTCCAATTTATCAACCCATGGAGGTCTTGATTTGGAGTCACACTCAAAATTAAAGTGGAAAACCACACTACAGGCTGATCCAACTTTGATGTAATGTCCTTAAAACAAGTCAAAATGAGGCTCAGTAGTGTGTGTGGCCTCCACGTGCCTGTATGACCTCCCTACAACGCCTGGGCATGCTCCTGATGAGGTGGCGGATGGTCTCCTGAGGGATCTCTTCCCAGACCTGGACTAAAGCATCTGCCAACTCCTGGACAGTCTGTGGTGCAACGTGGCGTTGGTGGATGGAGCGAGACATGATATCCCAGATGTGCTCAATTGGATTCAGGTCTGGGGAACGGGCGGGCCAGTCCATAGCATCAATGCCTTCCTCTTGCAGGAACTGCTGACACACTCCAGCCACATGAGGTCTAGCATTGTCTTGCATTAGGAGGAACCCAGGGCCAACCGCACCAGCATATGGTCTCACAAGGGGTCTGAGGATCTCATCTCGGTACCTAATGGCAGTTAGGATCACCACTTTATTTTAAAACCTGGGGGCAGTATTTTCACGTTCGGATGAAAAGCGTGCCCAAAGTAAACTGCCTGCTACTCGGGCGCAGAGTCAAATATTTGCATATTATTAGTAGATTTGGATAGAAAACACTCTGAAGTATCTAAAACTGTTTGAATGATATCTGTGAGTATAACAGAACTCATATGGCAGGCAATAACCTGAGAAAAATCCAACCAGGAAGTGGGAAATCTGAGGGTTATAGTTTTTCTATCTAATCCCTATCCAAACTACAGTGTCTGTGGGGTCATATTGCACTTCCTAAGGCTTCCACTAGATGTCAACAGTCTTTAGAACCTTGTTTCATGCTTCTACTGTTACTGGGCAGAGAATAAGAGCCCAGTCAATCAGTGGACTGCCTGAGACCAAGGAGTTGTTTACTGCGCGAGCATGCAGGCACGCCACTCCTGCTTTTTCCTCTGTAATGAATATGCTATTGTCCGGTTGGAATATTATCGAATATTTATGTTAAAAAGACCCTAAGGATTGATTGTAAACATCGTTTGACATGTTTCTGCGGACGGTAATGGAACATTTTGACTTTTCGTCTCTCGCGCATTTTGCCTTTGGATAGTGATCTGAACGCGCGAACAAAAGGAGGTATTTGGACATAAATATGGAGTTTATCGAACAAAAATACAATTTCTTGTGGAAGTGGGAGAACTGGGAGTGCATTCCGATGAAGATCAGCAAAGGTACAGTGGGGAAAAAAGTATTTGATCCCCTGCTGATTTTGTACGTTTGCCCACTTACAAAGAAATTATCAGTCTATAATTTTAATGTTAGGTTTATTTGAACAGTGAGAGACAGAATAACAACAACAAAAATCCAGAAAAACGCATGTCAAAAATGTTATAAAATGATTTGCATTTTAATGAGGGAAATAAGTATTTGACCCCTCTGCAAAACATGATTTAGTACTTGGTGGCAAAACCCTTGTTGGCAATCACAGAGGTCAGACGTTTCTTGTAGTTGGCCACCAGGTTTGCACACATCTCAGGAGGGATTTTTTCCCACTCCTCTTTGCAGATCTTCTCCAAGTCATTAAGGTTTCGAGGCTGACGTTTGGCAACTCGAACCTTCAGCTCCCTCCACAGATTTTCTATGGGATTAAGGTCTGGAGACTGGCTAGGCCACTCCAGGACCTTAATGTGCTTCTTCTTGAGCCACTCCTTTGTTGCCTTGGCCGTGTGTTTTGGGTCATTGTCATGCTGGAATACCCATCCACGACCCATTTTCAATGCCCTGGCTGAGGGAAGGAGGATCTCACCCAAGATTTGACGGTACATGGCTCCGTCCATCGTCCCTTTGATGCGGTGAAGTTGTCCTGTCCACTTAGCAGAAAAACAACCCCCAAAGCATAATGTTTCCACCTCCATGTCGGACGGTGGAGATGGTGTTCTTGGGGTCATAGGCAGCATTCGTCCTCCTCCAAACACGGCGAGTTGAGTTGATGCCAAAGAGCTCCATTTTGGTCTCATCTGACCACAACACTTTCACCCAGTTGTCCTCTGAATCATTCAGATGTTCATTGGCAAACTTCAGATGGGCATGTATATGTATTCTTGAGCAGGGGGACCTTGCGGGCGCTGCAGGATTTCAGTCCTTCACAGCGTAGTGTGTTACCAATTGTTTTCTTGGTGACTATGGTCCCAGCTGCCTTGAGATCATTGATGAGATCCTCCCGTGTAGTTCTGGGCTGATTCCTCACCGTTCTCATGATCACTGCAACCCCACGAGGTGAGATCTTGCATGGAGCCCCAGGCCGAGGGAGATTGACAGTTCTTTTGTGTTTCTTCCATTTGCGAATAATCGCACCAAATGTTGTCACCTTCTCACCAAGCTGCTTGGCGATGGTCTTGTAGCCCATTCCAGCCTTGTGTAGGTCTACAATCTTGTCCCTGACATCCTTGGAGAGCTCTTTGGTCTTGGCCATGGTGGAGAGTTTGGAATCTGATTGATTGAGGTAACAATTTTTTACAGGTAACAAGCTGCGATTAGGAGCGCTCCCTTTAAGAGTGTGCATCTAATCTCAGCTCGTTACCTGTATAAAAGACACCTGGGAGCCAGAAATCTTTCTGATTGAGAGGGGGTCAAATACTTATTTCCCTCATTAAAATGCAAATCAATTTATAAATCTTTGAAATACATCCACAGGTACACCTCCAATTGACTCAAATTATGTAAATTAGCCTATCAGAAGCTTCTAAAGCCATGAAATAACTTTCTTGAATTTTCCAAGCTGTTTAAAGGCACAGTCAACTTAGTGTATGTAAACTTCTGATCCACTGGAATTATGATACAGTGAACTATAAGTGAAATAATCTGTCTGTAAACAATTGTTGGAAAAAGTAGATGTCCTAACCGACTGCCAAAACTATAGTTTGTTAACAAGAAATTTGTGGAGTGGTTGAAAAACGAGTTAATGACTCCAACCTAAGTGTATATAAACTTTCGACTTCAACTGTAAGAGTACAGGAGTTCCGGGAGGTGGGCTTGTTGCCTTTGTAGTCCAGTGGACCAACTTAAACTTAATCATATGTTCGACATCTTAAATGATTGTGCCCCAGGGTATATGAAAAACCACATTGATATTGTCTACTACCATCCCAGTTACAATACCAGAGGTAGTGTTATGTCTTGTAAAATCCCAAGGATAAACAGTACCGCGTGGAGCATGTTTTTTTATACAGTTATTTGTCTGTGGAATAGTTTCCCCTTGGAAAAATTTGAAATCGCTTTAAAAAGCAGGCAAATGTTTTCTTTTGGACAAGGTTGTCTAAGAGGCACCATTCCAGTGCCGCTTGTGCCCCCTAGTGCTGGTCAGGTGTATTTATTTGAGTGATTGCTGTCGTGCAATCAATAGATTGTTTTTTAAGGTCGAAATGTGAAATTAATATGGTCGATTTTTAAGGTTAGGGAAAAGTGCAGTGAATAGTGCCACTTTCTAGGATGTCAATGTAAATATATGTATTTATGGTTCTTTGTAATTTTGACTTTCCTTTTAATCATTATATGTGTTATTGATTTTTACCATTGAGGACCACTTTGGAAACAACCGTTTAAATTCATATCCTTTGAAGTTATATTGTCGTGATTCACATTGTACATTTTGTTGTATATGTCTGTTACCCAAATAAATTGAATTGAATTAAATAAAGTGACAACTGTGCGTCTGTATTTGGAGGAAAACATTTTGGTTTGGTTAATATGTCATAGCTCCTGCCTGGGCCAATCAACATTTAATGTAATGTTCAGAATCATTGTTCGGCAGCGAGAGCAGCGTGCTAGACAAATCACAAAATATCCACACAAATACACATCAGCCTGGGTAAGTTTGGTTTTCAATTTAAAATCCAGAAAAATCTATTAAACTGAGCAAAATGGGAAGCGCACTTCAATCGGCACCCAAGGAGTTCATTCATGTCCACTTGGCGGGAGCATATGCCACACAGACAAAGAGGTATAATTGTTCCAGGCTCTTACGCAAGCAGAGGCAAGTCAGCTCTCCACATGAGTTCCAGCCAGCTCATTCCAGCTCACTTTCATTGACTTTAAAATGCTCAGATTGATTCAGCCTTTACGCTATCAACATTCAATATGTGACATAGAATCGTGGCATTTGCAATAAAAATAGATCTTCCATGAAGACATGGTAGGTCATGAGTTGTGGCATCTGTCAGGCCACAAAATTATTCAGCCCCTCTGCATTTTATTCAGCGTTTGATACCACAGAGGCCAGAGGAAACTGTGATTCAGTCAAAACCATTACTCTTAACCTAATTATAAAGAAGACCTATTGTAGAACCACTCTATAATTCAATGACCCCTGAAGATAAGGCTAGGTAAACATATTGCACTCAGCAAACAGCATAATGGGAAATTAGGGTGACATCTGCACACTTCAATCAACGATCGGGAGAAAATCTCACAGAAAAACATGTCAATTAATACTTGAGAAGATACACAACAACAACAAACTAGCAGCCATACCACCTTGCATCCCACTGCTGTTGGGATGAGTTAGGATTGGTCAGTCCTTGGATGAGAGATCAGATTCTGGATGTGGTGTTAGAGAGGGCCAGTAGAGGGTGACTCTTTCCTCTGGTGTCTTATTGTGGGGTTTATTTTTCCAGACACTTCTGTATGACAGTCTTTAAGTTCACAAAAACAAGGCACCATTTCATGCTACATCTGTTTGTTTTATGGGCTGTGGCTGTGATGAATAGCATATGCTGGTGTCCAGTGACAGGTTATGGGTCTGGTTAAGTGAAAGGAGGGCCCCAGGCCAATCAGTATTGATTGAGATGGGGGACGGTTACTGTGAGATTAAGCAGTTTCTACTTACCCAGAGTCAGATGAACTTGTGGATACCATTTTTATGGCTCTGCGTGCAGTATAAAGGAAGTTAGAGGTAGTTTGGCAAGCCAATGCTAACAAGTGTTACCCAAGATTAGCTGTACCTGTAGACTTCCAGTCATTGGCTAGCAAAACTACCTCTAACTTCCTTCATACTGCATGACTTAAAACCTGAAATATTACATTTACATAAGTATTCAGAACCTTTACTCAGTACTTTGTTAAAGCACGTTTGTCATCGATTACAGCCTCAAGTTTTCTTGGGTATGACGCTACAAGCTTGGCACACCTGTATTTGGGGAGTTTCTCCCATTCTTCTCAGTAGAAGCGTCACTGTGCAGCTATTTTCAGGTCTCTCCAGAGATGTTAGATCGTGTTCATGTCTGGGCTCTGGCTCATGTTGTTGTCCTGTTGGAAAGGGAACCTTGGCTCCGGTCTGAGGTCCTGAACGCACTGGAGCAGGTTTTCATCAAGGATCTCTCTGTACTTTGCTCCATTCATCTTTCCCTCGATCCTGACTAGTCTCCCAGTCCCTGCAGCTGAAAAACATCCATATGCTTCACCATAGGGATGGTGCCAGGTTTCCTCCAGACGTGACGCTTGGCATTCAGGCCAAAGAGGTCAATCTTGGTTTCATCAGACCAGAGAAACTTGTTTCTCATTGTCTGAGAGTTCTTTAGGTGCCTTCTGGCAAACTCCAAGCGGGCTGTCATGTGCCTTTTACTGAGGAGTGGCTTCCGTCTGGCCACTCTACCATAAAGGCCTGATTGGTGGGGTGCTGCAGAGATTGTTGCCCTTCTGGAAGGTTCTCCCATCTCCACAGAGGAACTCGAGCTCTGTCAGAGTGACCCTCTGGTTTTTGGTCACCTCCCAGACCAAGGCTCTGCTACCCCGTTTGCTCAGTTTGGCCGGGCGGCCAGCTCTAGAAAGAATCTTGGTGGTTCCAAACTTCTTCATTTAAGAATGATGGAGGCCACTGTGTTCTTGGGGACCTTCAATGCTGCAGATATTTTTTGATACCCTTCCACAGATCTGTGTCTCGACACAATCCTGTCTCGGAGCTCTATCGGACAAATCATTTCAACCTCATGGCTTGGTTTGTTACGCACTGACCTGAGAGAGACGGTTTATTTCTCTATTTTGTTAGGTCAGGGTGTGGGGTGGGCATTCTATGTTTTGTATTTCTTTGTGTTGGGCCGAGTATGGTTCCTAATCAGAGGCAGCTGTCTATTGTTGTCTCTGATCAGGAATCATACTTAGGCAGCCTTGTCCCACCTGTGTTTTGTGGGTTATTATTTTCTGTTTTGTATTCGTTACCTGACGGAACTGTTTGGCTTTTCGGTTTGTTTCTTTGTTCTAGTGTTTTCATTGTTTAATAAATATAATGAACACTTACCACGCTGCGCTTTGGTCCCCTCTCTATGACAGCCGTAACATGGTTTGCTCTGACATGCACTGTCAACTGTTGGACCTTATATAGACAGGTGTGTGCCTTTCCAAATCATGTCCAATCAATTGAATTTACCACAGGTGGACCACTCATGTTGTAGAAACATCTCAAGGATAATCAATGGAAACAGGATGCACCTGAGCTCAATTTAGAGACTCATAGCAAAGGGTCTGAATAAATAAGGTATTTCTGTTTTGTATTTTTAATACATTTGCTAAAATTACTAAAAACCTGTTTTTGCTTTGTCATTATGGAGTATTGTGTGTAGATTTATGAGGATTTTATTTTATTTAATCAATTTTAGAAAAAGTCTGTAACATAACAAAATCTGGAAAAAGTCAAGGGGTCTGAATACTTTCTGAATGCACTGTATGTGTTTGTAGCCTATTTCTCATCATTAGATAGGGCAGATTACCAACTTGAATCACAAGTATGTCACTCAAACTTTCACTTAAATCTTGCATTGATATTCACAGTTTTTACCCAAAATATGAGTTTATTTAAATCAGGGTTCGGCATCATGTACTCTCGTCTTAAGCAAAAGCATCAGAGATGAAAGCCAAATCTTATTTGCCAGTTCCATGTGCCAGGGGCACAGTAAAAATGGCTTTTGCACTTTCAGTGCTGTAAAACCTGCTATAAATAACCATCCAGAGAGGGGTGAGTAAAGGGGTTTAAAATCATCCCCTTGTTCCTCTGCCACTTTCCGCCTGGCTATGAGGCACGATTTGGTTCCCCACGATCGGCTTAGCTCTGCCCTCATAGCCCGTCTTCAAAACTCACTGAGCTCACATCCCATCACCGCATCTATCCCTCCACCCCTTTCTCTAACAAACCCACAACCCTGAGACAGCTTCCCTCTTCAATCCCTTATGCGAAGAAACAACTATTTAAAAGGAGCAAGACTACCAGGGAAATCTCATAGAGATTAGTTTACCTATTCAGAATTAGTCATGTATTCCTAGTAGTGATAGAGGAGAACCTACGTCACTACCAGACGAGAGGACTGAAAAAACACAGACTGATGCAATCCATCTCAATTCACCCCCAGAGACAGAAATAGCAATTCACCTCCGTAACAACAAAATCAATCATATTGACTTCCTCCATTGATCAAAGGGAAAGTTCACAGACCAATGTGTTCATGAACAAGACAGGGTCTCTTATCAGTTAGCACACTCATTCAGTGTTTCGCTTCTAATTGCTTTTTGGTATTGCTTTAATTTAGCATTTAGTTTGCTATAGAGTTTTCTACAAAGTTGACCTCACCTCACCCATCCTAATAAAATTATTGACGTGTCTCAAGAACACTTGTCTGTTCCACTGCATGTTGAACATCATTCTTTGGCAGTTTGAAAATAGCAGCGACATGTGATGTTCTAGGCCCAGAGGAGGCTCTCTGACAGGATCTGTCACTGTAATTGAGAGGTTTGTTTAATTGTGCCAGATGAAAACTCACTAACAAGAAAAACACACAATTAAACATGTTATAATTGTCAGTGGAACTTGTAAACTGTCAGGTCACATCAATGTTCATCTAAACTTACTCTGTTAAATTGAGATGAGTGAGATGATGACTCAGGTCAAAGGCCACACAGTCCTCAGAAGGCCCAGGGGGACATTTTGTTTTGTCTTTCTTCCCCAGACAGGCCTATCTACATGGCTGAAACTGTCACGTCTCTTTATCCACTTGTCCATATTGGCTGTTTATTATACACAAGAGGTGCTTTTTATGTCTAAAATATTTCCCCAGACAACACAGAGAAGACGCCGGGCACAGAACAGGCTCCTGGTGTTCCCACGGCCTGAAATTTAAAGTCCATGTCACTCGCAGCTCTTCACGGTGTCTGCACTATCCCTCATCCTGACAAGCAGCTCAAGGCCAAAGGCAGGGGCCTCCAAAGAAACAGTTAACACAGCCACCCGAGGGAAAGATCAGTTATTTTATGTGTCATTCATTGCAGTTTTAGTGGAACATTATGTGGAAAGTACACTGAACAAAAACATAAACACAACATGCAACAATCTCAAAGATTTTACTGAGTTACAGTTCATATAAGGAAATCAGTCCTTGAAATTGAAATGAATTGAAATAAATTCATTAGGCCCTAATCTATCAATTTCACATGACTGGGAATACAGATATGCTTCTGTTGGTCACAGATACCTTAAAAAAAAGGTAGGGGCGTGGATCAGAAAACCAGTCAGTATCTGGCGTGACCACCATTTGCCTCATGCAGCGCGACACATCTCCTTCGCATAGAGTTGATCAGGCTGTTGATTGTGGCTTGTGGAATGTTGTCCCACTCCTCTTCAATGGCTGTGTGAAGTTGCTGGATATTGGCGGGAACTGGAACACGCTGTCGACCACATCGTCAATCCAGAGCATCCCAAAAATGTTCAGTGGGTGATGTGTCTGGTGAGTATGCAGGCCATGGAAGAACTGGGACATTTTCAGCTTCCAGGAATTGTGTGAAGATCCTTGCGACATGGGGCCGTGCATTATCATGCTGAAACATGAGGTGATGGCGGCGGATGAATGGCACGACAATGGGCCTCAGGATCTCGTCACGGTATCTCTGTGCATTCAAATTGCCATTGATAAAATGCAATTGTGTTTGTTATCCGTAGCTTATGCCTGCCCATACCATAACCCCATAACCATGGGGCACTCTGTTCGCAAAATTGACATCAGCAAACTGCTCGCCCACACGACGCCATACACGCTGTCTGCCATCTTCCCGGTACAGTTGAAACCGGGATTCATTCATGAAGAGCACACTTCTCCAGCGTACCAGTGGCCATTGAAGGTGAGCATTTGCCCACTGAAGTGTTACAACGCCGAACTGCAGTCAGGTCAAGTCCCTGGTGAGGATGGCGAGCACGCAGATGAGCTTCCCTGAGACGGTTTCTGATAGTTTGTACATAAATTCTTCAGTTGTGCAAACCCACAATTTCATCAGCTGTACAGGTGGCTTATCTCAGACGATCCCACAGGTAAAGAAGCTGGATGTGGAGGTCCTGGGCTGACGTGATTACACATGTTCTGTGGTTGTGAGGCTGGTTGGATGTACTGCCAAATTCTCTAAAACGACATTGGAGGCGGCTTATGGTAGAGAAATGTACATTCAATTCTATGGCAACAGCTCTGGTGGACATTCTTGCAGTCAGCATGCCAATTGCACGTTCCCTCAAAACTTGAGACATCTGTGGCATTGTGTTGTGTGACAAAACTGCATATTTTAGAGTGGCCTTTTATTGTCCCCAGCACAACGTGCACCTGTGTAATGATCATGCTGTTACATCAGCTTCTTGATATGCCACACCTGTCAGGTGGATGGATTATCTTGGCAAAGGAGAAATGCTCACTAACATGGATGTAAACTCATTTGTGGACAAACTCTGGGAGAAATAAGCTTTTTATGCGTATGGAACCATCCATGATATCACAATTATAGTTTTAGGCTTTACAGTGTTTGTTTACATTTACTTTGTTTACAAACATTGGAGTAAAACAAGCTTATATTTTAGGTTCTGACGGGGAACGACAGTTGAACTAAGCTCATGAGGTATTTATATGTTTTATTCTTCAAGACTCAATGTGTACATCTAATTAAGTCCAAAAATTGATGTAGCAACTGCTGATTGCCCCTAGATGAACCACCTTGTTGAGAATTCTCCTTCTCTCCAAAGTTGTCAAAGTTTTATCTGATATCCCAGTTCTTTCTCAGTTGAGGGTCAGGCCAGCAGTTTGATGTTCCTTCCGGTCAAGCAGAACTGTAAAGTAGTCTGAATGGAGACCAAATAAAATCTCTCTCTGCTGTGCTTTCATCAAATCGTCGTTCTTCTTTCCACCAGTGTGTGCATAGCCCTTTGAAGCTAATTCCCAGTTGAAACTGCTTTCTCTGAGTGGGAGACTTGCCTCATTATTTCCTCACTGATTCATTAGCTTCTGCTTGATCTTACAGATATTTTTTAATCTTTGACTTTCTGAGTACCCTTTCGTTATGCAGAACCCTCACACCACGCCCTCTACACCCACACGCTCACTCTCATATCCTGCACGTGTAGCCCCATGGGAAGTTTTGTTCCACGTGCTGAGCTGCACTAATGCCAATATTGATTTTGCGAGGGCATGAGATTTAAACCATGATGTCCCGTTTGATATTTACATATATATTTACATATATTCCTCCAAGTGGGTGAAAATATCATACAACGGTACACAAAGACAGAGTTTGTCTTTGCATTATGTGTTTGCAATGGTTATTAGGAAAAAAGGAATGGGGCATCTGAACAAACATTTAATTACCTAGTAGTAGATTTCAATCTATGAGTTCCAGCATGGTTACTCATCATGTAAGGCTGACTCGTTGCATGATGTAACATATCTCTCGCACATGAATAACTTTTTAAAAGATCCAGCACATGACTTTAGGACTAAAATATATACATCTCACCACTCACCTAGCTCTCCTCTCTCCAGTCATGCATTAGTCACGTTAGTCAAATTTGCTTTGCTCACTGTCTGGACAGAGCAAGCGTTCTGTCTCATGCAGAGCCGGTCCTGGCTGTTCTGCGCCCTAGGCAAGACAAAAAAAAATGATGCCCCTGCTAATATAGAAAAGTCCCAGTAAGCAAAATGATGTTGGAAAGATGTCTAAAATACGTTTTATAGATGTTGAAGTTAGGTTAAATTTAGGTTTTGAATGAAAGGTGAAAAGACATCCTTTCCGGACATTGAAATCAGGTTAATTTTCGGTTCTGAATGAGCATTTTTAGACATATAAGTTTGGGCCAAATCAAGGCTGGTCCAGACCGGACAAAATATGAACCAAACATAGACATCTATGATTAGTTCAGATTTGGTCCAGACCTGACCAAAAACCAATGTCCGTGGACGTCCAGTCCGGACAGGACCAAAAAGAGACGTCCAAAAGCCATCAGCGTCGGTCCGTGCTTACTGAGATGTAGCCTACAGTGTCAGCTGAAATGTAATTTTAGGAATGCCCATTTTTGTGGTATGCCTACCATTTGTAAAACACCAAAAAAAGACGGACGGTCAGGACAGGACCAAAGAAAGACGTCCAAAAGACGTCGGTGTCGGTCCGTGCTTACTGGGGTGTAGCCTACCATGTAGGCTGCAATGGAATCTTATGAATGCCCATCCATATGGTAAGTCCACCATTTGTAAAACAGGCCGTTGCATTGGCTTTATTAGTCCTCATTCCTGTGACTAATTAAATGCCTATTTAACCTCTGCATATCAGCTATCCAACTTTATCAGAAGGAGTTATCCTGAGCCTATTTGCAATGTGTTTACACAGTGTGAAATGCAGAAGTATTTTCTTTTTCGCTATGATCAACTTGTCAAAAATTGACGGACGCAAACTAGCCAATGGGATGAAACTCATAGACAGCCGTTGTGAGTAGCCTGATTGTCCATTCCATATTGTTCCATTTACTTTGACCTGTACTGTTTTTAGGATATGTTGTTTGTTAACATGTCAGCGCATTTCTTTTTTGATTGGGCGCAATTTAGGTTAGGTAATTTGATTGGAGAAACGAGCATGATGTAGAAAGTTTCTGTCTCATTACATTGTCACACATTTTATCTCCAGCCTGTATGCTACAGAAAATACCACATACAAAAAATACCACATACTCTTTCAACCATATGCTATATCTGCTACATGATTTATGTTAGATAATTATTTTTACGGAATGTTGGTGGAGTGCTGCGGTGATGCATCTCTCCAACAGCACACTGGAGAGGCGCCCTGGGAATGGACAAGATAAATAAGGGCAAATTTGACAAAGTGGGCACTGCTTATTACAGGGCAGCATCGGCGCACACATAAAAAGCCCATATGCCACTGGCTGAGAGAAAATGTCATTATTTTGGGGCAGAATTATGCGATGTTTTATGTGTTGTTGGAGGTGCATCTTGGTCAGTTTAGATCAGAAAACGCTGCCCTTGTCAATCTGTCGCCATAGGCGGCCGCTTAACCCTGCCTAATGAGCGGGCCGGCCCTGGGCTTAATGCTGAAGCACATCTCCCCCTTCAGATGCAGCATTACTTTCCAGATTACATAGTCCTGACAGCACCAGATATGAAAAGTATTTCATCACTTTTCACAGTCAGAGGTCTTGGTATCAGGCATTAACATAGCACTCTGCATTGGTTGAATTCATCCTGCTAAGTAGCGGTGCAGGTCATTAAGGTCAAATAGTAAAGTTTGGGACCAGTTGCCAGGTTTTTAGCTACTTACATGGGATGGCTCACTGATAGTATGACAGGGCGACTTAAGAGGCTAAAGGACTCGAGAGTTCTGGAGATGAAGGAATATTAAAATGATTTATTTGCCTGGTGCTTCAAACCAGTGCATTCGGAAAGTATTCAGACCCCTTTACTTTTTCCAGATTTTGTCACGCTACAGCCTTATTCTAAAATTGATTAAATAAATAAAAAACTCATCAATCTACACACAATACCACATAATGACAAAGCAAAAACAGGTTTTTAGAAATGTTTGTATTAAAAATAAAAAAACAGAAATACCTTGTTTACATAAGTATTCAGACCCTTTGCTATGAGACTAGAAATTGAGCAAAGGTCCATCCTGTTTACATTGATCATCCTTGAGATGTTTCTACAACTTGATTTACTACACCTGTAGTAAATTCAATTGATTGGACATGATTTGGAACGGCACACACCTGTCTATAAAAGGTTCCACAGTTGACAATGCATGTCAGAGCAAAAACCAAGCCATGAGGTCGAAGGAATTGTTCATAGTGCTTTGAGACAGGATTGTGTTGAGGCACAGATCTGTGGAAGGGTAGAAAATAATGTCTGCGGCATTGAAGGTACTCAAGAGCACAGTGGCCTCCATTATTCTTAGTAAACGGAAGAAGTTTGGAACCACCAAGACTCTTCCTAGAACTGGCCGCACGGACAAATTGAGCAATCAGGGGAGAAGGGCTTTGGTCAGGGAGATGACCAAGAACCCGAGGGCCACTCTGACAGAGCTCCAGAGTTCCTCTGTGGAGATGGGAGAACCTTCCAGAAGGGCAACAATCTCTGCAGCACTCCAACAATCAGGCCATTATGATAGAGTGGCCAGATGGAAGACACTTCTCAGTAAAAGGCTCATGACAGCCTGCTTGGAGTTTGTCAAAAGGCACCTAAAGAACTCTCAGACCATGAGAAACAAGTTTCTCTGGTCTGATGAAACCAAGATTGAACTCTTTGGCCTGAATGCCAAGCGTCACGTCTGGAGGAAATCTGGCACCATCCCTACGGTGAAGCATGGGGTTGTTTTTCAGCGGCAGGGACTGGGAGACTAGTCAGGATCAAGGGAAAGATGAATGGAGCAAAGTACATAGAGATCCTTGATGAAAACCTGCTCCAGAGTGTTCAGGACCTCAGACTAGGGCAAAGGTCAGAGACCTGGGCGTGTGGTGCCAGGATAACAACCTCTCCCTCAACGTGATGAAGACAAAGGAGATGATTGTGGACTACAGGAAAAGGAGGGCCGAGGCCGCCCCCATTCTCATCAACGGGGCTGTAGTGGAGCAGGTTGAGGGCTTCAAGTTCCTTGGTGTCCACATCACCAACAAACTATCATGGTCCAAACACACCAAGACAGTCGTGAAGAGGGCACAACAAAGCCTATTCCCCCTCAGGAGACTGAAAAGATTTGGCATGGGTCCTCAGATCCTCAAAAAGTTCTACAGCTGCACCATCGAGAACATCCTGACTGGTTGCATCACTGCCTGGTATGGCAACTGCTCGGCCTCAACCGCAAGGCACTACACAGGGTAGTGCGTATGGCCCAGTACATCACTGGGGCCAAGCTTCCTGCCATCCAGGAACTCTATACCAGGCGGTGTCAGAGGAAGGCCCTGAAAATTGTCAAAGACTCCAGCCACCCTAGTCATAGACTGTTCTCTCAGCTACCGCATGGCAAGCGGTACCAGAGTGCCAAGTCTAGGTCCAAAAGGCTTATTAACAGCTTCTACCCCCAAGCCATAAGACTCCTGAACAGCTATTCAAATGGCTACCCAGACTATTTGCAGTGAATTTCAAAAACAGATTCAACTACAAAGACCAGAGAGGTTGTACAATGCCTAGCAAAGAAGGGCACCTATTGTTAGATGGGCAAAAACAAAAAAGCAGACATTGAATATCCCTTTGAGTATGGTGAAGTTATTAATTACACTTTGGATGGTGTATCAATACACCCAGTCACTACAAAGATACAGGCATCCTTCCTAACTCAGTTGTCGGAGAGGAAGGAAACCGCTCAGGGATTTCACCATTAGGTCAATGGTGACTTTAAAACAGTGAACGGAGTTTAATGGCTGTGATATGAAAAAACTGAAGATGGATCAACAACATTGTAGTTACTCCACAATACTAACCTAATTGACAGAGTGGAAAGAAGGAAGCCTGTACAGACTAAAAGTATTCCAAAACATGCATCCTGTTTGCAACAAGGCACTTAAGTAATACAACATATTATTGAGTACCACTCTCCATATGTTCAAGCATAGTGGTGGCTGCATCATGTTATGGGTATGCTTGTAATCGTGAAGGACTGGGGAGTTATTCAGGTTAAAAAATAAACGGAATGGAGCTAAGCACAGGCAAAAACTCGATAGGAAACCTTGGTTCAGTCTGCTTTCCACCAGACACTGGGAGATTAATTCACCTTTCAGCAGGGCAACAATGTAAAACACAAGGCCAAATCTACACTGGAGTTGCTTACCAAGAAGACAGTGAATGTTCCTGAGTGGCCGAGTTACAGTTTTGACTTAAATCTTCTTGAAAATCTATGGCAAGACCTGAAAATGGTTGTCTAGCAATGATCAATAACCAATTTGACAGAGCTTGAAGAATTTTGAAAAGAATAATAGGCAAATGTTGCACAATCCAGGTGTGGAAAGCTCTTAGAGACTTACTCAGAAAGACAGCTATAATCGCTGGCAAAGGTGCTTCAAAGTAGGGTGTGAATACTTATGTAAATGAGATATACGGTATATATATTATTTTTTGAAAATGTTTCAAAAAACACGTTTTCACTTTTTCATTATGGAATATGGAATATTGTGTGTAGATGGGTGAGAAAAGAAATATATTTAATCAATTTTGAATTCAGGCTGAAACACAACAAAATGGGCAATAAGCCAAGGGGAATGAATACTTTCTGAAGGCACTGTGTGCGTTGTAGATACCGTTGACAAAGCATTGCTGAGTGTGTTGTTTATCTACAGTGTAGGGCTACATAGGTATTTAACATTTCAAAGGTTACAAGGAAATGGGTCTGGGAAAGCTTTTGTTGCTTATTAATCATTTGTTAACCTTCCTGAACATTCCACTTCCTCCAATTGCAAAAATGAACATGGACACTAGCAAACTACACTGGGGATGTCAAGAATACAATCTTGGAGAGTTTGCTGAAAAATTCAAGGACTCCTTTCCTAAGATCATCAATGTGACGGTGGGCTTTCTTGGACAACAGGAACTGGACAGTGTCAGCTCAAGCACAGTGAGTGGGATTTCTTTCCTTTGATACCTAGTGATATTATCAACTGCCTGAAGCTATTTTAGCACAGTGGTTAGAGGTTCAAATAATTAATGTCTTTTAATACTTTATCTTTCTAAAAATGGACTGTATTGTAATACTGTACTGTAGGTTTGTAAACTTTGAAAAGAAGCCTGTCTTTTATCGACCGAATCAGTATTTTTCAAGTGTTCTGATTTGCAAAGCCTTTTCTTATGAGAGTATATGAAAGAATCTCTCCACTCACTCAGTCATGTATTTTGTAATTGTATTTGTATTTATTATGGTTCCCCATTAGCTGCTGTCTTGGCAGCAGCTACTGTTCCTGGGGTCCGGGAAAATGTAGGCAGTTATACAATTTTAAAAACATTACAATACATTCATTACAAAATTCACAACACACTAAGTGTGTGCCCTCAGGCCCATACTCCACTACCACATATCTACAACACAAAATCCATGTGTACGTGTGTGTATGGTGCGTATGTTATCGTGTGTTTATGCATGTGTCTGTGCCTATGTTTGTGTTGCTTCACGGCCCCCGCTGTTCAATGTGTATTTTTATATTTTTATTTTATTTATCTGATTCTATTTTTTTCATTAGTTACCCTATGTGGAATAGAGTTCCATACAGTCATGGCTCTATGTAGTACTGTGCGCCTCCCATAGTCTGTTCTGGACTTGGGGACTGTGAAGAGACCTCTGGTGGCATGTCTTGTGGGGTATGCATGGGTGTCTGAGCTGTGTGCTAGTCGTTTAAACAGACAGCTTGGTGCTTTCAACATGTCACGTATTATTACCGCTTGAAATTAAGTGCAGTTCTTATGTGGTTCATGTTTATGTTTTTATCACCTCCCACCCCAACTTTCCAAAGCACATCATGGTCCACTCCCTGCTCTGCCAGCAGAGAGCAGTGTTTGAGAGCAAACATGGGAAAGTCCTGTCCCTACCTGTCACCATCTCCACTGTAGGCTTCTACATAATCAGAAATGATAGACGAGAAGGTGAGTCGCACAGTTAAGTGAGGTGACTCTACAACCTCTTTTCAAACACTCTGAGGATGATAGCTTAGTTACCATTGCAAAATGGGTCTTTTTGGCAATCACCCATAGGACCACCAATCAGTCTTCAGGCTATTTTGGAGTCCAACCCACTGCCAGTCATCATCCAACCAATAATGCCACTCGTCCTGCCGTGGCTATCAGGAGGTCATAGGCTGGACACACTGACAATCACACGCACCTATGAGGAGCAGCTCTTAATTGGGTTTCCTTTCAGCAGCAAAGGTATTCATGGATTGCATTATTTGTAAAGAAATCGTATTTATCATTAATTGAAACCTGTTCTGAATGTTACAGTAGGTAATTTGTATGGTGACCTCAAATATGTATGTTTGTCATATAGCCTTTTACCACAAATAGTGAGAACTTTGCATTTGAAAATATGTAACCTTTTCATCTATTCAGTTTAGCATGGAGACCAAGAGAAGGACAGATTTAGTCTCCAATAACTTATTCATTATGTGTTGTTGTTATGCAGGAATCCTCTCCAGACACACTCCTCTGGTGCTGCCCATGTATATGAAGGAGGTGCGTATTGCACTGGCAGAGGGGTTGGAGGGACTCGATCAGGGCCAGTTCGAGGATGCCTGTGCTACATTGGGGGGGCAGATTGATGAACTGGCCCTCAGGAACCTTTTCATCTTTCAAGGTACACCGCAGCACTCTGCATGAAAAAAGTATTGTCACATTACACCTCCCTTTGGTGAGTGACCACATACCTCACCTTAGAACGTTTATAGTGGTTGACAATTTACTAAGTGTGGATCAGCAATAGCATCAGTACACCACACTACAGCAGACCCAGAGGAGTCCCACAGGGATTTGTACTCAGTCCTCTTTAATTTTGTTCTGATTTCCAATATAATGTACAAGGAGACTTTTATGCCTGTTTGGTTTGAGCGTGGCACAGTTGAAAAGGCAGGGATTAAACTGGTTTTCTCAGTTTTAGAGAAATTTAGTTTGCCACATAGTCAACATACACTATCAATGAAGCAATAATTGATGCAGGATGCTGCACGTCTCCTTGCATTTGAGAAATCAGAAATGTAAAATGGAGGGGACCAGGTACAAATCCCTGTGGGACTCCTGTATTGTGCTATCAGAACATACATTTTTGTGACCTCACTATTCCTTTTAGATGTTGTAGCACATAAATATCCTAATTGGCATTCATAGATGTAAATGTTCAAAATAACTAAAACCTAGTCTGCCTCTTCAGATATCACCATTTTGAATAAGCAACAGTTGATTGAAAAGGGTCACGAATACATGGAGGTGAAGCCAATCTACATGAGCCTGAAGAACCAGGGTGATGAAATCAACCTCTACCAGCACCTTGACTATGAGACAACCGAGCCTCCTACTTTACAGAGAAAAGCAGCAAGACCCCCACCTCTACCCCCTAAACCACAATATTTACAAATAGCTAGACACAAACTTCCACCCCTTTCTCCATCATTGGAGAACAATTCCCAGTCCTACTCTGGCGGCTCATGGCACCCACTCTTCTGCTCCTTAGCAGAGGTGCCCTCTAATCTACGGGACCTGAGTGTGGCACAGGTGTGCTCCTGCCTGCGACTGCTCAACTTGGACCAGTACTGCCAGGCCTTCGAGAGGGAGCAGATTGACGGGGATCTGTTGTATACAGTTGAGCCCAGCATGATGAGGGAGACCCTGGGTATGGAGAGCCTGCACGTGGGCAAGCTTCTCCGCTTCCGAGAGGGCTGGAGGCCCTTACTTGGGTCTTCTGGAGCTGAGCAGGTTGGGTAGTAATGGATTACATGTAATGGGGATTATAATCAGATTATTCAAATTTCATTGGCAATCTGGGATCAAAACAACACTAATGCGGTCATAGAAGTGACATTTTGTACTCTTGTGCTGGATGGTAAATTATTTACATATTTTATGTTAGGCTAAGTACCATTTACATTAGTAATGGCTAAAGAGTCATTCAGAATAAAGGCTACTTTTGGAGTAATTCCTGCTGGGAAGCAAACATTCATCCACACAGCATGATTAAAAGCACAGGTTTCAGGCCAATAGCCTTGTCCCGTTGTCACACCACAGGGCCGGTGGAGTCACAGACGTCATTGACATTTTCATTTCCATTGTCAAAATGTAATTGACTTTCAGTCACTTCATTTACCACAACTACAGCAATAAGATACAGAAATAAATACCTATGAGGTCCAAGAAAATAAACATAACATTCCTGACATTTAATCCTAGTAAAAATGCCCTGTCTTAGGTCAGTTAGGATCATCACTTTATTTTAAGAATGTGAAATGTCAGAATAATAGTAGAGAGAATGACTTATTTCCGCTTTTCTTTCTTTCATCACATTCCCAGTGAGTCACAAGTTTACATACATTCAATTAGTATTTGGTAGCATTGCCTTTAAATTGTTTAACTTGGGTCAAACATTTCAGGTTGCCTTCCACAAGCTTCCCACAACAAGTTGGGTGAATTTTGGCCCATTCCTCCTGACAGAGCCGGTGTAACTGGCCTTCCTTGCTCGCATACACTTTTTCAGTTCTGCCCACACATTTTCTATAGGATTGAGGTCAGGGCTTTGTGATGGCCACTCCAATACCTTGACTTTGTTGTCCTTAAGCCATTTTGCCCCAACTTTGGATGTATGCTTGGGGTCATTGTCCATTTGGAAGACCCATTTGCGACCAAGTGTCCCGTCCTGACCAGTGAAAGAGGTCGTTTGCCATAGTAGAATGGTCAGGGCGTGGCAGGGGGTTTTGTTTTGTATGTATTTTGGGTTTTCTGTTTCTATGTGGGTTTGTTCTAGTTATCTATTTCTATGTGTTGGTTTTCATGTTCGGCCAGGTATGGTTTCCAATCAGAGGCAGGTGTCTTTCGTTGTCTCTGATTGGAAGCCATACTTAGGCAGCCTGTTTTTCCTTTGGGGTTGTGGGTAGTTGTTTTCCGTGTTGTTCATGTACCTGACGGAACTGTTGGCTGTCGTTTTTGTTATTTTTGTTTAAGTGTCGTCATTAAAAGAAATATGAGCACTTTACACACTGTGCCTTGGTCTCCTTCATACGACCCTAGTTACACCAAGCGTTAACTTCCTGACTGATGTCTTGAGATGTTGCTTCAATATATCCACATAATTTTCCTCCCTTATGATGCCATCTATTTTGTGAAGTGCACCAGTCCATCCTGCAGCAATGCACCCCCACAACATGATGCTGCCACCCCCGTGCTTCACGGTTGGGATGGTGTACTTCGGCTTGCAAGCCTCCCCCTTTTTACTCCAAACATAACGATGGTCATTATGGCCAAACAGTTCTATTTTTGTTTCATCAGACCAGAGGACATTTCTCCAAAAAGTACGATCTTTGTCCCCATGTGTAGTTGCAAACCGTAGTCTGGCTTTTTTTACGGCGGTTTTGGAGCAGTGGCTTCTTCCTTGCTAAGCGGCCTTTCAGGTTAGGACATGTTTTACTGCGGATACAGATAATTTTGTACCTGTTTCCTCAAGCATCTTCACAAGGTCCTACCTATCCTGTTGTTCTGGGATTGATTTGCACTTTTTGCACCAAAGTACGTTCATCTCTGAGAGACAGAACGCATCTCCTTCCTGAGCTGTATTGATGGCTGTGTGGGGTCCCATGGTGTTTATACTTGCATACTATTGTTTGTACAGATGAATGTGGGACCTTCAGGCATTTGGAAATTGCTCCCAAGGATGAACCAGACTTGTGGAGGTCTACAATTTCTTTTCTGGGGTCTTGGCTGATTTCTTTGATTTTCCCATGATGTCAAGCAAAGAGGCACTGAGTTTGAAGGTAGGCCTTGAAATACATCCAGAGGTACACCTCCAATTGACTCAAATGATGTCAATTAGCCTATCAGAAGCTTCTAAAGCCATGACATAATTTTCTGGAATTTTCCAAGCTGTTTAAAGGCATAGTCAACTTAGTGTAAAGTGGCGGGAAAAAGTATTTGATCCCCTGCTGATTTTGTACGTTTGCCCACTGACTAAGAAAGGATCAGTTTATAATTTTAATGGTAGGTTTATTTGAACAGTGAGAGACAGAATAACAACAACAATATCCAGAAAAACGCATGCCAGAAATGTTCTAAATTGATTTGCATTTTAATGAGGGAAAAAAGTATTTGACCCCCTCTCAATCAGAAAGATTTCTGGCTGCCAGGTGTCTTTTATACAGGCAATGAGCTGAGATTAGGAGCACACTCTTAAAGGGAGTGCTCCTAACCGCAGCTTGTTACCTGTAAAAAAGACACCTGTCCACAGAAGCAATCAATCAATCAGATTCCAAACTCTCCACCATGGCCAAGACCAAAGAGCTCTCCAAGGATGTCAGGGACAAGATTGTAGACCTACACAAGGCTGGAATGGGCTACAAGACCATCGCCAAGAAGCTTGGTGAGAAGGTGACAACATTTGGTGTCAATATCCCTCGGCCTGGGGCTCCATGCAAGATCTCACCTCGTGGAGTTGCAATGATCATGAGAACGGTGAGGAATCAGCCCAGAACTACACGGGAGGATCTTGTCAATGATCTCAAGGCAGCTGGGACCATAGTCACCAAGGAAACAATTGGTAACACACTACGCCATGAAGGACTGAAATCCTGCAGCGCCCGCAATGTCCCCCTGCTCAAGAATACATATACCTGCCCGTCTGAAGTTTGCCAATGAACATCTGAATGACTCAGAGGACAACTGGTGAAAGTGTTGTGGTCAGATGAGACCAAAATGGAGCTCTTTGACATCAACTCAACTCGCTGTGTTTGGAGGAGGAGGAATGCTGCCTATGACCCCAAGAATACCATCTCCACCGTCAAACATGGAGGTGGAAACATTATGCTTTGGGGGTGTTTTTCTGCTAATGGGACATGTACCGTCAAATCTTGGGTGAGAACCTCCTTCCCTCATCCAGGGCATTGAAAATGGGTCGTGGATGGGTATTCCAGCATGACAATGACCCAAAACACATGGCCAAGGCAACAAAGGAGTGGCTCAAGAAGAAGCACATTAAGGTCCTGGAGTGGCCTAGCCAGTCTCCAGACCTTAATTAATAACCTTTTAGGGACAGACGTTCCGCTAGCGGAACGCCTCACCAATATCCAATGGTAGAGCGTGGTGCGAAATACAAATACCTCAAAAATGCTATAACTTCAATTTCTCAAACATATGACTATTTTACACCATTTTAAAGACAAGACTCTCGTTAATCTAACCACATTGTCCGATTTCAACATGGCTTTACTGCGAAAGCAAAACATTAGATTATGTCAGGAGAGTGCCCTACCAAAAATAATCACATAGCCATTTTCAAAGCAAGCATATGTCACAAAAACCAAAACCACAGCTAAATGCAGCACTAACCTTTGATGATCTTCATCAGATGACACTCCTAGGACATTATGTTACATGCATGTTTTGTTCAATCAAGTTCATATTTATATCAAAAACCAGCTTTTTACATTAGCATGTGATGTTCAGAACTAGCATACCCACCGCAAACTTCCGGTGAATTTAGTAAATTACTCATGATAAACGTTCACAAAAAACATAACAATTATTTTAAGAATTATAGATACAGAACTCCTTTATGCAATCGCGGTGTCAGATTTTAAAATAGCTTTTCGGCGAAAGCACATTTTGCAATATTCTGAGTAGATAGCTCGGCCATCACAGGCTAGCTAATTTGACACCCACCAAGTTTGGTGCTCACTAAACTCAGAATTACTATAAGAAAAATTGGATTACCTTTGCTGTTCTTCATCAGAATGCACTCCCAGGACTTCTACTTCAACAACAAATGTTGTTTTGGTTCCAAATAATCCATAGTTATATTCAAATAGCTCCGTTTTGTTCGTGCGTTGAAGTCACTATCCGAAGGGTGACGTGCAAGCGCTTTTCAAGACAAAAAATTAAAAAATATTCATTACCGTACTTAGAAGCATGTCAATTGGCTTTAGCAGCAGAGACAGAAGAGGAAAATGTAGAGAGGAGGGAGTGAAAGGATGCCAGGTCCGCAGGGAGGCGAGTTTTTCTCCATTTCCGCTCGGCTGCCCGGAGCCCTGTTCTGTGAGCTCGCAATGAGTCGTCGAGCCACGGAGCAGGAGGGGAGGACCGAGCCGGCCTGGAGGATAGGGGACATAGAGAGTCAAAGGATGCAGAAAGGGAGGAGAGGAGGGTTGAGGAGGCAGAATCAGGAGATAGGTTGGAGAAGGTTCGAGCAGAGGGAAGAGATGATAGGATGGAAGAGGAGAGAGTAGCGGGAGAGAGAGAGCGAAGGTTGCGACGGCGCAATACCATCCGAGTAGGGGCAGAGTGAGAAGTGTTGGATGAGAGCGAGAGGGAAGAGGATACAAGGTAGTGGTCGGAGACTTGGAGGGGAGTTGCAATGAGATTAGTGGAAGAACAGCATCTAGTAAAGATGAGGTCAAGCGTATTGCCTGCCTTGTGAGTAGGGGGGGAAGGTGAGAGGGTGAGGTCAAAAGAGGAGAGGAGTGGAAAGAAGGAGGCAGAGAGGAATGAGTCAAAGGTAGACGTGGGGAGGTTAAAGTCACCCAGAACTGTGAGAGGTGAGCCATCCTCAGGAAAGGAACTTATCAAGGCGTCAAGCTCATTGATGAACTCTCCAAGGGAACCTGGAGGGCGATAAATGATAAGGATGTTAAGCTTAAAAGGGCTGGTAACTGTGACAGCATGGAATTCAAAGGAGGTGATAGACAGATGGGTCAGGGGAGAAAGAGAGAATGTCCACTTCGGAGAGATGAGGATTCCAGTGCCACCACCCCGCTGGCCAGATGCTCTCGGGGTATGCGAGAACACGTGGGCAGACGAGGAGAGAGCAGTAGGAGTAGCAGTGTTATCTGTGGTAATCCATGTTTCCGTCAGTGCCAAGAAGTCGAGGGACTGGAGGGTAGCATAGGCTGAGATGAACTCTGCCTTGTTGGCCGCAGACCGGCAGTTCCAGAGGCTGCCGGAGACCTGGAACTCCACGTGGGTCGTGCGCGCTGGGACCACCAGGTTAGAGTGGCAGCGGCCACGCGATGTGAAGCGTTTGTATGGCCTGTGCAGAGGGGAGAGAACAGGGATAGACAGACACATAGTTGACAGGCTACAGAAGAGGCTACGCTAATGCAAAGGAGATTGGAATGACAAGTGGACTACACGTCTCGAATGTTCAGAAAGTTAAGCTTACGTTGCAAAAATCTTATTGACTAAAATGATTAAAATGATACAGTACTGCTGGCTGGTGAAGTAGGCTAGCTAGCAGTGGCTGCGTTGTTGACTTTGTTTGGAAGTGTAGCTGGCTAGGTAACCTTGATAGTTTCAGTACTACACCTTATCATGATACAAAGGCAACTATGTAGCTAGCTAACATAACACTAATCAAGACGTTCCTTTGTAATGAATTTAGTTTCTAAAATGCTGCTCGTCGGTAATAGTTGGCTAGGTTTGGAAATGGCGTCGCGGGGGATGAAAATAGCTGGCTAGCTAACCTCGATAATTACTCTAAACTACACAATTATCAAACTATGACAAAGACAACTTATTGACTAAAATGACTAAAATGATACAGTACTGCTGGCTGGTGAAGTAGGCTAGCTAGCAGTGGCTGCATTGTTGACTTTGTTTGAAAGTTGTATTCATTCAAAGGCTGAAAGTGGACGTGCATCTCCAGTGTCACTGTTCCCAGCCTGACCACTAACAAATACTCCTGCTGTTCTTCGCCCAGAGACGGCAGACACCCCATTACACTTTCTGGCGCCTTCTGAGAGCCAATGGAAGCCTTAGAAAATGTCACGTTACAGCACAGATGCTGTATTTTTGATAGAGATGCTACAGAAGGACAATAAATTGTCAGACAGGGCACTTCCTGTATGGAATCTTCTCAGGTTTTGGCCTGCCATATGAGTTCTGTTATACTCACAGACACCATTCAAACTGTTTTAGAAACTTTAGAGTGTTTTCTATCCAAAATCTACTAATTATATGCATATTCTAGTTTCTGGGCAGGAGTAGTAACCAGATTAAATCGGGTATGTTTTTTATCTGGCCGTGAAAATACTGCCCCCTATCCCAAATAGGTTAATCCCATAGAAAATCTGTGGAGGGAGCTGAAGGTTCGAGTTGCCAAACGTCAGCCTCGAAACCTTAATGACTTGGAGAAGATCTGCAAAGAGGAGTGGGACAAAATCCCTCCTGAGATGTGTGCAATCCTGGTGGCCAACTACAAGAAGCGTCTTACCTCTGTGATTGCCAACAAGGGTTTTGCCACCAAGTACTAAGTCATGTTTTGCAGAGGGGTCAAATACTTATTTCCCTCATTAAAATGTAAATCATTTTCTAACATTTTTGACATGCTTTTTTCTGGATTTTTTTTGTTGTTATTCTGTTTCTCACTGTTCAAATAAACCTACTATTAAAATTATAGACTGATAATTTCTTTGTAAGTGGGCAAACGTACAAAATCAGCAGGGGATCAAATACTTCCCCCCCCCCCCACTGTATGTAAACTTCTGACCTACTGGAATTGTGATTAAGTGAAATAATCTGTCTGTAAACAATTGTTGGAAAATTACTTTTGTCATGCACAAGGTAGATGTCCTAACCGACTTGCAAAACTATAGTTTGTTAACAAGAAATTTGTGGAGTGGTTGAAAAACAAGTTTTAATGACTCCAACCTAAGTGTATGTAAACTTCCGACTTCAACTGTACTTTTTCTTGTTATTGGTGGGGCTAGCAGCAGCAGCCCCAGTTTAGATACTCAACATACTTCTTCTTATAATTATTATTCCGCCACCTACTCCTCCTAAAGCGTTTATGCTAGAAACGCCATTCCAACTTCAGAACGTGTGGAATGGTCTGGGTTGATTTGCATGTATACAACCTTTTGATATCTGCTATACTTTTTACGTTATAAATTTGTTTGTTGTCTTTTTTGTCCCCCCATCTGCTAACATGGGATTTCTCAATGTTTTTAATCCTCTCCATTGTGACATCATCACTTCCAATTGTAATTTTCTCATTAAACTTTTGAACCAAATCAGATAATAATTCCACTCTGCAACCACTTAGACAAAATATTTCAAGCTTACCAGCTTCATCTACTTCTCTGCTACTCAAATGTAGAATATTCACATCAAAAGTTACAGCAGTTTAAGTAACCGCATTATCATCATTTTCTGTAACATTTTGGCAAACAATGTCCATTTTGACCACTACCGCAACAAGTTAGACAAAAAGTTAGAGGTTATGGGATATTTGTTTACTTCTCTGCTATTCATAGCTGTGCGCAGAATCAAAATACTCAATACGGAACTTACGGTTCAGCTGTTTTTGTAACTGCATTACCACGTGTTTTTCAAACTCTCCCAAACAGCTGCCATTTTGGCCACTAACACTATTACATACCACAACTACACATCTTCTGACAGCAACCACACAACTGCTTACCATATCTAGTGACAACAACCCCACAATTACATACTAGCAACCACACAACTGCTTACCATATCTAGTGACAACAACCACACAATTATATACCACAACCACACAACTTCTGATCACATATTTAACTACTGACCATATCCAAACTACTACTGACCACAACTACTGAACCACATAACTACTGACCACAACTTCTGACCTCAACCGCACGACTTCTGACCACATCTAGTATCCACAACCACACAATTATATACCACAACTGCACAACTTCTGACAGCAACCACGCAACTTCTGACCTCAACCGCACAACTTCTGAACACAACCACATAATTACATACCTCAACCACATAATCTCTGACCGCAACCGCACAACTTCTGATCATGTAACGCCCTGGCCATAGAGAGGGGTTTTTTGTTCTTTATTTTGGTTAGGCCAGGGTGTTACATTGGGTGGGCGTTCTATGTTCCTTTCTCTATGTTTTTGTATTTCTTTGTTTTGGGCCGTGTGTGGCTCCCAATCAGGCACAGCTGAAGCTCGTTGTTGCTGATTGGGAGTCACACATAAGGAGCATGTTTTTCCTTTGGGTTTTGTGGGTAATTGTTTCTGTTTAGTGTTTGCACCTGACAGGACTGTTTGGCTGTCGGTTTCTTGTTTTTGTCTAACGTGTTCCTTCTTTAATAAATTCCTGAAGATGAACACATCCTCCGCTGCACCTTGGTCTCATTTGAACGACGGCCGTTACAGATCACATATTTAACTACTAATCATATCCAAACAACATTTGACCACAACTACTGACCACTACTACCACAACTTCTGACCAAATCTATTGACCCCAACCACACAAGTTCTGACCATATCTATTGACCCCAACCACACAACTTCTGATCACACAACTTCTGATCACATATTTAACTACTAATCATATCCAAACAACATTTGACCACAACTACTTAACCACATAACTACTGACCACTACTACCACAACTTCTGACCAAATCTACTGACTTTTAATGGGAAATAAAAATGACATTTTTACACTTTCACTATCACAAACGTTTAAAGAGCTGTAGCTAGCCCCACCAACTTCACTTGTAAAGTTACCATCTAGTTTTATACAGTATCTATATACAAAATACTCAATTAGTCTTTACTAGCGGAACTTCTTTTGCCATTAGTTTGGCTCATACACGATGTGTGCAGCTGTAAGCGCGTTCTGTTCAGATCCAGGCTTCACGTGCACTGAAATTGTCACCACTCCGTCTTGTCTCGAGCTACCTAGAAGATGGGCTTCTGTAGGCCTACAGTTTTATTCTGAAGAAAGGAGAGGGGCACAAAATGTTTAGAACGTATGTGTTAGTAAGTAGCCATGTGTTTGCATGACAATTATTTTATTAAATTAACATAACCAAACTTCTCTGGCTAGCAAAGCTATAGCCAACACGGTGCTTGTTTTTGCACAGCCTTACAGTTTTGTACTTTTTGCGCATTTTATGCTTTCCAGAGTAATTTTTTCTCACTGCATAATGTCCCTCAAACTCATGTAATGTGGGGACAGTCTCTGATGAAGGTTAGCAAACATTTTACACCTGAAATAATGGTGTCCGGGTTAAACAATGAGGATGGATTTGGGTGAACAGAGCAGAGCATGTGGACTGTTGTAGGGCCGACAACATGTGAGGGAAAGAAGGAGGAAAAATCAAGTCCAGATGAGTTGATGTGGATCTGGTTGTTTATCTGAAAAAACAGTAAAATAATTGCCACACAAAAGCCAGTCGAAGTCCATGAGTGTATTTATTACAACTTGTCTTATTAAAGAAATGAACATGCAACAGTGTATTTAACCTTTATATGCGTGCATGACAGGGATATTTTCACAACCCACGTGTTATACAGATGGTTGTAATAGTGTTCTCAGACAGGCTACTCTTCTCTTTACCCCATTCTTGGCTCAGGGGAAATGCTGTCTGCATTCCTCTGTCTGGAATGTTCCAGTCAAACAGTGTAGACATCAACTCCAGCAAACAAGATACTGAAGACTCAAGCATTGAAGTACAAAAACTACAAATATGTTTATTTAAAGTTTGTGTGTAGTTTTTAATGCTCACGTTTTGATGAGCAATAGCCAATGTTCACAAACGCTGTGTTTAGACATGACATTGTACTAGATATGTCAGAATTGCTGATGTCAAACAGTATACTTGGAAGGGAATGGCATTTATACTGCTCTTGTCTGTGTGGTAACAATGAGTGTTTCACTTCTCTTCTCAAGAGTAAAAGTAAAAAATAAAACCATTAAACCCTGTGCAGATTTACCATGGAATCTACTGGTGTTGGTATGGGGAGTGTGGTTCTGGGGTTTTGGGGGGTGGGTTGGGAGTTATTTCAGACAGGGAAGTGAAGTATTGTTTTATTTTTTATATTTTCAACTTCTGTGAGCAAGAACTAATAGTGAGTCAGGAAAATGCTGCTGTTTGTATCTGAAAGTGGACTCTGACAGTAAACAACTTTATAGTGTCACATGACTTTCAGGGCTGTTTGAATGTAGACATTTTACACAATGCACATTTAATCATAATGTTGGGATACTATTATCATCATCTTTGTTACAAAAGTCTCCTCAACTCTTGTTGTGATAATAATAGACTATTCTGTGTTGTGCAAACTTTTTTTGGAACCATAAAAACATGGCTGATAAGACCAACAAATTACATTCGTAGTCAGAATTTGAAAAAAAAATCCATCCACATAAAGATGAAAAGACTAAATTAAACTAAAACGCCCGGATTTTGTCATTCAGATCCTTTCCTTTAGAGAATGACGTGATGACAGAGACCCATGAAGAGAGGAGAGCAAGTTACGTGCTGTGTCCTGCCTGAATCTGACACACAAACAACACGCCGATATCACTCTTTCACACAACACACCCCTGCGTCACTCCAACACACCCACCTCACTAGATCGAAGTGGGAGAGTTACCCGCACTTTTGTCATAAAGGCCAAAGCAGCAAGATTTCTGCATTGTCAGGGTCTTATTGGAAGGTGGCCAGCTAAGGCATGAAATAAATCAAAGCAGAGGTTATTCAGAATCAAATTACAGTCTTTAATCTGAACAGTAAAGTAAAGGGAGGATGAAGTGCTGCTTTCATGAAAAAGTACAGTAGATGGATGTCTTTTCAGCTTCTAAATAGAGTGAATGTCGGTGCAGAAGCAGAGGCCATTTAGAAACCCCAGTAGTAGTAAAAAGTAATCGCTCCATGCTTTGTCACTGCTGATATAAAATGGAAGCCCCCACGCTGCCTTGGAAAGGTAACAATTAAACTGTACTTCACTAAAGAGAACCTGTGATTACTGAAAACGTCAAAGGGATGTCTGGGGACAGTCAAATGGAGGCTCGGAATGCCCATCCGATATGTGTGAATTTTAATATAGCAAAATGTACATACTATATGTTGACTCACTGACGTTGAATTTCTTACCTTGTCACAGTTTGGCAGGGATAATATTTTATAGCTTTGATTGAGAGTAAAATTGCTTAGTTTGCGGCGAAACTCAAATATAACCAGTCAATAACTGTGGAATGCCACATCCTGCTCTCTCAAATCTGTCTGTGCGTTTGTGTTGTTGTTTTTCATTTCCTAAGGATATGGCTTCATCAGGGAATGTTCCACGTCCCATGCCAAGAAACTCCTTTCAGTCCCAGTCTCAGAAACCTGCCAATTTAGTGAGCCCTGGATCAACAGGTAAGGATAGTGATGAAGATGTGAGGAGAAAAGTAGGTTTCCAGAAGTACAAGAGAATAGGCAGTTGTCTGCATTTCTTAGCATGCTCCATGGAGTCAAATCCTTAAATGCACATTTTATGTTTGTCTTAAACTGAGTGTCTATGAAAAATCAAAGGTATTAATTTCACATTTGTATCGATGACCTCCTTTGTAATCCCCTCCAACCATCCCGACCACCCAACCACTCACCTCATTTGTACTCTTTTGTACCTATCTTTACAGGCCTGCCATCATTGGTCAGTAATTGAGCTCTGAAGCCCCCTCTGCCCCCGGCAAAGCAGGAGAGGCCTGTCACCACATCTCCCCAGCCCTGGCTCAGTGTGGGCAGGACAGTGACCATGGACACTCAAAGAGGAAGGTGTGAATATCTCAAAAATGATCCTGTACTCATACATTATCTTTACCAGTTATGTTCTTATTGCTTAACCATGCCATCCTGTGGTGGATGAAATATATTCTCTTCCTCCAGGGCTGCTGATGTTCTCTTTGACAGCTTTGCCTCTGATGAGAGAGTTGGCATGAACCAGTTTTTTGAGGTAGCTAGTAATTGCTATTGCCAGAGAGACCTGAACAAGAAGCAGAATCCACACAGATAAAGTACAATGACAAACAGACAATATATTTATACTACATTCTCTTCCTCCTTAGACAGTGTGGAGCTCAGGCCTACACAGATCCGACCCCAGAATCAAGAACTGCTACGTCCGTATGAAGAAACTGAAGGATCATATACTGCACGTGTAGCCCCATGGGAAGTCTTGTTTCACGTGCTGAGCTACCCTAATGCCACCATTGATTCTGTGTTGGCGTGAGACTTAAACCATGACGTCCTCTTTCATATTTACATATAGATTCCTCCAAGTGGGGGAATATATCATACAACGATACACAAAGACAGAATTTGTCTTTGCATTATGTGTTTGCAATGGTTATTAGGAAAAAAGGAATGGGGCATCTGAACAAACATTAAATTACCTAGTAGTAGATTTCAATCTATGAGTTGCAGTAGATCTCAAGCATGGTTACTCATCATGTAAGGCTGACTCGTTGCATGATGTAACATATCTCTCGCACATGAATAACTTTTTAAAAGTTCCAGCACATGATTTTAGGACTAAAATATGAAATTCTTCTCACCCCATGGCCATCTCTCTCTTCCACTCACCTAGCTCTCCTCTTTCCTGTCATGCAAATTTGCTTGGCTCTCTGTTTGGACAGGGCAAAGCGTTCTGTCTCAAGGCTTATTGCTGACACACATCTCCCCCTTCAGTTGCAGCAATGCTTTCCAGACAACACAGTCCTGACAGCAACAGCAATGAAAATGTTTCACAGTCAGAGGTCTTGATATCAGGCATTAAGATAGCACTCTGCATTGGTTGAATTCATCCTGCTAAGTAGTGGTGCAGCTCATTAAGGTCAAATAGTAAAGTTTGGGACCAGTTGCCAGGTTTTTAGCTACTTACATGGGATGGCTCACTGATAGTAATCCACGATAATCGACAATTTCAATAAGCATTTCTCTACGGCTTGCAATGCTTTCCACCTGGCTACCCCAACCCCGTGTCACGCCTGCTCCCGCTCTTCGCCCCTGGCGCTCGTGGGCGCCAGGTTGCCATGCATTACTCACTCCTGCCACCATCATTTACGCACACCTGCCTTCCCTCGTCACGCGCTTCAGCGATATTGGACTCACTCAATCACCTGTTTATTACCTCCCCTATATTTGTCAGTTCCCCAGCTCTGTTCCCCGCGGCTGCATTGTTTGTCATATGTCCGTGTTACTGTGCTGACGCTGTTCCTGTCTTGTTCTATGTCGTTTCCCGAATAAATGTCTGACTCCCCGTACCTGCTTCTCCTGTCCGGCGTCAATCCTTACAGAATGCAGCAGCCATCACACGAAGCATTGGGGAGTACTGTTGTTCCAGTTGGTGGTGACATCAGTCCTGGGTCGCTGCCGATGGAACCAGTGGTGCCTAGCCAGCTTCCACGCCCTAGCTGGCTCGAGAGGTTTCCTTGCCCCGGTTGGCTCGGAAGGCGCCCATCCCACGTCGGGCTTCAGCCGGATCGTCAGGTCTTGTTCGCCCAGCCGGCCCATGAGTTTTCTTGTTTTGTTGGTGACGTCGGGCTTGGATTCCACCGCCAATGAAACCAGGGGTGCCTACGCCAGCTCGTCGGGCTTCCACGTCCTAGCTGGCTTGAGAGGTTTCCTTGTCTCAGTTGGCTCGGCAGGTTCCCATCCCACGTCATGCTCCGCCGGATCGGGCTTCCACGCCGCAGCGGGATGGACAGGCGTTCATGCCTCAGCCGGATCGTCAGGCTCCTATGCCTCATCCGGCTCACCAGGCTCCCACGCCCCTGCCTGTTCGTGGGGAGTTTACCCCCAGCCGGCTTGCCCAGCGCCCATATCTCGGCCGGCTCACCCTGGTGGGACGCCAGGTGGCACCCCTAGAGGGGGGCGGTACTGCCACGCCTGCTCCCACTCTTCCCGGCTGCCCTGCATTATGCACTCCTGCCATCATAATTTATTTACGAAAATTGGAAGCAGTCTATCACAGTGCCACCTGTTTTGTCAGCAAAGCCCCATATACTACCCACCACTGCAACCTGTATGCTCTCGTTGGCTGGTCCTCGCTACATATTAGTCGCCAAACCCACTGGCTCCAGGTCATCTATAAGTCTTTGCTAGGTAAAGCTCCGCCTTATCTCAGCTCACTGGTCACCATAGCAACACCCACCCGTTGCAGGCACTCCAGTAGGTATATTTCACTGGTCATCCCCAAAGCCAACACCTCTTTGGCTGCCTTTCCTTCCAGTTCTCTGCTGCCAATGACTGGAACGAATTGCAAAAATCACTGAAGTTGGCGACTTATATCTCCCTCACTAACTTTAAGCATCAGCTGTCAGAGCAGCTTACCGATCACTACAGATGTACACAGCCCATCTGTAAATAGCCCATCCAACCAACTACCTACCTCATCCTATATTTGTTTTAGTTTTTCTGCTCTTTTGCACACCAGTATTTCTACTTGCACATCCTCATCTGCACATCTATCACTTGAGTGTTAATTGCTAAATTGTAATTACTTTGCCACTATGGCCTATTTATTGCCTTACCTCCTTACTTCATTTGCACACACTGTATACAGATTTTTCTATTGTGTTATTGACTGTACGTTTGTTTATCCCATGTGTAGCTCTATGTTGTTGTTTGTGTCGTACTGCTTTGCTTTATCTTGGCCAGGTCGCAGTTGTAAATGAGAACTTGTTCTCAACTGGCCTACCTGGTTAAATAAAGGTAAAATAAAAAAATTGTATGACAGGGCGACTTAATAAGAGGCTAGAGGACTGGAGAGTTCTGGAGATTAAGGAATATTGAAATTATACAATACAACACAATACTGAGTACCACTCTCCATATTTTCAAGCATAGTGGTGGCTGCATCATGTTATGGGTATGCTTGTAATCGTGAAGGACTGGGGAGTTTTTCATGTTAAAACAGAAACGGAATGGAGCTAAGAACAGCTAAATCTTAGAGGACAACCTGGCTCAGTCTGCTTTCCACCAGACACTGTCAGATTAATTCACCTTTCAGCAGAACAGTAACCTAAAACACAATCCAGGTGTGGAAAACTTTTAGAGACATACTCAGATAGACTCACAGCTGTAATCTCTGCCAACGTTCTACAAAGTATTGACTCAAGGGTGTGAATACTTATGTAAATTAGATATTTATACTATATATTTTATTTCTAAAAACACGTTTCCACTTTGTCATTATGGGGTATTGTGTGTAGATGGGTGAGAAAAAACATGTTTAATATATGTTTAATATATTTTGAATTCAACCTGTAACACAACAAAATGTGGAATAAGTCAAACTCGATACCATTACAGAGTCACAGAGCATTGCTGCGATAGCTGAGTGTGATGTTTACCTATAGTGCAGGGCTACACAGGTATTTAGAGTTTCAAATGTTACAAGGAAATGGAGCAGGGAAATCTGTTAAGTCGCTTAATCATTGATTAACCTTCCTGAACATTCCAAATCCCTCAATTGTTTTTGCCCAGTGAATGCTAAAATGAACATGGACACTAGCAAATTACACTGGGGACATCAAGAATATAATCTTGGACAGTATCAGCTCAAGCACAGTGAGTGGGATTTCTTTCCTTTGATACCTAGTGATATTATCAACTGCCTGAAGCTATTTTAGCACAGTGGTTAGAGGTTCAAATAATGAATGTCTCTTAATACTTTATCTTTCTAAAAATGGACTGTATTGTAATACTGTACTGTAGGTTTGTAAACTTTGCAAATAGACAACCTGTCTTTTATCGACCGAATCAGACTTTTTCAAGTGTTCAGATTTGCAATGCCTTTTCTACTGAGAGTATATGAAAGAATCTCGCCACTCACGTACTAATACCACTTGAAACGAAGTGCAGCTCTTATGTAGTTTATGTTTGTTACCACCTCCCACCCCAACGTCCCAAAGCACGCCCTGGTCCACCTCCTGCTCTGCCAGCGGAGAGCAGTGTTTGAGAGCAAACACGGGAAAGTCCCTACCAGTCACCATCTCCACTGTAGCCTTCTACATAATCAGAAATTATAGAAGAGAAGGTGAGTCGCACAGTTAAGTGATGTGAATCTACAACCTCTTAGTTTAGGGACCATTCCAAACTGGGTCTTTTTGACAATCACTCATACAGTAGGACCACCAATCAGTCTTCAGGCTATTTTGGAGTCCAACCCACTGCCAGTCATCATCCAACAAATAACGCCACTCGTTCTGCCGTGGCTGTCAGGAGGTCATAGGCTGGACACTGACAATCACACGCACCTATGAGGAGCAGCTCTTAATGGGCTTTCCTCTCAGCAGCAAAGGTATTCATGGCTTGAATTCATTTTAAAGAAATCTGATCTATCATTAGTTGAAACCTGCTCTGAATGTTACAGCAGGTCATTTGTATGGTGACCTCAAATATGTATACGTTTGTCATATAGCCTTTTACCACAAATAGTGAGAACTTTGCATTTGAGTCCAAAAGAATGCAGATTTAGTCTCCGAGAACTTATTATGTGTTGTTGTTATGCAGGAATCCTCTCCAGACACACTCCTCTGGTGCTGCCCATGTATATGAAGGAGGTGCATAGTGCACTGGCAGAGGGGTTGGAGAGATCGATGAGCTGGGCCACAGGAACATTTTATCTTTCAAGGTAAACAGCAGCCCTCTGCATGAAAAAAGTATTGTTACATTACACCTCCCTTTGGTGAGTGACCACATACCTCACCTTAGAACGTGATGGTGGGTGACAATTTACTAAGTGTGGATCAGCAATAGCATCAGTACACCACACTACAGCAGACCCAGAGGAGTCCCACAGGGATTTGTACTAGGTCCTCTTGAAAAAAAATCTGATTTCCCATATAATGTAAAAGAAGACTTCGATTCAGGTTCGGTGTGAGTGTGGCACAGTTGAAGAGCCAGGGCCTAAACTGGTTAACTCAGTTTTAGAGAAATTGAGTTTGCCATTTAGCCAACATACAGTATTAATGAAGCAAGAATTGATGCAGGATGCTGCATAGGAGTCTGTCTTCTTGCATTTGAGAAATCTGAAATTAAATATGGAGGGGACCAAGTACAAATCCCTGTGGGACTCCAGTAGTGTGGTATCAGAACATACATTGTTTGTGACCTCACCATTCTTTATAGCGATGTTGTAGCACATAAATATCCTAATTGGCAAATGACAGATGTAAATGTCCAAAATAACTAAAACCTAGTCTGCCTCTGCAGATATCACCGTTTTCAATTAGAGTTGATTGAAAAGGGTCACGAATAAATGGAGGGGAAGCCAATCTACATGTACATGAGCCTGAAGATCCAGGTGATGAAATCAACCTCTACCAGCACCTTGACTATGAGACAACGAGCCTCCTACTTTACAGAGCAAAGCAGCAAGACCCCCACCTCTACCGCCTAAACCACAATATTTACAAATAGCTAGACACAAACTTCCAACCCTTTCTTCATCATTGGAGAACAATTCCCAGTCCTACTCTGGCCGCTCTTGGCACCCACTCTTCTGCTCCTTAGCAGAGGTGCCCTCTAATCTACGGGTCCTGAGTGTGGCACAGGTGTGCTCCAGCCTGCGACTGCTCAACTTGGGCTAGTAATGCCAGACCTTTGAGAGGGAGAAGATTGATGGGGACGTGTTGAACACAGTGGAGCCCAGCATGATGAGGAAGACCCTGGGTATGGGGTAGCTGCACGTGGACAAGCTGCTCCGCTTCCAACATGGCTGGAGGCCCTTACTTAGGTCCTTTGGAGCTGAGCAGGTTGGGTAGTAACGGATTACCTGTAATGGGGATATGCAATCAGATTATAAAAATTACAGGGGCAATCTGGGAACCAAAAAGCAATAAAGCGGTCATCCTGCCACTTTTTTGGTAACCAGCTGCATTTTTTGGTAACCAGCTGCATACATAAAAGGACATTTTGGAAAAATGTATTGCATATTTTATGTTAGGCTAAGTACCGTTTACATTAGTAATGGTTGAAGTGTCATTCAAAATAAAGGTTACTTTTGAAGTATTTCCTGCTGGGAAGCAAACATTCATCCACACAGCATGATAAAAAGCACAGGTTTCAGGCTTACTGCCTTGTCCCGCTGTCACACCACAGGGCCGGTGGAGTCACAGACATCATTGACATTTTTATTTCCATTGCCAAATCTCTCTCATTTCATTTACCACAACTACAGCAATTCGATACAGAAATAAATACCCACATGCTGTCCAAGAAAATAAACATAACATACGTTTTAGGGGCAACAAAAGCATGAAAAAAAGGCTAAATGATCTAAGATATTTGCTAAAAAATATACCTCAGATACCTCATGAGTTGAAGGTAGATGGCCTGAAAAGGTGGGAACTTGTGAGAACTTTTTCAGTATCAATAACAATCATATCAGTAACCATGCCTGAGGCAAGACTTATTGTGATTGATATTTTACTTCAAAAAAATAATGTCACAGATGATAAGACAGCAAATTATTTCTGAGGAAGCCTCAGTAAACAAGGGTTCTTTCAACAGTTTGGGGAAAAAATTATTTCAGACGCCTATACAGTTAAAATCCTTGTAGAATGCTTGACTATAGTGCATGTCACAAATTGTGCATTCATTGGTGTATGTATCAGCTGATGCAAACAAATGTCCCCTTTGGGGATTAATAAAGTAGGCTACTATATTATCTGAGCTGTTTTCCATAGATGTCTAAAATCAGCCAATACTGTAAAGGTACATACGACCTGAACTAAAAAGTCCTCCATGATGTCATAGAGAAGCCTCTTGCTTTAACCTGTCTAACCCCTGCTCTGGAGTTAGTGTCACCTTGACAATATTCTCAGTATCTTGAGCCCTACAGAGAGGCATAAGGACATGATGAAACATTTTAGTTTAAATTCCTGAAACTGTTCTGTTATTGGCAACACAGTATATAAACATGCATCATGAAGCATCCAGAGATGTCCATTCACAGCTCTCAAACCTTGTCCAAAACGACTTCGCTTCTCTTCAACTCCAGCACCTTGGAGAGATACCGAACAAGCTCCGCATTGGCCTGCACATCAGTTGGCGGTGTGGCAATAGCGACACCTACTGCCACTATAGACACAACTAGGAAGGAACATATTGTACATTAGCTACGTAAAATACATACTTTTTTTGGGGGGGGGGGGGTAAAAAACAACAACTAAATACTCAATTAGAGCTTATTTTGCCATCAGTGTTCCGCATACAAAAAAGTGTACACCTGTAATCGCGTTCAGTTCAGATTCAGGCTTCGCGTGCACTTAAATTGTCACCACGTTGTTCTTGTCTCGAGCTACTTGCCTAGAAGACGAAGGTGTCTGCGACGGCTTCTATAGGCCTACAGTTTAATTTTGCGGAAAGGAGAGGAGCACAACATGTTTAGAACGTACGTACAGTAGTACTGTTAGTAAGTAGCCATTGTTCTGCATGAAAATTATTTGAGTAAATTATCTTAACTAAACCTCTGGCTGGCTAGTAAAACTATAGCCTACATGGTGCTTGTTTTAGGACAGCCCTACCGTTTTTGTCTTTTCGGGCATTGTATGCTTTCCAGCGTATTTTCTTGCTGCAAAAGGTCCCTCAAACTGATGTGATGATGGGGACAGTCTCCGACAGAAGGTGAGAGACAGATGGTTTTGGATAATAAATAATAATATAATATATAATAAATAATGGTGTCCAGGTTTAACAAAGAGAACGGGGTTGTCCGTGACTATTGAAAATACAGTGCATTCTTTGATTAATCTCCTGTAACTTCAAGGCACAGTTGGTCAAAAAATGTAAACACAGCTAACGTTGCAACACTTGTCTCATTCGGTGTCAACTCTGCGCCTTATCTGCGCATGTTTTCAAATCATGAACTGCATCAGCTGTATCAGCCTCCATTTAAGTTGCTCGTAATTATTTTGCTTGAGTTGGGTAGTTCATTTCGTGTAATTTATTTTAAAGTGCAAACTAACTAAATGGTTTCTTGTTTTTTGTAAGACATTCAGAAAATTAATTACACAATTATCCCACATAACATATGCTTATTTGTTATGTTTAGTGTACTTCAACATGTTCTGTATCACTTTAGTTGAAGAGCAGCTACATAATAACTTCATTCATAAGCCACAACACATTCATGAGTAGTACACAACACAAGCATTTATGAAATAGGCTACCTATAAACAGCTGCAGTATAATAACATACTGTGACATAACTTTAACAGAAACTTGCAGGTTCTGAAGTAAGCATTTTGTAAATGCTTATGTATTGCTTATGAATGTGTAATGCAGTCCTTATGTGCCCCTTAAATTTCAAGGTGTTTCAGCATGTTCAAACTCTATAATGTTAACCAATCCCACCCCCCACAAAACCTATGACTGCCTTTCCTTGCAGTTGAGTGGCTCAGAATTCCTTCTGAATTAAGATATCCCACCCACTTTCTCAGTGGGTCCCCTTTCAGTTCTTCCCATTCATTCAGAAACTTCAGAGCAAGCAGCATAACACACAGCACACACACTCACACACAGAGCTTAGAGCTGGAGCAGGGGAAATCTCAAATGTGTCTTATCCCTACATGGGCTACCCTGTTGCATTCGTCTCAGAAGTTGACAAAAGACATTGACAAAATAATTGTGGACCAAGTATCCAGTGAAAGTCTCATCCCTCAATGGAAAAAACTCCAAGCCAAGACACAGAGGATAATCCTTATCTATGGTAAGAAGAACTAATATTTCACCACTTTGGGATTCTATGTAGTCAGATGTTAGGAAAGGCAGAAGGGTCGTTCAACCAATTCGGTGCCTTTTGAGAAATGGAACTTGGTCCCCCAAAAATGTTTGATTTAACCTAATTAACCTAATTCTAACATTCTGTCATAAAGGCACATGTTCAAAATCGTCAAAATACATGTTTCCAAGTCATTTGAATGAAATGATGTTGAACCAACGTGAAATAGATGTTGAATTGGCGTCTGTGCCCAGTGGGTATTAAGTGCCAAATAAAGTAACAGGGTTGACCTTAACAGGGTTGACGATTTTATCTTAAATCAGCCCTAAATCCCCTTGTGATGGGGGAATGGAAGATTGTTGTGCACAACAGCGAGTGGCAATTAAATCCAAGCTTCACCCCACAAAAAATATTGTTAAAACATTTGTAGCCTGTCTATCTATGTTATGGTCGACCCGTTCAGTTTTCCAACCCAAAACACCAGAACATGTCCAAAAAGAGGAGAACCAGTTCACCTTCACTATGATTTGACTATTAGCTGTTCAATGTTTCTTTATTCAGATTCTCCATGTGGTTTATATTAAAGAGCACTTTTAAAAAAATATCACAAATATCGAAGGGATGCATTTTGTGGAACGACCCAATAGCTTACATATTTACCATTTATACATTTGCCAGTCATAGGAAAACTGGTACATTTTCATGTCTCATCTGAGAATCTTGTTTGCTGCACGTTCCATGAATGTTATCATGAGACGTGGCATTGCAGTGGAGTTAACAGAAGGCCAGGCTGCCCACACCAAAGACAACCTGCAGCCCAGGTGCTGCTTTAAGTGGAGATGCTGATGATAGCTCACCATGTCATAACTCCCCTACATAGAGACGAACATTCCACTTATTCCCCACATCATGACTAGACTTGTCTTAGTGGAGTTCTAAGGACCTAATGCATTTAGAACAGGGTTAGTCAGGCACAACATTTGTTTAAAACTTGGTTTTGAACCAAGTTAATGGTTTGATTTGATTTTCATATTTATTTTGATCACCATTAGCTGTTCTGTTACAATCACTTCTACTCTTCCTGGTGTCCACAAACTGTGTGTTATTCAAGGGTTTTCATTGTCCTTCACTTGATCCATGTTTCATTTGGTTGTGACACTTTGTTGTCTTACCTATTGAGAGAGACCATGTCATTTGGTTGCCAAGATTATATTGTTTGACAAAAATGTACAACGTTATATGACCATCTATTCTGAAATCTTTTGTTTTTCCAGTTTCCAAAGAACCCCTTCCCTAAGACGCAAATGGAGGAAACGGTATGGAGGTTTGGACGGCAACAAATTACTGGAGCCAAATAAGGAGGAGGACGTGAGAGGTAGGCTACATTGCAGGAACGTCTAATTGTGTGTATGAGACTGTTTCAGCGATGTTAACGATGTGGGTTTTTTCCCCCTGTGATTTTTGGCCTATGGGGCTTTTTATTGTGGGTGTTGCCTCAAAGTGCTATAATAAGGAGCTGAGTGGGATGGTGAAACTGAGGAAGATCTACTCTAACCAGACGTCGGTCAGTCAAACGGAGTATGTGGACTGTTGTAGGGCCGACAACATGTGAGGGAAAGAAGGAGGCAAAATCAAGTCCAGATGAGTTGATGTGGATCTGGTTGTTTATCTGAAAAAACAGTAAAATAATTTCCACACAAAAGCCAGTCGAAGTCCATGAGTGTATTTATTACAACTTGTCTTATTAAAGAAATGAACATGCAACAGTGTATTTAACCTTTATATGCGTGCATGACAGGGATATTTTCACAACCGACGTGTTATACAGATGGTTGTAATAGTGTTCTCAGACAGGCTACTCCTCTCTTTACCCCATTCTTGGCTCAGGGGAAATGCTGTCTGCATTCCTCTGTCTGGAATGTTCCAGTCAAACAGTGTAGACATCAACTCCAGTAAACAAGATACTGAAGACTCAAGCATTGAAGTACAAAAACTACAAATATGTTTATTTAAAGTTTGTGTGTAGTTTTTATTGCTCACGTTTTGATGAGCAATAGCCAATGTTCACAAACGCTGTGTTTAGACATGACATTGTACTAGATATGTCAGAATTGCTGATGTCAAACAGTATACTTGGAAGGGAATGGCATTTATACTGCTCTTGTCTGTGTGGTAACAATGAGTGTTTCACTTCTCTTCTCAAGAGTAAAAGTAAAAAATAAAACCATTTAACCCTGTGCAGATTTCCATTTTATCTACTGTTGTTGGTATGTGCGGTGTGGTTAAGTTTTTAAAATTTTTTGTGGTTTTGAGATTTATTTCAGAAAGTGACTTGACCGGGATGTGAAATATTGTTTTATTTTTTATTATTGTCAACTTCTGTGAGCAAGAACTAATAGTGAGTCAGGAAAATGCTGCTGTTTGTATTTGAAAGTGGACTCTGACAGTAAACAACTTTATAGCGTCACATGACATTCAGGGCTGTTTGCATTTACACATTTTACACAATGCACATTTAATCATAATTTTGGGATACTATTATCATCGTCTATCTTACAAAATTCTCCTCAACTCTTGTTGTGATAATAATAGACTATTCTGTGCTTTGTAAACTTTTTTTGGAACCCTAGAAACATGGCTGATAAGACCAACAAATGTAATTTGGATTAAACTACACATGGATTAAACTAAAAACCCTTGATTTTGTCATTCATGTCCTTTTCTTTGTAATTTGTTTTGCTTTAGAAAATGACGTGATGACAGAGGCCCATGAAGAGAGGAATCCTTTGCCAGTGAAAGGGGCTGAGAGCCAGGTACGTGCTGTGTCCTGCCTGAATCTGACACACAAAACAACATGCCGATATCACTTTTTCACACAACACACCCCTGAGTCACCCTAATACACCCACCTCACTAGATCAAAGTGGGGGAGTTACCTGCACTTTTGTCAAATAAGCCAAAGCAGCAAGATTTCTACATTGTCAGGGTCTTATTGGAAGGTGGTCAGCTAAGGCATGAAATAAATCAAAGCAGAGGTTATTCAGAATTAAATTACAGTCTTTAATCTGAACAGTAAAATAAAGTCAGGATGGGAGGATGAAGTGCCGCTTTCATGAAAAAGTACAGTAGATGGATGTCTTTTCAGCTTCTAAATAGAGTGAATGTTGGTGCAGAAGCAGAGGGCCATTTAGAAACCCCAGTAGTAGTAAAAAGTAATCGCTCCATGCTTTGTCACTGCTGAAGCCCCCACATTGCCTTGTAAAGGTAACAATTAAACTTTACTTCACAAAAGAGAACCTGTGATTACTGAAAACATTAAAGGGATGTCTGGGGACAGTCAAATTAGGCTCAAAATGTCCATCCGATATGTGTGAATTTGAATATAGTAAAATGTAGATATTATATGTTGACTCACTGATTAAGACTTTGAAATTCTTACCTTGTCACAGTTTGTCATGGATCATGTCTTATAGCTTTGATTGAGGGTAAAATGGCTTATTTTGTGGCTAAACTCAAATATAACCAGTCTATAACTGCAGAATGCCTCTTCCTGCTCTCTCAAAATCTGTCTCTGCATTTGTTTGTTTGTTGTTTTTCATTTCCTAAGGATATGGCTTCATCAGGGAATGTTCCATGTCCCATGCCAAGAAATTCCTTTCAGTCCCAGTCTCAGAGACCTGTCAACTTAGTGAGCCCTGGATCAACAGGTAAGGATAGTGATGAAGGTGTGAGGAGAAAAGTAGATTTCCACTTCACATGTGAAGTGGAAATACAAGAGACTATGCAGTTGTCTGCATTTCTTAGCAGAACCCGCATAGTCAAATCCTCAAATACACAATACAGTCCATTTTATGTATCTCTTAAACTGATAGTGTCTATAGAAAATCAAAGGTATTAATCTCACATTTGTAACCCCCACCCGAACCACCCAACCACTCACCTCATTTGTACTCTTTTGTACCTATCTTTACAGGCCTGCCATCATTGGTCAGTAATGGAGCTCTGAAGCCCCCTCTGCCCCAGGCAGAGCAGGAGAGGCCTGTCACCACATCTCCCCAGCCCTGGCTCAATGTGGGCAGGACAGAGACCACGCAGGGACACTCAAAGAGGAGGGCGTGAGTCTCTCACAAATGATCCTGGACTCATACATTATCTTTACCAGTTATGTTCTTATTGCTTAACCATGCCCTCCTGTGGTGGATGAAATACATTATTTTCTTCCAGGGCTGCTGATGTTCTCTTTGACAGCTTTGCCTCTGATGAGAGAGTCGGCATGAACCAGTTTTTTGAGGTAGCTAGTAATTGCTATTGCTAGAGAGACCTGAACAAGAAGCAGCATCCACACATATAAACTACAGTGACAAACAAAGAAAAAGATGTATACTAAATTCTCTTCCTCCATAGACAGTGTGGAGCTCAGGCCTACACAGATCTGACCCCAGAATCAAGGACTGCTACTTCCATATGAGGAAACTGCAGGATGAGGATGGAACAGTAGACAGGAACACCTTTCAGAGGTGAGGTTAGAACTGCATTGCAATCATAGTTACTGGCCTACCGTGACGGAAAAGGATGGTTCTTCCACACAGAAAACCCCTTTTTAACACCGGTTAAGATACTATGGGTCCAATTGCAACAAAACTCACATTCACAATTTAAAACAACACAGTATGTGCAGACTTGGGCAAATAGAGCCTTATAGAGCAGTGATATTTAAACATTTTCAGCGTGGACCCCATTTCCTTCGCTAGCATTTCTGGGGACTCAATTTTTTTTCCATCAGAAATTCTGCTGACCCTGTCCCACCCCAAATCTAATGACACAACCTTAAAATCATTACATTTTGATTTTCACATCAACAAATAACTTTAAATTCTGTAAGGGTGTTTAACTGGCGGCAGAAAAGTCAGACGCAGGAGAGAAATAACTGTGTTTCCAACGGCGCAGTTTATTTACAAAAAACCCACCGGAAAACATAATAATAAAAAATCAGTGGGTAACATAACCCGACGCACACTAGTACAGACGTACACATACACTTACAATAAACAATCACCGACAAGGACATGAGGGGAAACAGAGGGTTAAATACACAACATGTAATTGATGGGATTGGAACCAGGTGTGATGAAAGACAAGACAAAACCAATGGAAAATGAAAAATGGATCAGCGATGGCTAGAAGGTTGGTGACGTCGACCGCCGAACACTGCCCGAACAAGGAGAGGGAACAACTTCGGCGGAAGTCGTGACAAATTCATTATATTTTCATCTCTTATATAAATTAAGAAAACCAATAAATACATTTAGTCAATAAAAAATGTTTTCTTCAAATGATCTTTCTCAAAAACGTTTCTATATTGTCTCATAAAATAATCTGTACTCTTAATATTTGGTTCCCCACTTAAAAAATTAAATAAATATACACTGCTCAAAAAAATAAAGGGAACACTTAAACAACACAATGTAACTCCAAGTCACTTCTGTGAAATCAAACTGTCCACTTAGGAAGCAACACTGATTGACAATAAATTTCACATGCTGTTGTGCAAATTGAATAGACAACAGGTGGAAATTATAGGCAATTAGCAAGACACCCCCAATAAAGGAGTGGTTCTGCAGGTGGTGACCACAGACCACTTCTCAGTTCCTATGCTTCCTGGCTGATGTTTTGGTCACTTTTGAATGCTGGCGGTGCTTTCACTCTAGTGGTAGCATGAGACGTAGTCTACAACCCACACAAGTGGCTCAGGTAGTGCAGCTCATCCAGGATGGCACATCAATGCGAGCTGTGGCAAGAAGGTTTGCTGTGTCTGTCAGCGTAGTGTCCAGAGCATGGAGGTGCTACCAGGAGACAGGCCAGTACCTCAGGAGACGTGGAGGAGGCCGTAGGAGGGCAACAAACCAGCAGCAGGACCGCTACCTCCGCCTTTGTGCAAGGAGGAGCAGGAGGAGCACTGCCAGAGCCCTGCAAAATGACCTCCAGCAGGCCACAAATGTGCATGTGTCTGCGCAAACGGTCAGAAACAGACTCCATGAGGGTGGTATGAGGGCCCGACGTCCACAGGTGGGGGTTGTGCTTACAGCCCAACACCGTGCAGGACGCTTGGCATTTGCCAGAGAACACCAAGATTGGCAAATTCGCCACTGGCGCCCTGTGCTCTTCACATATGAAAGCAGGTTCACACTGAGCACATGTGACAGACGTGACAGTCTGGAGACGCCGTGGAGAACGTTCTGCTGCCTGCAACATCCTCCAGCATGACCGGTTTGGCGGTGGGTCAGTCATGGTGTGGGGTGGCATTTCTTTGGGGGGCCGCACAGCCCTCCATGTGCTCGCCAGAGGTAGCCTGACTGCCATTAGGTACCGAGATGAGATCCTCAGACCCCTTGTGAGACCATATGCTGGTGCGGTTGGCCCTGGGTTCCTCCTAATGCAAGACAATGCTAGACCTCATGTGGCTGGAGTGTGTCAGCAGTTCCTGCAAGAGGAAGGCATTGATGCTATGGACTGGCCCGCCCGTTCCCCAGACCTGAATCCAATTGAGCACATCTGGGACATCATGTCTCGCTCCATCCACCAACGCCACGTTGCACCACAGACTGTCCAGGAGTTGGCGGATGCTTTAGTCCAGGTCTGGGAGGAGATCCCTCAGGAGACCATCCGCCACCTCATCAGGAGCATGCCCAGGCGTTGTAGGGAGGTCATACAGGCACGTGGAGGCCACACACACTACTGAGCCTCATTTTGACTTGTTTTAAGGACATTACATCAAAGTTGGATCAGCCTGTAGTGTGGTTTTCCACTTTAATTTTGAGTGTGACTCCAAATCCAGACCTCCATGGGTTGATAAATTGGATTTCCATTGATTATTTTTGTGTGATTTTGTTGTCAGTCAGCACATTCAACTATGTAAAGAAAAAAGTATTTAATAACATTATTTAATTCATTCAGATCTAAGATGTGTTATTTTAGTGTTCCCTTTATTTTTTTGAGCAGTGTATATATTCGATTTTTGCTTTATTTGCCAGCCCCACTGCAATTTGCCCCTGACTTTGAATACCCCCTGCTATAGATAATAGAGACGTACACTTATGTTCAAAATACATACATAAGTCCAATCATGGACAGAACCCAAATATATAATCAACTACATTAGAGAAGCTGTTAGTCAGACCAATTAAACAGGTTGTGTTCCTTGATCACGTTATGAAAGTGACTCTGATAAACAAGGTGTTATTTGAATTTCCCCCTAAGGTGTGTTACAGGCTTTGTGTCCCTCATTCTGAAAGCTCTACAGGGAAGGTTTGTCATCCCCGACTTTGCCACCTTCACCGACGAAACTCAAAAGTTGTTCATGAAATGTAAACAGCTGTCTTCAGTCAAGGTAAGGTACAATTTCATCTGGTGTTTTGAAGCCATGCTTCAAGAATATGCCCCAAATTATTTTAGTCATGCAATAAAATGCTACCTTTGATATTGTAGGAAATGAAAACTTCTCTTGGCGTGGGTATGTGCTAAAACAATGCCTAAAAAACCTAATTGTTTGTCTCAGCAGGAGAAGGATAGTAGAGACAGTGCAAAATGGGGAGTCTCAATCTGTACGGTCGATGGTCAGAGGTATCGTAAAACCAATGTCACTATGTTTTATGTCATCAACATTACTGGGGACTATATAGAGCAGTCCTTTTAATTTGATTAACAAGACCATTTTTGGAAGTTAATCCTCTTGTCCTGCCTTGTCTGTGGTCTTTTAGGCTGTCTTTAGGCGACTGGGCCGAATCCTGTGTTCTGGGGGAAGTATCCTGGCCTCTGGTTTATGGCATTGCAATAGACCAGCTCGGAGTGGACAACGTGCACAGATATGTGGGCATGGAGGAGTTCTCAAAATATGACTCTCCTTTCACCCTCACCAAACAAGGTACAGTAAAACACTTATCTACTTATTTCTGCTTGCAAGACTTTGGGTATTACAGCCATGGAGCCATGAAGTCCACTTATATGCAATCCAGTAAGCAAAGTATTTTGTATTATTATTTTATTTAACCTTTATTTAAGTATGCATGGCTTGTGATGTTAATAGAGTCCTTGGGATGCGGTTTTTAATCATGTAAAAACAAATATTTTACACAGGAGTTCCTCACAGTCCGCTCATTGAGACAGGCGCCATTATTACCGCATCTTTGTTACAGGTAATATACACACACTCCCTCACCAATGGCTATTTGTATTAAAATATAATGCCAATACATTTTCAAGTGATGTTATATGTAATTTTATGTTTTTGTACAGTTGGCTGCCAGTCTTGGTGCAGAGGAGGAGGAAAAGTATGAATCTGTAAGTAAGGCAGAAGGCAACAAAAACTGTTTTTAATCCTTATGTTTATGTTTACAATTTAAAAAAATAACTTTCAAGTCACAAGTACAATGCCATCTTTATGTCATCTCCGCAGGTCTTGAATGCTGTCAAAAGACTTTGCAATAAGGAACATGCAAACTTAAACTGCACAAGGTATTTAGCAATTTATGGAATTTATTTATATATCTATATATATTTTACAAACAAACTAACTTGTTAACAATAGATTGATTATTACCAAAGTTTGATATCTCTCATTCTTAGCAATTTGCTACGTTTTTTGTATTGATGTCTTTTTTTGTCCCTGCTGACCTGTCATGTCTGTCTGTCGTACAGTTACCAGAGCTTGAGAAAGGACAGCATCAGACTTCATGCCTTATCTTTTTACCTTCAAGAAAAGAAAGTAAGTAATTCCACGTCAAACTTTTAAAATACAGTAATAGGTAGTAAAAAAACAATTTTTGTGAACACTTGATAGATGTAATTCTCTATTTTTACTGTTTTAGACCTGAAAATGTTCACTATCTAATTTTGGCAGTGCTTTCCGGAGACCGTTGACATAAATGCCACGTTGGATTTAATGCTGCAGGTAAATGTTTGACCATTTCATTTCCATAGTTAGATACTTTGATATAGATTGAAATGTTTCTGATGCATTTTTATTGTGTGTCAGTGTGCGTCCACAGAGGTCACGTGCGAATCAGGAGCAGCCATGGCAGCCTCGTTAGCCAATGGGGGACTCTGTCCTCTGTCAGGTGACCAGGTGCTGTCGCCCTCGGCTACAAAGAGTATGCTCTCCATGATGCAAGTGGCGGGAATGAATGACTACTCCAGAATATTCAATTTTAAGGTTGGTTTGTTTGCATTCTCAAAACAATCATTGAAATTACATGTGGTGGGTACATCACCGGGGCCAAGCTTCCATCCAGGACCTATATACTAGGCGCTGTCAGAGGAAGACACAAAAAATTGTCAAAGACTCCAGTCACCCAAGTTATAGACTGTTTTTGTGCTGTATCTTTCTTTGCTGTACATTTATGTTTACTTCTGTCACGAGAGTATTAGATAAGAAAATGCACTACACGTGTCATAGGCTTGAAGCAGTGAGATGAAAGAGCATTTTTGGGCAAGTAAAGCAAATTAAGCCATTCATTGAATCTCATACTTTCTTCTTGTCTTACTTATGTATTTGAATTAATGCTTTGAAACCTCCCATTGGCAGGAGCTTACCGGAGCTGAGTACCGGCACCTCAAATGTTCTCCTGCTTGAGCTCCTGCACCTCTTAACAAATATTAGTTCAAAAGTATTGTGGCACTCATGCACCTAAATATAAACAGTACCGGCACCCAAAATGGGTACCGGTACCTATTTCAGTCCAAGTTAAGCATTGGTTAATGATAATCAATGTTATGTTTTGCAGACATCTGCACCGGCCAAGTCCAGTAAATCAGGAGTTATGCTGGCAGTTGTCCCAGGAGTTCTAGGCCTGCTGTGCTGGTCACCTGACCTAGACTCTTTTGGAAACTGCTGGAAGGCTGTGCACTTCTGTGAGGTTGTGAAACCATCACAACTCTCTAATTAACAATTTCCTTTTATAGCATAATTGTGGTTTGTTCTTCCTTGCTTTTCATTGATTTATTTCATTTTTTGTTTGTTTTTAAGGAACTCATATCAACATTCCAGCTACACAGTTTTGACATTCGAACACCATTCAGACAGGTGCTTACATACAGACAATGGAAAGCAGAGTCTGAGGTCAGTATTTGAGGCCATCTACACAACAACACTTTGCATCTGTAAGAGCTGTTTGAAAAGAAAGCATGAAATGTAGCCTGTTTTTGTGGGATGGAGCTTTGGCATTTCCATGGTGAGGTAACCATACGGCAGATTTGTTAATATACCAATAAAAAAGAGAGTTCCAAACCTCTCTGTCAATAACAGCTAGTTTTCATTTTCCCCATCTCCAGTTAGACCACTCCCAGCCAGTCCTAGCAAAATTCTTGCTTGAGAAATTTCTCTTTGCTAAAAAGCTATTTTTGTATATTTTTTACCATTTTAATTGAAAACAATCACAGTAAGGTAATTAATTGTTACGTATACATTTTTTGATATTGAGATAAAAATGCCTGCATTGGACCTTTTAACGATGAATCAAACTCACTGTCAAGGCCTATTCTAGGGATATTGAGAAATAAAGTGTTTTTCTTTTTTTCTTTCTACATCCTTCTTATTTGACAGGGTTATCAGATCATGAACATCTTACTGGCTGCCTTCAAAGGTGACATACAATCCTTGCGAAGGTAGTGTTGCCCTAACTAGAATGTCTGTCTTTTCTCGCATACATTAGAACAGAAAAAAATAAAAGACACTGTATTTTTTAAAAACATTATAATCTTCTAAATGTACACACTTGATCATCTGTCCCTCGCCAGGTACTTCCTGTCTGGGGCTGACGTGAATGCCGTGGACTACGACGGGAGGTCCGCTCTGCATGTGGCTGCCTCCGAGGGTCACTCTGAGGTCATCCGGTTCCTGGTGGAGAACACAGGCACCAACTACTCCCTCAAGGACAGGTAAAAACTAAGAAGGCTGCATCTCAATAGTTGAATTGCTTCCTTCCTATGTCTTCTGCCGTGAGCTGAAAAGGCAGGACAGGTGAAAGCTAGACGATGGACCTATACTAGGAATCTGGTTTTACCTGTCCAATTCTTTCACCAGTGCAGATGAGGGAAAGGACACAAGGAGTGAAAGCTCCCATAGGCTATTGAGGCTTTAAGTTTATACAGCAGACTTATAACCTCACACTTTTGTGGCATGTTCTCTTGACAGATGGGGTAACACACCCATGCAGGAGGCTATGAGACACAGCCATGGACCTGCAGCCCAACTACTCAAGAAATATGAAGAGCAGCCAGTGACTCTGTGAGCACATACAGGATCAACGGTTGGCGCTAAACAGAAGTTTGTCTGTCAATTATTTTCCAATACATGTGGAAATGTGTTGTAATTCCTATACGTTAATAAACTTTCCATGATGTAAAACAGGTGCAGCCTTTAGGGTGTTTGGTTTTGTTTTCCTTTTTCCTGGTAGTTAATTTATGTAATTAATTGACTAGATAATCCACATTAATTCGTTTTAATCGTTTTTTATACAGTAGCATCCTATAGGCCTACCTTTTTATAGGCTAATTAGGCCACCTGACATGCACCACAAATAGCATATTTTGTAAAACAATTAAATGTACTGATAGGCTTTAACAGTAATTTTGTCCCACTTGATTTTTTGTGTAAATGTTACTGTTTTGTTATATGCCTTATGCAACGTAAACGTCGGCACTTTAATGTACATCAACCAGAAGCTCTCAACCAATCGTGTTCGAGGACTCAACAGACCTCGTGAAGTGATTTAGCGCATTGATACATTGCGACGATGGAGGGCAATCTGGACACAATGTAGCTAACCAACGGGTCAACTATTAGAGCACGGTTGGCATCCATTACTTCTTTCCATATATTATTTAGGCATTTTGATTCTTGAAGGATGTCGGTAGCCGGATTGAAGAAGCAATTTCACAAAGCAAGTCAGGTAAGGAGACGACACAGTGCATTGTGTTTTGTTAGCATGGCGCCATGTGGATAAAGCCCATACACTTCAGCAAGCAACCGTTGCCTCAGCGATAATTAGTATGACGTTTTGTGGCAACGCGCCAAGAAGGGCAATGAATTCATGTCTTTATTTTAGGGCAGTATAGGCCTACCAACCAATATCAACTGTAAAGACCTACAGATAGGAATAATAAAGACACAATGCGTAAAGTATCATATGTTTTTTTTTAACAGAAATTGCGATTGTGTAGGCTTTTGTGCTGGTGGATTCTGGACTTTGTTTTCTAAAGTGGTTTTAATAAGAGATTACTCTAGCTGTAAAGGCGTGATTGAACACACCTTCAGTAAACAATGCCAGTGCCAGGGATACTAACTGGGTCACCACTAAAATGACTGTCCCAAATAGTATAGGCCTATCAAGAGCAACTATCTACACAGCAAAGCCAATAAACTGGGGATCTACAGGCATTTTTAATTTTTTGTTATTTCACCTTTATTTAACCAGGTAGGCCAGTTGAGAACAAGTTCTCATTTACAACTGCGACCTGGCCAAGATAAAGCAAAGCAGTGCGACACAAACAACACAGAGTTACACATGGGATAAACAAACGTACAGTCAATAACAATATAAAAATATATACAGTGTGTGCAAATGTAGTAAGATTAGGGAGGTAAGGCAATAAATAGGCCATAGTGGTGAAATAATTTCAATTTGGCATTAACGCTGGAGTGAGATGTGCATGACTGACCTACAGCTTCAGTCAGTTAACTGCATAACATACAATTGTTGTATACTGAACAAAAATATGAATGGAATAATTTAAAAGATTTGACTGAGTTACAATTCATATCAGAAATCAATTCTTAGGTTCATTTAGGGGCTCCCCCAGACGATCCCGCAGGTGAAGAAGCCGGCTGTGGAAGACTTGTGCAGGCTGGTCCTGGTTAGCGGTTGTGAGGCTGGTTGGTCGTACTGCCAAGTACTCGAAAATGACATTGGTGGTGGCTTATGGTAGAGAAATTTACATTCAATTCTCTGGCAACAGCTCTGGTGGACATTTCTGCAGTCAGCATGCCAATTGCACGCTCCCTCAACCTGAGACATCTGTGGCATTGTGTTGTGTGACAACTGCACATTTTAGAGTGGCCTTTTATTGTCCACAGCACAAGGTGCACCTGTGTAATGATCATGCTATTTAATCAGCTTCTTGATATACCACACCTGTCAGGTGGATGTATTATCTTGGCAAAGGAGAAATGCTCACTAAGAGGCATATAAACAAATTTCTGCACAAAATTTGAGAGAAATACGCTTTCTGTGTGTATGGAAAACTTTTTTTTTTTTCATTTCATGAAACATGGGACCAACACTTTACATGTTGCATTTTATATTTTTATATTTTTGTTCAGTGTAAACAAGGATATACCAAATGTCTTTAAGCTCTGATATTGACATTGTTGGAAAGGGCAGGTGAGATCAAATTGTATTTGTCACATGCGCCGAAATGCTTACTTACAAGCCCTTAACCAACAATGCCGTTTTAAATAAGTGTTTACTAAATAAACTTAAGTAAAAAAGAAATAACAAAAAATTAAGGAGCAGCAATAAAATAACAGTAGCGAGGCTATATACGGGGGTACCGGTACAAAGTCAATGCGTGGGGGCACCGGTTAGTTGAGGTAATATGTACAGGTGGGTAGAGTTAAAGTGACTATGCATGGATAATAAACAGAGAGTAGCAGCAGCGTAAAAATGTGGGGTGGGAACAATGCAAATAGTCTGGGTAGCCATTTGATTAGCTGTTCAGGAGTCTTATGGCTTGGGGGTAGAAGCTGTTAAGAAGCCTTTTGGACCTAGACTTGGCGCTCCGCTACCGCTTGCCGTGCGGTAGCAGAGAGAATAGTCTATGACTAGGGTGGCTGGAGTCTTGGCAATTTTTAGGGCCTTCCTCTGACACCACCTGGTATAGAGGTCCTGGATGGCAGGAATCTTGGCCCTGGTGATGTACTGGGCCATACGAGCTACCCTCTGTAGTGCCTTGCAGTTGGAGGCTGAGCAGTGGCCATACCAGGTGGTGATGCAACCAGTCAGGATGTTCTCGATGGTGCAGCTGTAGAACTTTTTGAGGATCTGAGGACCCATGCCAAATCTTTTCAGTCTCCTGAGGGGGAATAGGCTTTGTCGTGCCCTCTTCACGACTGTCTTGGTGTGTTTGGACCATGATAATTTGTTGGTGATGTGGACACCAAGGAACTTGAAGCTCTCAACCTGCTCCACTACAGCCCCGTCGATGAGAATAGGGGCGTGCTCGGTCCTCCTTTTCCTGTAGTCCACAATCATCTCCTTTGTCTTGATCACATTGAGGGAGAGATTGTCATCTTGGCACAAGACAGGTATCAGTGTGGTAATGCTTGGTTTCTATAGAGGAGGAACAGTTAGGCTAACTTTTACAACTCAAGTGTGAAAATTAAGCATGAATCATGCATAAGTGATAGTAATGCCTACAGCACAGGTATGAATGTGTAGGAGATTTTAAATCCTAATTGCCTTCACATTGGGAGCCCATTTTCAACACCATTTCCATGCTGTTGCCCATATTATTCTACTATTATGGGGGTGCCCAGATTTCGTTTGAATGCCAACCAGACACCCATGTAATTTAGAACCCTGCATTTAATGGCTTAGGCTTACCATGCATGCAATACTGGACTTACTATAAGCCTTATGTTTCTAAATGTATTCAGTTATGATTGGCCAATGGAGAGACTGCTTGATAACATGCATACAAATCACACAATTACCTTCCAGGCATAACATTTAGTTTGGTTTTATGCTAGTGAGTGTTCATGTTTGTACATGATGACACTTTATGTTCCTTGTAATGTGCATGCCAGCACTGACAGTGAGTGCTCTTCGAATGACCGCCAAAGGACTAGAAATGCTGACAGTAAGAGTGGTTTGAAATTGTGCAGGCTTTGTTATAACCTAGTGGAAAACCTTTACACTAGTTGTGTACATCCGTGTAAGAGTTCACACCAGTTTTTGGATGTAGCCTAGGCTACTTTCACTTTACTAGTTACTTATTAGCAATATTTGGTTTTGCCAGTACAGGGCCCCATTCATTCTGGAGGGGGGAAAAAACATACTTTTTTTTTAAAGTCGGGTCATTACGATAGTCCGCCTTTTAATTTAAATGTTTTGATGCATACATATAAATAAACTTGTTTTCGTGTGAGAAGAGCGAGCACGTTACCATACAAATTGTATACCAACTTATTTACTGAAAGAGTAAGGTTTTTCTTTGTCTTTTGCCATTATACACTCTTTCCTCATATTTTAATCTCTTATCTTGCCACAGCTATTGAGTGAGAAGATAATTGGGGCTGAGGGAACAAAGCTGGATGAAGAGTTTCAAAAAATGGAAAGGGTGAGGCAGGGCTTTATTACATTTCTATTATTCCCTTTTTACACAATAATTTGTCAAATTAGGTAGAACAATGTCGAATACTGTTCAGAATTATGTGGAGGGGACAAAAACATTGATACAGAATTTTCCCCTGCTCTGTCATTGATTATTCTGTTTTAGAGAATTGATGTGACCCACAAAATGGTTCTTGAACTTGTGCCCAAAACCACAGAGTACCTCCAACCAAACCCAGGTATGGTATCACTTGATATATTGGCCCAGTATAGGATTTCATTGTACAACAAAATGTATATGTGATATATTTTATGCCAATATTGATCCATAGCATATAGAGCCAAACTGGGCATGCTCAACACAGTGTCCAGGATCCGTGGGCAGGTGAAGGCTGTGGGGTACCCCCAGACTGAGGGAATGCTGGGAGACTGCATGTTGCACTACGGCAGAGAACTGGGAGTCGGCTCTGCCTTTGGTACATCAACAATTGTAACCCACATGGAGCGACCTGCCTCTGCTTACAGTCAACACATATCATACCATATTCTACTACCACATATTTTATACACATTCAGATCAGGTTATGGTCCAGTTAGGCATAGCGATAGTTCATTTTTTTTGTCCGCCAACTAGGTTTGTAACCCAGTATCTAATGCTTTACATCCAAACACATACTCCAGCAGTTACCAGTGAGATACTTGAGGAGTCTCACCTCTGAAAGCTTTTAACCCAGCACTCAGCAGTTAAATCAATATCGTTCTAATGTAAGGTTCTACGCTTCAGTAAGTTTTGCCTCTTCCAAAAAAAGTACAGGCCTAGAGATGTACAAACACTTAGTACACTAATATCCTCCCTGACCAAAGATCTAGAGGTCTATCATATGACCTGGAATGTATTTTAATTATTGAATAGCTCAGTTTATTCCTTTTTACATGATGTGCTCAATAGAATCAAAAGTTGTTTTTAGATGTGTCTTCATGTCTGTGAATTCCATGTAGGATGTGCACTGGCGGACATTGGGGAAGCATTGAAACAGATGGCCGTAGCCAGAGATTCCCTGGACATCAGTGTGAAGAACAACTTCATCGACCCACTGCAGGCACTCCAGGACAGAGAGTTGAGGGAAATAGGGGTGAGTCTCATCTCCACTCAGAATAGTCAAAATGATTAATGCTTCAGCAAAGGGAACAGCCTGAACAGCTATCAGATTAGTAGTCTTTGACCCATGTGCTCTAGGCCACTAGGATTTGGATTTACGGCTTGTAGGCTTAAGGTTTAAGGTCCTTTGATGTCTACCTATCATTGTAAATGAAGATCAAGTGCATTTTACGGCTGTATGTGTCATAAATGTATAATGTTGATTATGACAGTATGGATCAAATGCTTGTTCACAAGCAAAAGAGTGTTTTCGGATCCATATGTACTTATCATTCATTCTTCAGTACCACCTAAGAAAACTTGAAGGACGTCGGCTAGACTTTGACTACAAGAAACGACGCAAAGGAAAGATACCTGATGAGGAGATCATGCAGGCGTGGGAGAAGTTTTCGGACTCCAAAGAGCTGGCAGAGAGAAGCATGTTCGACCTCTTAGAAAGTGATGTGAGCAAAAAGAAAAATACTGCAGTTCTACAACACACTCCCTTTATGGTCATGGAAATACCATAGTAATTGTGTAAACATATTTTTCTATTCAGGATTAGTGTTATCAACCTATTATAATCCTGTAACAACTTGGGAGATGTGTATGGGTTGGAAATATCCACAAGTTTATTTTTCTTTATAAACAAGGAGATGCAAATTTCTCTAAACATGTTCATGAAAGTTAGCTTGTTGGCTCATTATCATGTATACTGGCCACTGGCCATGTGAGATTGACAATCCTGTGCTGATATCTATTGTGGTCGGGTCTTGCAGGCGGAGCATGTGACTCACCTATCAGCTTTGATTGGGGCCGCTCTGGAATATCACCGCCAGTCTTGCCAAATCCTGGACAGCCTCAATCGAAGTCTGCAGGGCAGGTGATTTGTATCAACCAAATTAATAAATACACTTCAGACAGGGACTTAATCATGAGCTACATGTACTCAAGGCACATGTCATACTGCCTGGGTTTGGTTGATGGTTGTGAACTTGTGACCTTGTCTCTCCCGCTCTTTCTAGGCTAGCCATTGCAAGCAACCGACCAAAGAGGGAGCCCAGGCCCAAATCTATTAAGGTTAACACAATCAACACACAACAAAATGGATCTTCCCACAGATCATCAGTCAAATCAGTTATATCTTCAGGTGATTGGCTCAATTGTTGAGCAATTTTAATTTGTTCAATTCATTTCCATAATGTTATTTCTGTATTGTTTATTAGTGTAAAACATGTTTTACTATTGTAAAATGCTGTCTCTTTTGTAAATTGGGGCCATCTGAATGGTTCACTATAGCTTTCCCGATTTTGAAGTCGTTAATATGTCCATTATAATTTGTTGCAGATGCCCAGATAAGCCAAGCTGTCAATGGAAAAAGTAAGTACTGATACATTTTAGAGTATGACATTTCATGCATTTCAAAACAGGATACCAGTATTTGTATATTTCTATGCAGCAACTGTATGGGAAGTAGGACTTTCAACTAAGATATGCTATTTCTTGTCATCCTTCTCCACTTATCCCAGATTACCAGTACACAAACATACCTCGAAGACCAGAGAGTCCCATCATCTGTAACCGTGAGTAAACCCACAGGTCATGGTACTGACTTCAGACCAAAACCTTCCATGATGTCCTGTCTATCATATTGCTGATGCAAGCAAATGGAAATCATGTAAATAAAATCATGAAATTAAAAGGAAATAACCAGTATGTGCATAATAGTACTAACTGTTTAGATTGACTAATTAGTGGGCATCTAGTGATATCAATTTCAAGGCAATTGTGGGTCTCTTTCAGATGATTGTGAGGTTTTCCTAGACCAGCCTTGCTGCCGGGCGCTCTACCGCTTTGTGGCTGAGAATGAAGGAGAGCTGGGCTTCAAGGAGGGCGACCTCATCATCCTCACAAACCAGATTGATGGCAACTGGTATGAGGGCATGATCAGCGGGGAGTCTGGCTTTTTTCCCATCAGCTACGTCAATGTCCTTGTGCCTTTGCCACAGTGATACCAGGGTAGCACCACAAGCTATGGGGGCCGGCTATGACGTCATCACCTCGGAGCACTCTCTCTAGAAATCTTATTTTGCAATGAATGTCACTCCGCTTTCTGATGTGTTTATTGACTGAATTTTTAGTATTTCTGAGCTTATCTGTTAGAAGCATTTCAGGACGGCCTCATTTGGTGGTACCGTCACTTCTTCCTGGATCTGTGAATTCTTCATTTCACCTTATTTTCTGAGGCCATAGAACTATTGACATCCAATGTCTTTGCGTACTCCACAGGTTTCATCAAGGCTACACCATTTCAGACAATCCTATGCAATATTTTCTCTCTCCCTTGAAAGCCCATCTTAGTTACATTTGTCTCCATTGTGTGCTGTTAGGTGGCCTAAAGCTCACCTTTTGTTACTGTCCCCCTCTGTTGTCTAGTGGTCTTTCCTCAGCATAATAATGGGTCAATTAGTAGTGTGACACTTTTTAATTCAGCACACTTTTGTGATATCATGGAACACTTCAGCTGCTTTATTAAGATTTGTTTTAATCTTGGGACTGTTATTACCATATTCAGGGTCAATATTCATGTCTTCATTTAGCTCTCCAGAACCTAAGGGGGGTATACCCAGTTTACAGCTGGAACCTGTTTTGGGTTCTCAGAGGATTTTACGGACCACAGCTGGCTCCATGTGAACTACAATCCCAATGCTCTTGTTTATTCCTGACGCTCTGTGGAAATGCAAATGCACCACACTTGCGATACGGTTTTGGATATCTTTGGAACTTTACTTTTATATACGTGAGAAATAATATTTCAAATACAAAAGATACACTTACTGTGCGCAGTTTAGGAAAGTTGCACCTAGCTGTTTTCACACACCATTATGACATCCTCTCACCTTGCACTCACATTTCCATTGAACCATTCCATATTTCTGGTGTTTAAAAATAAAGCCGGGTGCAACTTTACATGGTAAGTATCTAAAAAAAAATCATAGAAGCAATGTTCCAAATGTTTCTGAAACTATCGTGTGAGAGGCGCATTTGTGTTTAGGCGGAGCATTCCCTCAGGCGACAGACAGCTTTGGGAGTAGACAGTATAATTAAGCAATAAGGCCCAGGGGTGTGTGGTATATGGCCAATATACCACGGCTAAGGGCTGTTCTTAGGGACGACGCAACACGGTGTGCCTGGATACAGCCCTTGGCCTTGGTATATTGGTCATATACCACAGAACCCTGAGGTGCCTTTATTGAGACTATAAACTGCTTACCAACATAATTAGAGCAGTATAATTATTTTGGGGGTCGTACCTGTGGTATACGGTATTATATACCACAGCTGTCAGCCAATCTGCATTCAGGGCTCGAACCACCCAGTTTATTATGTTTTAATATTACCGTCTATTGAATGAGCTAGCCTTCGTTGTGGAAAGGTCAGGGTTAAGACTTGTCTGCATATCAATTTGAACACGAGAAGAGGAAATATCTCTTATCAAACACCATTTGTGATCTTTATAGCTGTTTCATGTTACACTACACTTTAAAGGTGTTTTAGATGCGTGTGTGCTTTATCCACTTAAATATGATCCCTTTAATAGTTTTTCCCCCTTCCACAAACAGTAGAAACACTTGTTGCCTTTAAGCACTTTTTAAAAATATGTTGCTGTAGCCTTGACAATTACTGTATTTGCACACTTAAGTTTTCTTTATTAGTAAGGAAATACACACACACACACAAGGTATTAATCACCTCTCATTTATATCCTATTGTAGGGTCTAGGAATAATATGTTGAACTAGAAAATATTTAGCTGTAAGCCATATTATCAGAGATTTTGTGTCAATCACTATGAATGAGCCCAGAATGCTGTAATATCAAAGTAGTGTACATTTCTTTCCTATTTATTGTCAAACACTTGCTGTTTCACAAATTGAAATTATAGTTAAATTATGTTGATGAAATGACACTAAGGAACAATCAAACCAGTTATATGATCATTGGATGTATTATCATCTACTGTAAGTTAAATATAAACGCAACATGCAAAAATGTCAAAGATTTGACTGAGTTACAGTTCAAATAAGGAAATAAGTTCAGGGGCATCCTGTTTCCATTGATCATCCTTGATGTTTCTACAACTTGATTGGGGTCCACCTGGTAAATTCAATTGATTGGACATATTTTGAAAAGGTGCACATCTGTCTATATAAGTTCCCACAGTTGACAGTGCATATCAGAGCAAAACCAAACCATGAGGTCGAAGGAATTGTCCATAGAGCTTTGAGACAGGATTGTGTGGAGGCACAGATCTTGGGAAGGGTACAAAAACATTTCTGCAGCATTGAAGGTCCCCAAGAACACAGTGGCCTCCATCATTCTCAAATGGAAGAAGTTTGGAATCACCAAGACTCTTTATAAGAGCTGGCTGCCCAGCCAAAACTGAGCAACCGGGGGAGAAGGGCTTTGGTCAGGGAGGTGACCAAGGACTTTATGGTCACTGACAGAGCTCCAGAGTTCCTCTGTGGAGATGGGAGAACCTTCCAGAAGGGCAACCATCTCTGCAGCACTCCACCCATAAGGCCTTTTATGGTAGAGTGGCCAGATGGAAGCCACCCCTCAGTGAAAGGCACATAACAGTCCGCTTAGAGTCACCAAAAGGCACCTTAGACTGACCATGAGAAACAAGATTCTCTGGTCTGATGAAACCAATATTAAATATTTTGGAAAAAGGGTTCTGAATGATACAACGCAGTTGGAAAATAGTTATCCATTTGTGCTGTATCCACTGCGCTGTTTCAGGTACAACATTTATGGTCATGTCACAGCAGTTTGTAGGAGGGAGATTAAGATGTGGGAAGTGTGTAATTTCAGTGGATAAAGTTGTGTAGGGGTGACCATGTTGCTGGGGATCGGAAGTGTCCGGTGGGAGAGAGGCAGGTTGAGATGGCTAGAGTCAGTAGTGCAGATGGTGTCCTATGCCGAGGCAGTGAAGAAATTAGGGGATGTGTCAAGGGTGAGGGACCCAGGGAGGAGTAGTAGCTCTGTGCCAGCACAGAGAAATGGGCACTGTATATCACTTATTGGCCTTCGGAAAGTGTTCAGACCCCTTTACTTTTCCCACATTGTTAGGTTACAGCCTTACTCTGAACAATATGGGGAGTACCTGGGATAGGATGGAGTGGTCCTTCTAACCCCCCCCCCCCCCCCCCATTTAGCGTCTGCTAAATGACGTAAATGTAAACAATATTTGTTTTTTTTAAATGTCCCTCAATCTACACACAACCATAATGAAAAAGCAAAAACAGGTGTAGACATTTTTGCTAATTTATTACAAATAAAATGGAAATATATTTACATAAGTATTGAGACCCTTTACTCAGTACTTTGTTGAAGCACCTTTGGCAGGGATTACAGCCATGTCTTGGGTATGACATTACAAGGTTGGCACACCTGTATTTGGGGAGTTTCTCTGCAGATCCTCTCAAGCTCTGTAAGGTTAGATGTTGCTGCACAACTATTTTCAGGTCTCTCCAAAGATGTTCAATAAGGTTCAAGTCCGGGCTCTGGCTGGGCCATTCAGAGACTTGTCCCGAAGCCTCCTTTGCCCCAGTCCGAGGTCCTGAGCACTCTGGAGCAGGTTTTCATCAAGTATCTCTGTACTTTGCTACGTTCATCTTTCCCTCGATCCTGACTAGTCTCACATTCCCTGCCACTCAAAAACATCCTCCCAGCATAATCCTGCCACCACCATGCTCACCGTAAGGATGATGACAGGTTTCCTCCCGACGTGACACTCAGCATTCAGGCCAAATCGGTCAATCTTGGTTTCAAACTAGAGAATCTTGTTTCTCATGGTCAGAGTCCTTTAGGTACCTTTTGGCAAACGCCAAGCGACCTGTCTTGACTGAGGAGTGGCTTCTGTCTGGCCACTCTACCATAAAGGCCTGATTGGTGAAGGGCTGCAGAGATGTTTGTCCTTCTGGAAGGTTTTCCCATCTTCACAGAGGAACTCTGGAGTCTTGGTGGTTCCAAACTGCTTCCATTTAAGAATGATTGAGGCCACCATGTTCTTGGGGACCTTCAATGCTGCAGACATCGGTACCCTTCCCAAGATCTGTGCCTCAACACAATCCTGTCTTGGCGCTCAACAGACAATTCCTTCAACCTCATGGCTTGGTTTTCGCTCTGAAATGCACTGTCAACTGTGGGCCTTATATAGACATGTGTGGACCTTTCTGAATCATGTCCAATCAATTCAGTTGACCACAGGTGGACTCCAAGTTGTAGAAGCGTCTCAAGGATTATCAATGGAAACAGGATGCACCTGAGCTCAATTTCAAGTCTCATGGAAAAGGGTTTGAATACTTATGTAAATAAGGTATGTGTTATTTTATTTTAATACATTTGCAAAAAATTCTAAAAATCTATTTTTGCTTTGTCATTAAGGGGTATTGTGTGTTGTGTGTAGATTGCTGAGGATTTGTATTTATTTAATCCATTTTAGAATAAGGCTGTAACATAACAAAATGTGGAAAAAGTCAATGGGTCTGAATTCCTAGCCGAATGCGCTATATGCTTCAGTAAGAGTGGCTTCTTGCCGTTCATAGCAATGGTTATCAACTGTATGGCAGAAATGGAACGTAAATCACAGAAAATAAATGTGGTGGCAGCTGCAGAAAAGTATTTGGATATACAAGGTTTTACTTCAGAAGAGTTACAGGGTGTGTTTAGTGGTGGTGTCCTGTCCTCCCAGGTTGTTGGTATGGTGCAGGAGCTGAATGGGGTAGTGGGTTTTTAAGGAGTGTATAAGGTTAGTTGGTAGGGTAATGTAAAAATATATTTTTATTTTTCCTGTTTTGCATTTTCCCATTTTATACCACAAAGTGTAATGGGTTTATACTATAGTTTAGTTGGGGGTGGTAATGCTAAATAAAGGTCAAAAATAAATAAAAATGATACATATTGGATGCCAACCGCTGTTAAACTCCACCGAAGTAGATGATCATGTGGCGCTCCATTGTTCATGGGCTATGGATAAGTGCCTTGCGCACTGGTCTGGATATGTGATTTTGCCTGACCCCCCCCCCCCCATCTGACTTGGCACCTGGACATTTTTTGTTTGTACTAAAATCAACGTATTTTCTGATTGATTTCATACTAATTTACATATTCATGTATTGACAAACAAGTATCATTAGTCCAACGTCAGTTAGCCTACTCATTTACCTATTCCTTTTTGTACCTTATGATATGCCGTAGTTACGGGCGCTCAAACTCTTGTCAAAGTTTTTTTTATTTTTAATTGTAGGACAATTTCACAAGGACATCAGTTACAAGTAAGTAAACATATCATCCTGGCAGGAATGTCATGAATTGGCTAGCTTGCATCAACTAATGACGTTAGCTTGATAGTATAACCAAAGCCTTTACACTGTATTTAGCTAGCTAGCTAATCTAGCTAACGTTACTTGACCAAACTTAGCCGCTAGCTAACGTTAGTTTTGCATGCTACTCTTTCCTCACAAAAGTCGTCTCAACTAGCTAGCTACCTGGTATATAACTAGCTAGCTAACTAGGTATCTAACTAGTTATTTGTAGCAACTTTGTTGCACATTTTGATACTTTTGAATAGTCAACCACCAACTCGCTTGCTAACTCAGGCTAACTAACGTTAGCTTTTTAACGTTACCTTATAGCTTTGTTGGCTATTTAGCTAATATTTTTCTAATGCTCTTTTTGACTAACATAACGTTTAACGTTACATAGTATTGTAACTAGCTGATAAATGCCTAGCTAGCACTTTCTCAGCGTATGTCCATTTGGGCTAGTTTGTTGGTCAATAACCTAAATAGCCAGCCAGCTCCAGTATATTACCTAGCTACTGAAACGTTATTTGAACATTATTTTGTTCACTGCTATAACGTTAGTTAGCAAGGTCGTTATAGTTTTTGGGGGTGAAATGTAGCAGTTTGAAATAATTATCTTGACTTAACATGGGCATTCTCTAGATGGAGGCAGTTCTCTCTCGTTGAGTACACACAGGTTCTTTGTCATATCAGAGAAAAGACACCCACTGCAACCTCGACTTCTTTGGCGTGTGGTATGTGTTGAGTGCCAGCACTGACTGCTGTCCTTGTCTCTGCAGCCGTTACCATGGAGGAGGTGACGCGCCTGGTATCCTCAGGCGACTGTGTGAAGATCTGGGACTCAGCCTCCATGACAGTGTTGGAACAGTTCAACCCACACAGCGCTACACACCCTGTGGCCCAAGTGTGCTGGAGCAGCAACAGTATCCTTCTTACTAACCCTCTGGGCATGTCCCTGTACGTATAATGTCTTACTTTTTATTTTCCTTTTGCTCTCGGTCATATTCTAGTTGAACTGGAGTGGTGAGCAATCCCCCACACCTTCATGTAAACTACTTATTGATTAAATAATTCTGGTTGTTCTGTGCCATAAATTACTAGATGTAGTTGGTTACCTTGACTTGATTCCTCAGATCAGTATCTTGTAAGCGCCAGCAGTATAGGAGACAAGCTGGTGGTATCCAGTCTCAAGTCCTCTCCTATCCCAGTGGTGGAACTTGCAGAGGGGGTCAGTGTACAAGGCCTGACAGCCATTGCCAGTAAAAAAAGACACAATTTCAGTTCCGTTCTAATTCATTACCCTCGCATTACCCATGTTGAGAATGTGTGTCACGTTACTATAATGTTTGTGTCCACAGAAAAAGCAGACCCGCGTGAGTCTGAACTCGACGTCCCAGTACTTAGTGAGCGGGGGGCTTGATAACTCCGTCAACATCTGGGATCTGAAGGCCAAGAGGCTTCATCGCACCCTCAAGGTACCCTCAGTCTTATCAGCACCTGTGACCCTACCCATAATAACTACAGTTGAAGTCAGAAGTTTACATACACTTAGGTTGGAGTCATTAAAACTTGTTATTCTTTCACTCCACAAATTTCTTGTTAACAAACTATAGTTTTGGCAAGTCGGTTAGCACATCTACTTTGTGCATGACACAACTGTTTACAGACAGATCATTTCACTTATAATTCACACTATCGCAATTCCAGTGGGTCAGAAGTTTACATACACTAAGTTGGCTGTGCCTTTAAACAGCTTGGAAAATTCCAGAAAATTATGTCATGGCTTTAGAAGCTTCTGATAGGCCAATTGACATCATTTGAGTCAATACCTGTGGATGTATTTCAAGGCCTACCTTCGAACTCGGTGCCTCTTTGCTTGACATCATGGAAAAATCAAAAGAAATCAGCCAATACTTCAGAAAAAGATTGTAGACCTCCACAAGTCTGGTTCATCCTTGGGAGCAATTTCCAAATGCCTGAAGGTACCACGTATACTATTGTTTGTACAGATGAACAAGTATAAACATTATGGGACCACGCAGCCGTCATACCGCTCAGGAAGGAGACGCGTTCTGTTTCCTAGAGATGAACGTACTTTGGTGCGAAAAGTGCAAATCAATCCCAGAACAACAGCAAAGGATCTTGTGATGATGCTGGAGGAAACGGGTACAAAAGTATCTATATCCACAGTAAAACGAGTCCTATATCGACATAACCTGAAAGGCCGCTCAGCAAGAAAGAAGCCACTGCTCCAAAACCGCCATAAAAAAAGCCAGACTACGGTTTGCAACTGCACATAAGAACAAAGATCATACTTTTTGGAGAAATGTCCTCTGGTCTGATGAAACAAAAATAGAACTGTTTGGCCATAATGAACATCGTTATGTTTGGAGGATAAAGGGGGAAGCTTGCAAGCCGAAGAACACCATCCCAACCGTGAAGCACGGGGGTGGCAGCATCATGTTGTGGGTGTACTTTGTTGCAGGAGGGACTGGTGCACTTCACAAAATAGATGGCATCATGAGGCAGGAAAATTATGTGGATATATTAAAGCAACATCTCAAGACATCAGTCAGCAAGTTAAAGCTTGGTTGCAAATGGGTCTTCCAAATGGACAATGACCCCAAGCATACTTCCAAAGTTGTGACAAAATGGCTTAAGGACAACAAAGTCAAGGTATTGACGTGGCCTTCACAAAGCCCTAACCTCAATCCTATAGAAAATTTGTGGGCAGAACTAAAAAAGCATGTGTGAGCAAGGAGGCCTACAAACCTGTCTCCGTTACACCAGCTCTGTCAGGAGGACTGGGCCAAAATTCACCCAACTTATTGTGGGAAACTTGTGGAAGGCGACCCTAAACGTTTGACCCAAGTTAAACAATTTAAAGGCAATGCTACCAAATACTAATTGAGTGTGTGACCTTCTGACACACTGGGAATGTGATGAAAGAAATAAAAGCTGAAATAAATAATTCTCTACTATTATTCTGACATTTCACATTCTTAAAATAAAGTGGTGATCCTAACTGACCTAAGACAGGGAATTCTTACTAGGACTAAATGTCAGGAATTGTGAAAAACTGAGTTTTTAAATGTATTTGGCTGAAGTGTATGTAAACTTCCGACTTCAACTGTATGTCCTAGCACTTACCTTTTGAACGAATCTCACCTGAAAACCTGGTGCTATGTAACATTGCACTTGATCTTGGGCAAAGCTTTCGGTGTAGATATCGAGACATTTTGGAGTTAACTTTTTTACCAACACAACCTACCTCCTCACTTGTCTCTCCGCTCTCTCACCAGGACCACAATGAAGAGGTGACGTGTGTGTCCTTTAATGGCAGTGACAGCTACATCGCATCGGGCTCCACCAGTGGTGACATCATCCTGCACAGCATCACCACCAACCTGTCTAGTAAGGCCTTTGGACACGGCACCAACCAGGTGGGTGTTCTGTCGGCCCGGACACAGTTAACACTAACCATGGCCCTTTTGCTTATAAGGTAAGTCCATTTGAATTCACTCACTTTTTGACAGCATCCCTTTGGCTCCAGAGTGATGCAGTGGTCTAAGGCTAGAGGCGTCACTACAGACCCTGGTTCGATTCCAGGCTGTATCACAACCGGCTGTGATTGGGAGTCCCATAGGACTCGCACAATTGGCCCTGTGTCGTTAGGGTTTGGCCAGGGTAGGCCGTCATTCTAAATAAGAATTTGTTCCTAAGACTTGCCTAGTTAAATAAATAAAAAAATACCTTTCCATAAATGTTTTGCCCATGGAAAAAATGGTCATTAAGTAACCTTTTGCCTAAACATTCAGGGGATAAACGTGCTCAAAAGTTGACCTATTTTGCATACCATGAGACGTCCATGTCTTCATCAGTGGAGAAGATCAACGGGTAAGTTTTTATATTTTAAAAGCTTAGTGTTGTGAAACTATTTTATTTCTTGAAAAAAAACAAAAAAAAACCATTTTGGAATAAAACATTTTGTTTTTAACGTACATTTTTTTTATTTTCATATGTTGTAGCTTAAACCCTATTACACATCCAAGTTTTTTTTTTTTGTGCCCGCCATTGGTTGAGACGTTCCTGAAGACAGGGTCTCTTGGTATGGTGGGGTATGCAAAATGGGTTAATGTTGAGCACCTCGATCTCTTGAATGTTTTGGCATTCAGGTCCAAAAAGTCACTTTCTGAGCGCTTCTACAAGGGGCAAATATGAATGGAAGGTTTCATAAAATCAGAAGCTGTGTTGTCAAAAAGTGAATGAATTCTAATGGATTTACCCAATACTTATTCAATTCTCACCCAGTCTCTGGGTGGTAGGGACCAGGGTTTGTTACTGGTCATCAAATATGTGGCTGAAGGATTAAAGACAATTAAAAACCATTTTGGTGACAATTAAGATGCATTATAGGCAGGTCTCAAAATGTACACTGAACAAAAATATAAACTTGTGAAGTGTTGGTCCCATGTTTCATGAGCTGAAATTACAGATCCCATAAATTGGCCATACACACAATGCGTTTTCCTCATGTTGTGTAGAAATGTCTTTACATCCCTGTTAGTGAGCATTTCTCCTTTGCCAAGCTAATCCATCTACCTGACGTGTGTGCCATATCAAGAAGCTGATTAAACAGCATGATCATTACACAGGTGTACCTTGTGCTGGGGACAAAAGGCGATTCTAAAATGTACAGTTTTGTCACAACACAATGCTACAGATGTCTCAAGTTTTGAGGGAGCATGCAATTGGTATGCTGACTGCAGGAATGTCCTCCAGAGCTGTTGCCTGAGAATTTAATGTTCATTTCTCTATCATAAGCAGCCTCCAACATTGTTTTAGTGAATTTGGCAAGCGTTCAATTGGCTGTACAACCGCAGACCATGTGCAACCACGCCAGCCCAGGACCTCCACATCCAGCTTCTTTACCTGCAGAATTGTCTGAGAAGCCACCTGGACAGTTGATGAAATTGTGGGTTTTCACAACTGAGGAGTTGCTGCACGAACTGTCTCAGGGAAGCTCATCTGCATGCTTGTCATCGACTTCAGGGGGCAAATGCTTACCTTCAATGGCCACTGGTACACTGGAGAAGTGTGCAGTTCACGGATGAATCCCGGTATCAACTGTACCGCGCAGATGGCAGACAGCATAGCATGTATGGATTTGTGTGGGTGAGCGGTTTGCTGAACAGGGTGCCCCATGGTGGCAGTGGGTTTATGGTATGGGCAGGCATAAGCTATGGACAACTAACACAATTGCATTTTATCGATGACAATTTGAATGAAGAGATTCCGTGAAGAGATCCCGAGGCCACATTTTGCAATATTCTAAGTAGATAGCCCGGCATCACAGGGCTAGCTATTTAGACACCCAGCAAGTTTAGCACTCACCAAAGTCAGATTTACTATTAGAAAAGTTTGATTACCTTTCCTGTTCTTCGTCAGAATGCACTCCCATGACTTCTACTTCAATAACAAATGTAGGTTTGGTCCAAAATAATCCATAGTTATGTTCCAACAGCGACGTTTTGTTCGTGCGTTCAAGACACTATCCCAATGGTAAATAAGGGTCACGCGCACGGCGCATTTCGTGACAAAAGATTTCTAAATATTTCATTACCGTACTTCGAAGCATGTCAACCGCTGTTTAAAATCAATTTTTATGCCATTTTTCTCATAAAAAAGCGATAATATTCCGACCGGGAATCTGCAATTAGGTAAACAGCCGAAAGAAAATACAGCACGGGGTCGAATCGGGCACGCGCCTAATTCCTTTGTCCTCTTATCGGCCACTTGGCAAACGCCCTAATGTGTTTCAGCCTGGGGCTGCCTCGTCATCGTTCAGCTTTTTCCCGGGCTCTGAGAGCCTATGGAAGCCGTAGGAAGTGTCACGTTACAGCTAAGATCCCCACTCTTCAATAAACAGAGACAAGAAGAACGACTCCTTGTCAGACAGGCCACTTCCTGCATGAAACCTTCTCAGGTTTTTGCCTGCCATATGAGTTCTGTTATACTCACAGACACCATTCAAACAGTTTTAGAAACTTTAGGGTGTTTTCTATCCAAAGCCAATAATTATATGCATATTCTAGTTACTGGGCAGGAGTAGTAACCAGATTAAATCGGGTACGTTTTTTTATCCGGCCGTGTAAATACTGCCCCCTACCCCCAACAGGTTAAGACACTAACAGCTTACAGACGGTTGGCAATTAAGGTCACAGTTATGAAAACTTAGGACACTAAAGAGGCCTTTTTACTGACTCTGGAAAAACACAAAGAATGATGCCCAGGGTCCCTGCTCATCTGCGTGAATGTGCCTTAGGCATGCTGCAAGGAGGCATGAGGACTGCAGATGTGGCCAGGTCAATAAATTGCGATGTCCGTACTGTGAGACGCCTAAGACAGCGCTACAGGATGGACAGCTGATCGTCCTCGCAGTGGCAGACCACGTGTAACAACACCTGCACAGGATCGGTACATCCGAATATCACACCTGCGGGACAGGTACAGGATGGCAACAACTGCCCGAGTGACACCAGGAACGCACAATCCCTCCATCAGTGCTCAGACTGTCCTCAATAGGCTGAGAGAGGCTGGACTGAGGGCTTGTAGGCCTGTTGTAAGGCAGGTCCTCACCAGACATCACCAGCAACAACGTTGCCTATGGGCACAAACCCACCGTCGCTAGACCAGACAGGACTGGCAAAAAGTGCTCTTCACTGACGAGTCGCAGTTTTGCCTCACCAGGGGTGATGGTCGGCTTTGCGTTTATCGTTGAAGGAATGAGCGTTACACCGAGGCCTGTACTCTGGAGCGAGATCGATGTGGAGGGTCCGTCATGGTCTGGGGCAGTGTGTCACAGCATCATCGGACTGAGCTTGTTGTCATCGCAGGCAATCTCAACGCTGTGCGTTAGAGACAACATCCCCTTCCCTCATGTGGTACCCTTCCTGCAGGCTCATCCTGACATGACCCTCCAGCATGACAATGACACCAGCCATACTGCTCGTTCTGTGCGTGATTTCCTGCAAGACAGGAATGTCAGTGTTCTGCCATGGCCAGCGAAGAGCCCGGATCTCAATCCCATTGAGCACATCTGGGACCTAATGGATTGGAGGGTGAGGGCAAGGGCCATTCCCCCCAGAAATGTCTGGGAACTTGCAGGTGCCTTGGTGGAAGAGTGGGTTAACATCTCACAGCAAGAATTGGCAAATCTGGTGCAGTCCATGAGGAGGAGATCCACTGCAGTAGAACAGTTAAATGATTATTCAGGGTACAGCTAAGACCACTGTCCACATCGGCAGCAACCCGGCATGTTTTGATCTCCTATAAAAAATAGGATTCCTTTTATAAGCACTCTGGCAAAAGGGGCGTTCCATCCTTTTGGCTTAATGTCTGTGCTCACGTGTGCGTGGTTACTGACTAGGTAAAACTTTACATGAAAGATAATTCTCATGTAGAAGGCTAAAATAACATTTCATAAGTTCCACAACATTTAGATCTAAATCTGATAACTGGGGTGTATACATTTGTAGAGTTATCGTTATTTAGTTATACCGTCCTTAATGATATCACAAAACAACAAATTATTTGACATGATTATTGTTTATTTACGTTAGAAATATTGTTTCAATGTCCAACCTTTTGATGTTACAGTTTTGGCCAAGTGTCTCTCTGTTGTAACACTGAAATTAAATGTTCAATACTGCAGAGCCCAAAGGCAGAGTTTGAAAGGTATTTTACGATCCAGTTGTTAAGTCGTAAAACCGGGCCAACTTCATCCTTCTCCCCCTCTGCGGTAGAGAGAGGGTTCTGTAGAGCTGACCCACTAACCTGATCCTTCGGGTCCTCACAGGAGAGTCATGACAAATGGAACAATCTTCCCATAAATCTTACAGGTAGAATAAACCTCTTCAGAATGGCAGGCTCCCAAAGTTTTTATATATATTCTCGGTAATACCAACTACCCAACCGAAGACAGGCCTTTAACCTCTCTGGGGTATGTGGGACGATTTCGTCCCACCTACGTAACAGCTACTGAAATTCCAGTGGCGCGATTTTTGAATCGTTAGAAATACTATTACTTCAATTTCTCAAACATATGACTATTTTACAGCTATTTAAAGACAAGAATCTCGTTAATCTAACCCCACTGTCCGATTTCAAAAAGGCTTTACAACGAAAGCAAAACATTAGATTATGTCAGCAGAGTGCCCAGCCAGAAAAAATCAGACATCCATTTTTCAAGCTAGCATATCATGTCACATAAACCCAAACCACAGCTAAATGCAGCACTAACCTTTGATGATCTTCATCAGATGACACACCTAGGACATTGTGTTATACAATACATGCATGTCTGTTCAATCAAGTTCATATTTATATCAAAAAACAGCTTTTTGCATTAGCATGTGACGTTCAGAAAAAGCATAACCCCCGCAAACTTCCGGGGAATTTACTAACAGTTTGCTAAATTACTCACGATAAACGTTCACAAAAAGCATAACAATTATTTTAAGAATTATAGATACATTACTCCTCTATGCACTCGATATGTCCGATTTTAAAATAGCTTTTCGGATGAAGCACATTTTGCAATAATCTAAGTACATAGCCCGGCATTACAGGGCTAGCTATTTAGATACCCACCCAGGTCAGCCTCCACCAAAATCACATTTCCTATAAGAAAAATGTTCTTACCTTGCTTGTTCTTCATCAGAATACACTGCCAGGACTTCTACTTCAATAACAAATGTTGGTTTGGTCCCAAATAATCCATCGTTATATCCAAACAGCGACGTTTTGTTCGTGAGTTCTAGACACTATCAGAATGCTTCTTCACGGTCCCGCGCATGGCGCATTGGCGTGTCAAAAATGTCTAAATATTCCATTACCGTACTTCGAAGCATGTCAACCGCTGTTTAAAACCAATTTTTATGCCAGTTATCTCGTAGATAAGTGATAATATTCCGACCGGGAGTATGCATTGAGCCTAAACAGCCGAATAAAATTTCTCCTCAGAAGCGACTCGTGCACGCGCCTCATTCAAAGGTCCTCGGAGCAGCCACTTACAAAAGGTGATAATGTGTTTCAGCCTGAGACTCCCTCGTAAACCTTCAGTTATTTCCCGGGCTCTGAGAGCCTATCGGAGCCCTGGGAATTGTCACGTTACAGCTAAGATCCTTACTTTTCAATAAAAAGATGTAAGACGCACGACTCCTTGTCAGACAGGGTACTTCCTGCTTGAAACCTTGTCAGGTTTTTGCCTGCCATAGGAGTTCTGTTATACTCACAGACACCATTCAAACAGTTTTAGAAAATTCAGAGTGTTTTCTATCCAAACCTGAACAATAATATGCATATTCTAGCTTCTGAGTTGGTGTAGGAGGCAGTTAAAAATGGGAACATATTTTTTCCAAAATTCTCAATACTGCCCCCTAGCCCAGACAGGTTAAAAAGGTATACTTATCCATAAGACTTTATGGGCAAATACAACTCATAGAATGAACAGGGACATCTCAATAAGGGTGGTTTTAACCTTCCAGACTTGAAATTGTATCAAATTGCCACCCAAGGCTTTTACTTGAGACCTACTGTTAAATGCATTAAAGAGGAACAATGGGTACATATTGAAGATATACGTATTAACAATATGGAAGGAATTTAAACCGATTCTACATGAACCAATATCGCGTCCAAAAAACCCTATTGAACAATCCCTGGATACCTTTTTCAGAATGCACCAATACGTTTGCCCCTATGGGAAACTAAAGGCATAGAAACCGTGAATGACTTGGTAATAGGAAATAAATACATTTCCTTGATAGGATTAAAAATCTATTTTGCACTGACCAATGTAGATATTTTCAAATACCTGCAACTTACATGAAAGGTGTAAATATCAAATCTTGGGAGGATCCTATTTGAGTCAGAAAAGGATATTCATGTGATGGGTAAGATATACAAAACCTTGCAGAGAGCCTAACTGACACCCGCTTAGCAAAAAATATCAGCTGTTGGTACCAAGACTTAAAAATAACTGATATTCGATGGAGGGAATGTTGGAACAACAATGTATGCTTAATCCAATATAAACTACTGTATTGAGTTTACTTTTAATCTGTCTGTATATGTCAAGACATGTCATGTGAGATACCCGATGGGGTGTATATACTGGAAATCAACCAATCCTCAATTGTTAAGACAATGGAAAAATCATATGCTTCGTTATCTAAATATTGAAAGAGAGTGGGTGTAGGAGAAGAACAAAATGGTCCAATTTGAGTACGGAGAGTAGTGCAGGCACTGGAGATAAGGGGTGAGAACAAGTGGGTATTGTTTGTACATATTTGTATGTTGTCTTTTGTATGTGTATTTATTTTTTGATAAAGAGAACATTTTAAGAATAAGCCGCCTCTTATTTGCAGACATGGGCGGTATCTCAATAGGAATAATTATGTTAAAGGGAAATGTTTCAACTCTTTTTCATCAGCACCACCCCAACATCAACATATGTGAATATTGCGCATTTCTATGTTTTATAGTAAGAAGAGTTTCCAATGACATCATTGGTGTGCATTGTGATTTTACCTACTAATTGGTTGTCATTGCAAACACTTATCTTCATCTTTTTTACTACAAAACATTAACACGCCATTTTCACATACTTTTGTATTTACAGTATGTGGACACCCCTTCAAATTTGTGGATTCGGCTATTTCAGCCACACCCGTTGCTGACAATTGAACACACAGCCATGCAATCTCCATAGACAAACATTGGCAGTAGAATGGCCTTACTGAAGAGCTCAGTGACTTTCAATGTGATACTGTCATAGGATGCCACCTTTCCAACAAGTCAGTTTGTCAAATCTCTGCCCTGCTAGAGCTGACCCAGTCAACTATAAGTGCTGTTATTGTGAAGTGGAAATGTCTAGGAGCAACAATGGCTCAGCCGTGAAGTGGTAGGCCACACAAGCTCACAGAACGGGACCGCTAAGTGCTGTAGCGTGTAAAAAAATCGTCTCTTCAGTTGCAACACTCACTACTGAGTTCCAAACTGCCTCTGGAAGCAACGTCAGCACAAGAACTGTTCATTGGGAGCGTAATGAAATGGGTTTCCATGGCCGAGCAACCGCATACAAGCCTAAGATCATGCGCAATGCCAAGCTTCGGCTGGAGTGGGGTAAAGCTCGCCACCATTGGTCTCTGGAGCAGTGGAAACACATTTTCTGGAGGGATGAATCATGTTTCACCATCTGGCAGTCCGACGGCAGAATCTGGGTTTGGCAATGCCAGGGAGAAGCTACCTGCCCCAATGCATAGTCCCAAGTGTAAAGTTTGGTGGAGGAGGAATAATGGTCTGGGGCTGTTTTTCATGGTTCGGGCTAGGCCCCTTAGTTCCAGTGGGAAGGCCCTAGGGAAAGGGAAATCCTAACACTACAGCATACAATGACATTCTAGACGGTTCTGTGCTTCCAACTTTGTGGCAACAGTTTGGTGAAGGCCCTTTCCTGTTTCAGCATGACAATACCACTGTGCACAAAGTGAGGTCCATACAGAAATGGTTTGTGGAAGAACTTGACTGACCTGCACAGAGCCCTGACCTCAGCTCCATTTTGAACACAGTTTGGGATGAATTGGAACGCCGAATGCGAGCCAGGCCTAATCGCCCAACATCAGTGGTCGACCGCTCTTGTGGCTGAATGGAAGCAGCAATGTTCCAACGTCTAGTGGAAAGCCTTCCCAGAAGAGTAGAGGCTGTTATAACAGTAAAGGGGACCCATAACTTTGGAATGAGATGTTCCATGAGCAGGTGTCCACATGTAGTGAATGTTGGGGTGCTGCTTTAGATGATGAATATACATTTTGAAAAATTATGAAATGTCCCTTTTTTAAGTTAAGATTTGAATGGAGAAAGCGAATCCCAGAGCAGCACTGCCTTTTTGATCCTATCAGTATTGGCACTATCCTCTTTTAGAATCTGAAATACTTACACTCATCTCTAACATGTAGGCTCCCGAACAGTCCCATTTAAGTCAGAATGTTGAACCAACTTAATTTCTACTTACATTTGTCTGATGATTTTGGCCCGATGTCAGAGGTAATCTTAGACAAAATATCCACAGGGAAGTGTTATCAACCCGACCTTCAGTACGCTGGTCTGTATATCGGTTTGGTTTTGTATGTTCAATAATGATGCAACTCGCACGTGATAAACACTTACACAATATGGCCAAGCATGACCGAACCACAGACCGAACGTCGTCCCACAAAATCAGCTGGCAAATTTCATAAACACTTCCAGCTGATTGCAGGAAATGTGCTTCGGTCAACTACGTTCGGTTATATTTGGCTATTGTGCATCACATGCAATGCGTCAGGAGATTGAACACACAAGCGATAGAACCTACCTGCACCGCAAAAAGTTGGGTAAACAATACTTTCCTGTGGATACCCCATCTCCACCACCTACTGTCAAAAGGACCAACAGCACGGACAACGGTAAGTGTAAATGTCATTTTATTCAACATTCTGGTTTGTAGAGACCCATACAATTTTAAAAAAATATATATTTATTTTTTTCTCAGACTGAATATCCATGGTGTAACCATGGTAAGTCTGATGTTTGAAACATGTTACATCTTTGGCCGTTGTAGGAAAGATGTATTGTTAAAACACTTGCAAGCCTAAGTTCTATTGGTAAATCGGGCCCAAGTTGTTAGCTAGCTAATGAGGTTAGATGACTGAATAAGGTGTAAACGAATGCCCACGAGTGGTTTTGGGAAAGCCTGCGAAATGGTTAATGAATGTAGAGCCAATTCACGATAGAAAAAATACATTGTGCCAGTAATGTGGGTCATATATTTTATCTCTAGGGAACATAAAGTGCTAAAGCGAAGCCTAATCATTACAACAATTATCTGTGTGATGATTTTTTTTTTAAATAGTCTCACGGTGCTCCCAAAGTAAAATGTCAGGTCACACAGCAAAATATTTAAGAGCATATATGACTGAAATGGTCACACTTTAGAGCCCTACTCATAGGTCTAAAATAACACTGTTCCTCCCACCTCAGCCCATCCACGACCTGAAGTACTCTGTGGTGAAGCGCTCCCTGCTGGGCAGTGTGTCAGATAGTGGCTCTGTGGTCCTGTGGGACGCCAACACTCAGAAAGAGCTGCACGTATTTGATGGAGCCCACAAGGCCCCCGCCTCGGGCCTGGCCTTCTCCCCAGCCAACGACCTGCTCTTTGTCACCGTGGGCCTGGACAAGAAGATCATCTGCTACGACACCTCCAGCAAGATGTAAGAAAATGGGATTTAGTATTGACCTCACAAGTATAGAGACATACTGTATGACTGAGAGAGAGCCTGTTACCTTGGTCTTTTTGTGCAAGCTGCTTTTGTTGCAATTTTTTGGGGGTCAAACACGTTCACATTTGAAATGTCCTTGTATTTTTTTCAATGATGCGGTCCTTTACTATTAATTAGTTCTTCAACAGCGCAAAGGGACATCAGAGCTGGCTCTTTTGCTTTAATGTAGTCTTGACATTTTGTGTTTTTGCTCTCTCGCAGTGTTCTCCGCAGCATGCGTGTGGAGTCCCCATTGACCGCCATTGACTTCACTCCAGACGGGGCAGGCCTGGTGGTGGGCTCCACCCAGGGCAGACTGTACCTGTACGACCTGCGCAACCTCAGCGCTCCCACCAAGACTGCCACCGCACACAAGACCTCCATCACCAGCCTGCGCTTCCAGAGCTCCCAGAGCAGACACCTCAAGGTAGGCTACACACCACAGCGCCTTTTCAATTCAATCCAGTCAGGGAATTAAAAGTCCTATTCAAGATTAGAACATTTTTAAATGTTACTTTTCAATCCCGCAAATGGACTTTTCTTGAGCTGAGTTCAGAGGAAATTTTAGTTCGGGACCACTGGTGTACTGTGACAGAGACGATGATTTTGGAATGCCATTTGTCTGCACAAGGAGGTGCCCCAAGACCATGTGTCTGTTGTGCATATTGTACGGAATCAACTATTTTTCCTTAATTCATGTAAATGAGTTGACAGTGTTCTACTTCACTTGATAGGATATGTTGTCACCTTTCGTCATTACAGTAATAATTTTCCCAGAGTGATGCGCTTTGCTAGTTCAGTGTGTATATCTTGACAGCATGTGCTGTAAGCTCTGTATTGTGTGGCTATGGGCTGGGCTCCTGACTAATGAAGATGCATCTAAAACCTTAAATCATGTGCTCAATAGGGACTGTATTGAAGCTCGTAGGTATTTAACTGGAATGTGTAACCTGAGATCAATTAAACCTAGCCTTTTCAAGCTAACCATGTCCCTTTTTTCCCATTAGTCCAGTAAAATGGCATCCAGCAAGTCTTCCAGCGCTCACACAAGCAAGAGGATCTCAGCCAGGCTGGGTAATACCTACTTACCAGCAGCCACCCACAGCTCCACCTCTACACCCCCCTCTAGCCTGCTTGCACCCCACACGGTAGATGGAGGGGATGCACAGGGCACAGGTCAGACTTGCTCTACTACCTCAAATATACTCCTGGCCAACATCTTGACCTGAAACATCACCCCATTTCCAATTCATGGTCTAGACCAGGGGTACCCTGAGCCTGGAGGTCGAGAGCTGGTTGTCATTGTGTGTGTGTGCGTAGGCTCCAGTGTGGAAGTGGTCTCCAGAGAGGCGGAGGGCCAGCCGGGTTCTGACCGCCTGCCCAGTCTGGACAAGTTCAGTAGCGTGGGTAGAAACAGCCTGGACATCTTCTCCCCCGTAAGAGACGGTGAGCTCCCCACTCGTCTTTGACTTAGTTTCAACTCACTGGTATTAAGTTTGGATTTGGTCATCACTCTCTCTCATCTGTATTCTTTTTAAACTGACAGCTTGTTGTTTTTTTGTCTTTAGATTACAAAGCCCATGGGATGGGTGGTGATGCTCCTGGTGGAATCAAAGGTAATGGTATGTGGAAAATGCCATGCATGTCCTCTTTTACAGTTCAAGTTCTCATTGAAAGTTCATGAGGACCCTGCACAGCTAACCATGAGTAAAAGATGTGCGTATTTTTTAATTAACCCTCTGTTATACACCTGATGCAACTAATCAAGGGCTTGGTGAGTAGTTAAAGATGGTGTGTTAGTGCTGGGATAGAACAAAAATGTACACCACTGGTTCACCCAGGAATGGATTGAGAAACACTGCTGAAAACATTCAATAAAGTTCACTGTCCCCTGTACATCATCTATACATGATTGAGACCACATTTGTGGCATGTACCATAGGGACCAGTTTGGATATGTTCTCCAGAGAAGGAGAAGGGCAAAACAGCACGGAGAAGTTCTGCAAAGTGGGACGCAACAGTCTGGACATTTTCTCTCCAGTCAGAGAGGGTGAGATTCCATTTGTCCTTTGACATTCAAAGTTCATATTGGTCTGCACAGCTTCACAAACCTGCAAACTTTTCCAAACTCATTAAACCTGTTGAGGATCTTATCCCGATCTTATCCCGGTATTGGGATTCATTGTCATGTGACCATGGCGGGGAATTCAAAACTGCAAGAGTAATCATTTCAAAAAATCAAATAATCAACTATTTTCCTCCATTTGAAAGATATATCTCCTAAATCTAACCACGCTGTCCGATTTTCAGAGGCATTACGGAGAATGCATAAAGTTAGGTTATGTGAGGAGAGTACATTGACAATAGCTGCGTGTAATGTTTAGCCAATTCAAAGAAGGGCATCAACAGACAGAAAACTAGCTAGAATTATGCACTTACCTTTGACAATCTGCATCAGATGACACTCATAGGACATTATGTTATACAATACATGCATTTTTAGTTCCATCAAGTTCATATTTATATCCAAAAACAGCATTTACAGTCGCGGTGAAATTCAGAATTTTTTTCGGCTCGAATGCACCCAGTGAATCCAGCATTACAAATCACGGAATTACTATTCGAAAACATTGGTAAATTATAATATTGTCATTCAAAGAATAATATATTATCATCTCGTAATTGCTACCGAAGGGCCAGATCTCAAAATAACTTTACTGGGAAATCACATTTTGTATAAACTGGGTACTATGCTAACAACAATAAGCTATATGCTAAGCTAAGCTAAGCTATACCGTTAGCATTAGCATCATCTAATATCGATAATAACATTCTAAATATCCCCTTACCTTTGATTATCTCCATCAGAAGGCGCTGCCAGAGATCCCAGGTCCAGAACAAATGTGGTTTCTTTTGACAAAGTTCATAATTTATGTCCAAATAGTTAGCGTTCAGTAGGCTCCCACAAAATGAGGTGGGCAGTGTAAAGTCACGTCGAAAAACTAAAGAAAACCTAGTAAATAATCTATTTACGTTTGTTTAAACATGTCAAACGTTGTTTAGCACTAATCTTTTGTTCCATTTTTAACGTGAAACATCAGTAAACATCAGTAATATTTTCACACAACCTATCAAGTGTCTAGAATAAACGATAATGACAAAGGCACTCTTCTCAGATTCATGCGCAGGCGCAAAAAATGAAGTGATGACGTGTCAACTTGTAAGCTTTCTAATTCGGTGTGTATTTATCACAGATGCTTCAAACAACTTTCTAAAGATCGTTGACATCTAGTGGAAGCAGTAGGAGTTGCGAACTGAATCCTTTCTCACTGTGGTATCTTTAAAACAATGACACTAAATAGTACAGCCACAAAATTCTCATTTTTTTTTATCTATTTTTCTCAGGTTTCTGCCTGCAATATGAGTTTTGTTATACTTACAGACACCATTCAAACTGTTTTAGAAAATTCAGAGTGTTTTCTATCCGAATGTGTTAATAATATGCATATCCTAGCTTCTGAGTTGGTGTAGGAGGCAGTTAAAAATGGGCACATATTTTTTTCAAAATTCTCAATACTGCCCCCGTGGCCCGTAGAGGTTAACTGTAATGTACAAGCTGACATGATTCACTCATTCTTTCCAGATTACAAATCCCATGGAATGACCGCAGATGTAACAAGTGGGAAGAAAGGAAACAATCTGGACTTCCTCCCTTCCAACTCTGGTGGACCCCCACACCGCAAGACTCCCCTGGGCACACCTGGAGGCGGGCGCTGTTACAGCCCCCTGTCTGTCTTCCAGACCCCTCAACCAATCAAAGAGGAGGCCGAGCCTCCAGCGCAGACAGACACACGGGATTTGAAAAGGGTCAGTTTACCTTATTCAATCAGCTGTTGTACAATTTGGAATGCTGACAGACCATTTTAACCATGAGTATTCCATTCTGGTCCTGGGGTCTTCCCAGACCTAAACAATCAGACCTGATAAAAAATATTCAAGGACTTTCATTACTTGAATCAAGTGTGATAATGTTGGGCTGGATCAAAGTTGGGCAGGGAGGCCCCAGAACCTGAAATTAGACCCCTTATTTAGTCGGTCTGTTTTTCCTGTCTAAATGTTCAAACTGCTTTTCACCTGTTGTCTATTCGATTGACAGTATGAGAAGGGTGGTGGTTCCAGTCTGGAGGGTGAAGGCCCCACCCCACACAGCCAACCAGCACAGCTGTTCTTCACCCCTGAACCCAGCCTGAGGAGGGCCAATGACATGCAGGCCCAACTGCGCTACAACACACCCATCAATGGTGGTCCTCCCACTACTGCACCAGGTGAGTTTGTGGTTGTTTTTTGTGTGTGGGTAACAGCTGCAGATAAACAATATTAATTGATATGACATTTATGTATAACAGCATGACTGTTTAAATTGTGTATGGCTACTGTGTATTTGTATGCTAGAGCATATGAGAGATTATCTAAGCACAATAGTACATTAAGTGTGTGGTAGTACATTGATTTCATCAATGAAAAACACCCTGTGTCAGCAGGCCCTGCAGTTTCTTCAGTGGTAGCATCCTCTGTATCAGAGAGAATAGTGGATGCTGTTGGCGCAGAGGGTGGAGGCGCTCCCCTCACATCCCTGCAGATCCAGTTCATCCGCAACATGATCCACGAGACCCTGGAAGACTTCAGGTGGTTGCACTTTCTCACAGCAGATCACTCTGTTGCTGAACCGTCTTGCGCGTCAATAGTTCTGTAAATTTTTGGCTAACTCCATTTCCTCAACAGGGACGCCTGCCACCGAGACATAGTGAACCTCCAGGTGGAGATGGTCAAACAGTTCTACATTCAGCTGGTAAGTGACATGTCCCTCTGGTTCTACTCCACTGACACACCACACACTATTTAGAGTCCCTTGACAAAGCACTAGCTAAACCAGTCTGCATTGTGGTTCCATTTCCCTAACCTACCTCTTGGTTCATTGCTGCGTTTCAGAACGAGATCCATGGTCTGATCGAGAAGTACTCAGTCAACGACACGCTGGTGGAGGAGATCGAGAAGCTGAGGGAGGAGAACAAACGACTCCGAGCCAATTACTGAGAGGTTGACTTGATGGACTTACCACCTCATCACCCCTAGAAACAGTTGTCCCCTCAACTCAGACAGAATGTATTCCACAAAGCATTAGGTCTCTGTGGGACACTGCCTTTTTTTGTGTCCTTGTTTAACCCCCTTCCATCTTGGAATGAATTTACTCTTCAGTGCCTTACTGGTAGTTAAAGGGTTGACCAGTATGTTCTATGCAAAGTGTGCTATCAGTCACATAAATCATCTGTGACCGTGGTTGTGCTGCCCAATTCCAAACTGTTCTCTCCCCTCGCATAAAGAGAGGTCAACAAGGACCCAGGGGCAGAAAGATGCATTGCTTAAATACAGAGTATACCAAACATTAGGAACAGCTTCCTAATATTGAGTTGCAATATTTAACAAGTCACATCAATAAGGACTCATAGCTTTCACTTGGTCAGTCTGTCATGGAAAGAGGTGGTCTTAATGTTTTGTGTACATCTCTTCAGCATAGTATGGTTGAAGTTGACAGTATCTTTGGCTTTTACTGGCACACTGAAACAGAATGAGGGCATGTCTTTCACCAATCATGATACTGTCTTTGGACTAGGCAAGAAAATGCCATATTGGTCATCAATTTCTAATAGTAAGCAGTGGTGCCAAGTTTGCCCATCAGTTATTTGTTTATTTTGTTATTGATGTTTTGTGAAGAGGAATATAAATACTAGATGTGTACAATTTTGTTAATGTTTTTTTAATTTAACCAGGTAGGCAAGTTGAGAACAAGTTCATTTACAATTGCGACCTGGCCAAGATAAAGCAAAGCAGTTCGACAACATACAAAAACACAGTTACACATGGAGTAAAACAACATACAATCAGTGATACAGTAGGAAAAAAATAAGACTATATACACAATGTGAGCAAATGATGGGAGGTAAAGGCAAAAAAGGCCATGGTGGCAAAGTAAAACACTGGAATGGTAGATTTGTAATTTGAAGAAAGTTCAAATATAAATAATATGGTGCAAAATAATAAATACAGTAGGGGAAGAGGTAGTAGTTTGGGCTAAATTATAGATGGGCTATGTACAGGTGCAGTGATCTGGGAGCTGCTCTGATAGCTGGTGCTTAAAGCTAGTGAGGGAGATAAGTGTTTCCAGTTTCAGAGATTTTTGTAATGTAATTCATTCTGGTTTCAAGGTGACTGTTTAAAGTTTTCACCATGAATGGTTCTATAGAGACAGCATGTTAAATTAAATACAGCTGCAACACTGGAATTAAGAGACAAAGTACTTTGATGCATTTTCTCAATGTAAACATGTCTCCCATATACTATTGATAAAAACTGACATCTGATGCTTGGCAAACACTTCATGGTCACATCAAAATAGAGAAATGCAATAGGATGACCACTGACTGACCTAGCGCATGTGTTAGGACTCCCAAGTTTCTCTTCTCCACATAAGTCCAATTTAGGGATAGTGGATAGGGACCCTGCCAGAAGTTGTGCTCGGACCTGGACCTCAGGCCTTTATTTCAGGTGTAGCCGGGTAGGAGACATCAGTTGTCTGAGATTAGCTCCTCTGTGAACCGACTAAGTATTTTTTTACTTAGTCTAAATGCTAGCTACTTCATATTTCTGGAATGATATCCAATTGAAATGGACCACAGGGTCAGATTGTCTGGCAGCACGCATTTCTTAACGTCTGTGGCAGACAGCCATGGGTGTGTTCCATCCTCTGATCCGCTGGCATAGAGCTCCCCGTCTGGACTAAAGCGAACACAATGGACCGGCCCAAAGTGTCCCTTGTATGACTCTACACAAAGGAGAGAGATGGAAGATTCTATTGAAGTTTTTCCCAAGGTGAGATGCTTGACTTCAAAGACAGATTCATATGGACATAAACTCAGCAAAAAAAGAAATATCCGTTCAGCACCCTGTCTTTCAAAGATAATTCGTAAAAATCCAAATAACTTCACTGTAAAGGGTTTAAACACTGTTTCCCATGCTTGTTCAATGAACCAAACAATTAATGAACATGCACCTGTGGAACGGTCGTTAAGACACTAACAGCTTACAGACGGTAGGCATTTAAGGTCACAGGTATGAAAACTTAGGACACTAAAAGTGGCCTTTCTACTGACTGGAAAAACACCAAAAGAAAGATGCCCACGGTCCCTGCGTGAATGTGCCTTAGGCATGCTGCAAGGAGGCATGAGAACTGCAGATGTGGCCAGGGCAATAAATTGCAATGTCCGTACTGTGAGACGCAAAAGACAGCGCTACAGGGAGACAGGATGGACAGCTGATTGTCCTCGCAATGGCAGACCACGTGTAACAACATCTGCACAGGATCGGTACATCCGAACATCACACCTGCGGGACAAGTACAGGATGGCAACAACAACTGCCCGAGTTACACCAGGAACGCACAATCCCTCCATCAGTGCTCAGACTGTCCGCAATAGGCTGAGAGAGGCTGAACTGAGGGCTTGTAGGCCTGTTGTAAAGCAGGTCCTCACCGGCAACAACATTGCCTATGGTCACAAACCCACCGTCGCTGGACCAGACAAGACTGGCAAAAAGTGCTCTTCACTGACGAGTCGCAGTTTTGTCTCACCAAGGGTGATGGTCGGATTTGCGTGTATTGTCGAAGGAATGAGCGTTTCACCGAGGACTGTACTCTGGAGCGGGATCGATTTGGAGGGTCTGTCATGGTGTCACAGCATCATTGGACTGAGCTTCTTATTGCAGGCAATCTCAACGCTATGCCTAACAGGGAAGATATCCTCCCCCCTCATGTGGTACCCTTCCTGCAGGCTCATCCTGACATGACCCTCCAGCATCACAATGCCACCAGCCATACTGCTCATTCTGTGTGTGATTTCCTGCAAGACTGGAATGTCAGTGTTCTGCCATGGCCAGCGAAGAGCCTGAATCTCAATCCCTTTGAGCATGCCTGGGACCTGTTGGATCGGAGGATGAGGGCTAGGGCCATTCCCCCCAGAAATGTCTGGGAACTTGCAGGTGCCTTGGTGGAAAAGTGGGGTAACAGCTCACAACAAGAACTGGCAAATCTGGTGCAGTCCATGAGGAGAAGATGCACTGCAGTACTTAATGCAGCTGGTGGCCACACCAGATACTGACTGTTACTTTTGATTTTGACCCCCCCTTTGTTCAGGGACACATTATTCCATTTCTGTGGTACTTGATCAGTTTGTCTGTTGAATCTTGCTGTGTTCATACAAATATTTACATGTTAAGTTTGCTGAAAATAAATATAGTTGACAGTGAGAGGATGTTTCTTTTTTTGCTGAGTTTACATACACACACACACTGAACAAAAATATAAATAACAATTTCAAAGATTTTACTGGAGTTAGTTCATATAAGGAAATGAAAAAAATTCATTAGACCCTCATCTGGATTTCACATGACTGGGAATACAGATATGCATCTGTTTGTCACAGATACCTTAAAACAGTAAGGAGGAGGGTTGATGAGAAAACCAGCCAGTATCTGGTGAGGAAACCAGCCAGTATCTGGTGTGACCACCATGCCTCATGCAGCGCAATACATCTCCTTCGCATAGTTGATCAGGGTGTTGATTGTGGCTTGTGGAATGTTGTCTCACTCTTCAATGGCTGTGCGAAGTTGCTGAATATTGAGCATGCCTGGGACCTGTTGGATCGGAGGATGAGGGCTAGGGCCATTCCCCCCAGAAATGTCTGGGAACTTGCAGGTGCCTTGGTGGAAAAGTGGGGTAACAGCTCACAACAAGAACTGGCAAATCTGGTGCAGTCCCAGTTGCTGAATACGAACTGGGACATTCAGCTTCCAGGAATAGTGTACAGATCCTTGTGAAATGGGGCCATGCATTACCATGCTGAAACATAAGGTGATGGTGGCGGACGAATGTCATGCCAATGGGCCTCAGGATCTCGTCACAGTATCTCTGCATTGAAATTGCCATCGATTAAAAATGCAAATGTTCATTGTCTGTAGTTTGCCTGCCCATACCACAACCCCGCCATGGGGCACTCTGTTCACATCAGCAAACCGCTCACCCACATGCTATCTGACCAGTACAGTTAACCAGGATTAATTCGTGAAGCGCACACTTCTCCAGTGGCCATGGAAGCTGAACATTTTCCCACTAAAGTTGCTTATACCAGTCAAGTTTGGACACCTACTCATTCAAGCGTTTTTCTTTATTTGTACTATTTTCTACGTTGTAAAATAATAGTTTAGACAAACTATGGAATCCAGTAGTAACCAAGGCGTTAAACAAATCAAAATATTTTATATTTGAGATTCTTCAAAGTGCGACAACTGGTCTAGTGTGTCCAGAGCAAGTGTCTGGACGGTCTGTCTCATTGCCATGGCTGAGAAAGAAATGGGCGACGTGGAGTAAATGGCTCAAAGGGGTTGATGGCAATGATCTTCAATCTGAAACAAAACAAGAACCGTTTCGACATTATGCTAGCTAGCTACTAGTCGTAACTAGTTAGTTAGCTAGCTAGCTACAGCTGGTTTAGCTAGAATGCTAGCTACCGGTTAGACCTTTCAAAGCTAACGGTACATGCCATGGACCCACGCCTCCGCATCATTCAGAGGTGAAAGACAAGGACTGGCGGTATGCAACTCACCACTTTCTCCAATGAAAACATGAGAGCGAGCTAGCTTTAACTTCTATGGGCTACGTGAGACGCTAGCGTCCCACCTGCGGGACACAGCCAGTGAAATATCAGGGCAGCAAATTCAAAAACAACAAAATGTCATAATTCAACTTTCTCAAACATACACTTCTCCTTGATATAACCACATTGTTCGATTTAAAAAAGGCTTTACAGCGAAAGCAAAACATTAAATTATGTTAGGAGAGTACATAGACAAAAATAATCACACAGCCATTTTCCAAGCAAGGACATGTGTCAATAAAACCCAAAACACAGCGAAATGAAGCACTAACCTTAGACGATCTTCATCAGATGACACTCCTAGGACATTATGTTACGCAATACATGTATGTTTTGTTCGATAAAGTTCATATTTATATCCAAAAACTGCATTTTACATTGGCGCGTGATGTTCAGAAAATGTTTTCCCACCAAAATGTCCGGTGAATGTGCACATCAATTTACAAAAATACTCATCATAAACGTTGACAAAATATATAACAATTATTTAAAGAATTATAGATAGACTACTCCTGGATGCAGCCGCTGTGTCAGATTTTTAAATAGCTTTACGGAGAAAGCACATTTTTCAATATTCTGAGTACATAGCTCAGCCATCACGGCGAGCTATACAGACATCCGCCAAGTTCGGGGCAACCTAAACTCAGAATTAGTATTAGAAATATTCTCTTACCTTTGCTGATCTTCGTCAGAATGCACTCCCAGGACTGCTACTTCTACAATAAATTTTGTTTTTGTTCCAAATAATCCATATTTATGTCCAAATACCTCCGTTTTGTTTGTGCATTCAGAGCACTATCCAAAGGCACAACGCGCGAGCGCGGTACCAGAGACGAACATTCAAAATGTTCCATTACCGTACTTAGAAGCATGTCAAACGCTGTTTAAAATAAATTTTTAATGGTATTTTTCTTGTAAATTAGCGATAATATTCCAACCGGACAATAGTGCATTCATTCAAAGAGGAAAAGAAAAAACAGCGTGCTCGCGTGAACGCGCATATCCAATCTCTTTGTCACCAGGCAGACCACTGAGAAACTGAGCTACTATACTCTGCCCAGTGACAGGAGAATGCTCAAACCACTTTCTGAAGGCTTTAGACAGCCAATGGAAGCCTTAGGAAGTGCAACGTAACCCCACGGATACTGTAGTTTCGAAAGGGACTAGAAAGAAGAACTACAATTCTCAGATCCTCCACTTCCTGGTTGACTTTCTCAGGTTTTTGCCTGCCATATGAGTTCTGTTATACTCAGAGACACCATTCAAACAGTTTTAGAAACTTCAGAGTGTTTTCTATGCAAATCTACTAATAATATGCATATTCTCGTTTCTGGGCAAGAGTAGTAACCAGTTTAAAATCGGGTACGTTTTTTCATCCAGCCATGAAAATACTGCCCCCTATCCTAAACAGGTTAATATATCAGCTCAGTGGTATCAGTCCATTGCCGGTTACACTGAAAACCTGCTCACTGCAGCTGCTAGCTTACACTTCAAACACACCAACTGTGTCATTACTGCTGCATAACATTTTGCGCAGCTAGGCAACTATACTGATGCAGGTATCTTTTGCAGATGGTCGCATGCGGTTGGACACATAGAGGAGAGAATCATTTTCACAGTATCCTCAAAACCGTGTCTTTGACACAACTGCTGACAGCTACAGGGACATAAACACAAAAAATGCTGCTTGTAGACAAGTGTCCACGATAGTAGGATTGCCAGGTCAGTTTAGTAGTGAGCTTGTGATAGATGTGGCTAGTTAACATTAGCTAGCTAGCTAACCTAGCCAATGAGGTGTGTGAGTGTGAAAGAAAGTCATAAATTATGCTAGTTACTACCCCTGATAACTTTACCAAATAATCATGTTTGAAAGTGTTTGTCAGATAAATAGTAATAGAAATGGTAGATACTACTTTTCCCCTGATAATTTGGTAAGATAACTGTGTGTACAGTAGGCAACATGTTCATGATAGCTATCTAATAACTATAGTTATGCTAGGTGATGGTTTAGCTTATGTTCATGTCTATGTAGAAGAAGATTTTAGGAGGAAGTGGAGAGGACTCGGGGACAGGTTTCAGAGAGAGAGAAGGGCAGAGAAAGAGAAGAAGAGGTCTGGGTCAGCAGCTTCAGGTCAGCAGCCTTGGCGCTTCTGCTACATTCTTTCTTTTCTGGATCCATTTATTGTGCCTATGGCAACAAGTGGCAATTTTACAGCCAGACCCTCTACTACGTCATCCACAAGTGTTGTCGCCACCGGTGCATCAAGACCCTCAACGTCATCTACAAGTGCGACCATCGCCTCCAACGGTGCAGCGAGACCCTCTCCAACATCTACATCATCCACAAGTATGACCACCACCGGTGCAGCCTTGGAAGACGATGAAATGGAGAAAGCACCTCTGGATCTAGGACCACCTGAGATTATTATGAACTTCACGGAAGTAACCACTGAGGACCTCGTTGAACAGGATGTGGCCGTGGAGACAAACGAGGAGAGAAACAGAGAGAGAAACGAAGAGGAACAACGTCACACCAGGCGTCATCGGAGGTACCAGCCCCCAGATCCACTCAACTCATTTCAGCAGAGGCTCCTCCAAGCCGTCGAGAGGGATGCAGCCCAACCTGATGCTCACAGGAAGGAGGATGAAGAGACCCTCTTTGCCATGAGCCTGGTGCCAACACTGAAGAGGCTGCCTCAGCAAAAAAAAAACAGCAGTCAAGGTTAAAATGTATCAGCTACTTTTCGAAGCCGAGTTCAATGGTACATTTTTTTTCTTCTCTACATCACAGGTAGTGTCATAAGTGTTGCGACAGTGAAGTAAAGTAGGTCATTTTTACAGTATACTCATGTAGGCTAATTGGTATTTCAGATCAAAGTATTAATATGAGGCAAATGTATAGCTGTTGTTTCTAGGTTAGAAAATATCCCAAAACAACAGTTTGCTGTCTAAATATTTGCCTGTCATATTCATCTTTTGATCTGAAATACAAATTCCATAAGTAAACAGCGAGTATTACCAACTTTACCGCACTGTTCCAATATGTATGCCTCTAACTACACTATACAAGCAGTATTTAGTTAATATAACACCATAAAAGGTGAGATCTGTTATGTTAAGCTTGTATGTGTTGTTTTTGTCTTCCCTTCCAGAGATGGAGTCAGTTTAGCTGACCAGCTCACAGGAAGGACAGGAAGAGGAGAAGCGTTGTCTGGTTGTTGTTTTGACCTCCCTCATTGTGTTTTTCTTTTCACACACGTCAGTTCCGTTTAAATTCAGTCAATTCATAAAGTAATTTGTTTATAAAGTCTTAGGATAGCATTCATTATTAGTGTTACAAAGATTTCTGAATTGACAGAATTGAAACTCATACACCGGAGAATTCACAGATGCTCTTGTTGGTCTTTTACGAGACTTAAGGTGAATATATTTATTTCATTTAAAACCTCTTGAAAACCAGGGTGTTGAAACTTTTTGTGAAGTTATGTTCCATCAACTGATCCATGACGTCCAGGGGCCATTTGTTTGTTTAGCTGTGTTATGGCTACATATTTGAAAAGGGAATTTATATATGTTTAAAGTAATGACTAAAGGATTCCACCCTGAAATCATACAAATGTATGAAATGTGTTGAGTCATAATTCCATAATATGTGTGACTAGACCATTGTGTTACTATGTAGTAATGTGGGACAAGTTAAGAGGGAGAAATGTATGATTGAGAAAACAGAGGCTGGTAGACTACACGTGATAACTCTGAAAAAGCTGACAACAGGAGGGCCCTTCCAAGGTCCCTCTTATCTGGGGAGGAAAGGAGAGTAACTGCCAAGGGTGATAGAAAAGTGATCAACCTGTGTGTGTGTGTGTGTGTGTGTGTGTGTGTGTGTAGAGGGGGGTTATAAAGACTTAAAATTTTGGTTGACTTTAGAACATTCTCTGAATAAACTACGAACCTTTTGCATTATCTGAGACTTTGCCTAATTCTTATTTTGAACCTGGGATTTACAACCTCGGGTGAATTGGTCAAAGCTATAAAATAGTTTGGTTAGAACATTGGGATAAAATTCTCGTGACTATATTATTTTATCTTTTTCAGAGACACACACACACACACACACACACACACACACACACACCTCTCCTCCACTCCTCTTTGTACCTCAGATCTCCAGTGCCCTGCCCTCTCGCTCTTTATGGCCATGTCTGAAGTTCCCCTACTACGTCTAGGCTTTATGAGTAGTCCCTGTATCTGTCTGCAGTTGTGCCAAAAATACATGCTCTTGTTGTTCTCTTACAGATTACAGGCTACACATTCATTTAAAAAAAAAATATTTTACACGCGCACACACACACACACACACCTCTTTCAATAGTTGTATTTTTTTAAACATTTTTACAACACATACCTGTCATGTTTTTTCCAGTACTTGATTACTTATTAAATTATGTTTTCATAGTCAGTTGTTTATTAATATCTCATTTAGACTTAATCTGCTTATTTCTTCCCTACACCTTTGCAGATCTAAGACAAGATGAAAGTAAAAACACATTCTCTTCCTAATTTGCATTTTTCCCACCTGTATTTTGTCAGGCCAGTGAACATGGTGGTAAACTGTACTATTTGTATGGACCATAGGTTACCCTTTCCCTTTGTTATCATACTAACTGTATGTCGTATAACCTTAATTAGTGCTCCTGCTCACCTGATGTACCGTGCCAGGTGTGTATAATACTGACGTTAATGAGAGAGGGAAGGGGTTAAGGTGTGGTCTTTACTCCCAAATGTCACTTAAATATAGCTTCCAAATGAAGAGAGACAATGATACAAAGTAATCTGGGGGAAAAAAATGCAGTTTTATGGTCAACGGTGGATGGTTCTTAAAATAACCTTTGTGTTATGGGGCTCTTAAAAGAGCTGTTTCACTCCACGGCATACTGCCATGGGACTTCACCTGCTGGCGATGAGAAGTAGGTGGTCAGCTTCTCCCTCACCTGGAGTGCCTGTCTGGGGGCGTTGTTGGCACCTGCCCTGGTGACATCAGGTAGGTGGCCATTTGGCGTGCCCATCTCCATCCGGAGCGGCTCCTGGAATGACCTCCGCAGGTAGTTGTAGAGAACACATGTGGCCTTCATGCAGGCATTGACATTTGAGGGGCTGTGACCAAGCACTCTCCGATACATTCTCCACCGGGCTGCCAGAATCCCAAAGGCGCATTCAACAACTAACCTTGCCCTGGACAGCCGGTTGTTAAATATCCTTACAGGCTTTGGCAATGGCAGCTGGCGTCCAGCGTAGGGTCTCATGAGGTTGGGTCTTAAAGGGAAGGCCTCATCGCCGAAGGAAGACGTGGAGAACAGGTCCCAGGTCTTCAGCCCCAGGGAGTGATGCAGGTGGTGGAATCACCAGGGTGCCATCCTCAAGTGCCTGGCCGAAGCCAGAGTCCCGGAGGGTCCCGCCATCACTTCCCTTGCCGTAAGCACCAACATCGACAACACGGAAACAGTAGATGGCATCTACTACAGCCAAGAGTACAACTGAATATGTACCCTTGTAGTTGTAGAATTGCGAACCTGAGCACGGTGGAGCCTGGATTACTACATTTCCCATCAATGGAGCAAAGACAGTTGGGGAAATTCCACCTCTCCAGGAACTCGGCAGCGATGACCCTCCAGTCTTCCTCCTTGGGGACAGGCATGTATTCACCAACCAGACAGTCCCAAATGGCTTGTGCCACAGAGGGGACAATGCCTGCCACCGTGGACCGTCCAACTCCGAAGCTGAATCCTATGGTCCTGTAGGAGTCCTGTCGCCAAAAATCTGAAATATAATTAAAAATAATGATCAATATTGTGTGTAACTTGAATTCAAATAAAATGTATTTATATAGCCCTTCTTACATCAGCTGATATCTCAAAGTGCTGTACAGAAACCCAGCCTAAAACCCCAAACAGCAAGCAATGCAGGTGTAGAATTCCACCCACATATTATATCTACCTCATTACCGTTTATGCTCTACTAATTATATTACTCATCAACCATCATTAACACTGCCTTGAAACAGTACAATTCAGTCTATGACTATATCAATAAACTGTAGCCTAGGACAACTCTACTCTTAGAAAGAATGGTACTATCTACTTAAAATGGATCTCTGGCTGTCCCCATAGTAGATCCCTTTTAGGTTCCAAGTAGAACCCTATTGGGTTCCATGTATAACACTTTCCCCAAAGGGTTATACCTGGAACCAAAAATGGTTATCCTATGGGGAAAGCAGGACACTTTTGGAACCTTTTTCTTTAAGAGTGTATGTGAGTCCAATAAGAATGTAATGAACAACAATGGGTCCTGGAGAAGACTAGCCTACCTTCATCAGGGCAGAAGGCACCTCAACTTTCTTTTCATTTGGTAACATTGCATAATTAAAAAAGGATTATAAACCAACTTTGGGAAAAGTTATAGTCCTAATGAACATTCTGTAAAAGTACATCTGATGTCAAATGGGGACTATTAACTAGAGAGCCCTTTAGCTAGCTAGGTTGCACATAAAACCAATGTATCAAATATCAATCAATTATGGTATCAAAGGCTTTAAAAATGTACTAGAATGTATCTTACTGGAGACAAATCGCCAGGCGTTCAACTGGGCTGATGGACTCCTGGTAGTTGGTATCCATCCGGGCGATCCTGGCTCCAACCATCTGGAGCAGGTGATCGAACAGACTTCAGTCCAGACGAAAGTAACTTCGGAATTCCTCTCCAAACAGTCGAAGCTCTTGAATGAGACGATGGAACTCCCCTGCCTGCTTTCGGGACTTTAACCATCTCTGCACCCACACAGACCTGCGCTTTCGGCGGGGCTGGTCCCGGCCCAACAGCGCGATCAAGACCACCTTCCTCAACGTTGGTCTCATTGTTGAAAGAGCCTACTCTGCTATCTTGACTATTTATTATTGCATTTCGCTCCAAAACTGTATTTGAGGGAAATTATATTATAGGCTCACAATTAATTTGCGGATGTCATCGAATAAATAATATTCTTGGCAAATAAATGAATACATTTTTAAAAGAAATTATGCAATTAAACTGTTTTTATTATGTTATCGCACATTTTTACTGGATATGTGTGTAACAAAAATTTTACATTCACATTTTGCTACTTTCTGTCAAGTCTACGCATACAATTTGATGCATACGTTCATTATCGAACGTATGCACCACACAGAACGCACAACAACTGCCTCTGCAATGCAATGCTGCAAGGCAAATGCAGCGTTCCATTGGAAATGAATGTACTTCTGGTGTATCAAAACGCAATAACAGTCGGTGTGTTCGAAGCATTAACAGCTTTGAGAAAATCGGAAGTCAGGTCATGAGATGAGCACAGAGATAGACAGAGGACTCATCTTTGTATATGCTATTGAGAGAGAAATAGTAACGGTATTTTGTACGTACTAATTTCGTTATGATTCGTTGGACAAAGCCTATGGGGAAAACTTTTTTTTTTTCTCCATTTTTAAATATCGAAAATAAGGTCTGTAGCAAACACAGGCATAGATCTTACACTGTTTGTTCCATGAGATAATCAGCTAATGTCACTTGTGAATTTTGAAAAATTGTTATAAAAAAAAGGAGCATAAAGGCTTCATAATGCATAAATGTTATTTTAACTGGCTGCTATTATCTTATAGAACAAAACATATAAGATATCCTAAGCCTGTGTTAACCTCATACCTCATTTTTGGGCAGCAGGTAGTCTAGTGGTTAGAGCATTGGGCCAGTAACCAAAAGGTTCCTAGATCGAATCCCTAAGCTGATGAGGTAAAAATCTGTTGTTCAGCCCCTGAACAAGGCAATTAAACCACTGTTCCTAGGCCGTCATTGTAAATAACAATTTGTTCTTAACTGACTTGCCTACTTAAATAAAAGGTTAAATAAACAAATTCTGTGTTTATCCCAAAACCTTATTCTTTCCCCCATTCATTTTTCACATAGGGATGGCTGAACGAACCAGAGGTAACTCATTTCCGGGTTTTAGGACTACAAGCTGGCAAGCTCTTTTATAGCATCCGTGACAGCATGGGCAGCACCATTGAGGCAATATCCATTTTGAAGTAGTCAATTTTCTTCTTCATGATTAGCTGATCCCTCCTAACGACCTGGTTGGACATCACTCCAACAGGGTCACCAGGAGGGATCTGTCAATGAAGTTGAAAGTCCCACCCAGTTGACTACATTAAAATGGTGGAACCCCTTAATGGTGTTTCCCATGCTAATGCCCTCTATCATTCTCTATGGAGGAGCTTCAACACAGATCTGGTAAAAACACATTTAAAAAGAGGACCTGCTCCTAAAAACCATTGAACTAGCTAAAAAACAACTAATCCATTTTAAAACGTCCTTTGTAGCATCAATACGAGTCAGAAACAACAAAGCATAAACAGGCAAATTTCTGTCATAAAGTCAGTCTTGTCTAAAATGGAGTTTGGAACCTCAGTGCATCCTAACAGTAAATTAGGTTGGGTTTGGATTACAATTAGGTCAACAAATCATGCCCCCGTTTGCCAAGCTCCACGTGCAAATCGCCCCTCTGCCCACTTCGCTTCCCTTCTTGAATGGGGCTCCGTTGTTTCATCCCCCCAAACGCGTTCAAAGGATCACAGCAGTTTACTGAAAAGCCCCATATGGATTGAACATGCCTCCGGCTCCGGTTCAATAATTCATGCTTCCAGCAGGATGCACATCCAGCTATAGTTTGCATGTAGTGATGTGCAGTTCGTGAACGATTTGTTCTTTTTGAACAACTATTTTTACTGACTCGAGAGTCATGAATTTTGAGCAACTCGTTCATTTCACTACTCGATTTTGGCATCGATTTAGCTGTCCCAGACAAGTTTGAGGTCGGAGACAAAATCCCCATGCTGTTGCCTACTCGGGGGGTGCGGCCGCCACCGACGCTCGTTTAATCTGAGCGTCACTGACTGAACAATCCTCACCATCAGTAGCTGCAATTTAGCAGTATGCCCAGACCTTGTTTTGAGAATGAAAGATCTCTCAGTTTCAAGGTCCCAGCTTAGAGAGAAAAAGCCTCATGAGGTATTGGTCTGTCACATGTTATGAACCAGTATTGGTCAGTCACATGAATGAAACAAAACGGTAATGATGAAATAAATATGCTAAATCATGCAAATATAACTTGTCTGTGTATAGTCGTATATAAGACAACTGCTGGGACTGCCCCATCAGAGCTTCTGACGTTCACTATGATGCATTACATTTGTTGGAACCTCTCCAGCACACTGACAATAAACAATGATTTATTTCAAATCAAATCAAATGTATTTATAAAGCCCTTCTTACATCAGTTGATATCTCAAACTGCTGTACAGAAACCCAGCCTAAAACCCCAAACAGCAAGCAATGCAGGTGTAGATGCACAGTGGCTAGGAAAAACTCCCTAGAAAGGCCAGAACCTAGGAAGAAACCTAGAGAGGAACCAGGCTATGAGGGGTGCCGGGTGGAGTTTATAACAGAACATGGCCAAGATGTTCAAATGTTCATAGATGACCAGCAGGGTCAAATAATAATAATCACAGTGGTTGTCGAGGGTGCAAGAGTTCAGCACCTCAGGAGTAAATGTCAGTTGGCTTTTCATAGCCGATCATTCAGAGTATCTCTACCGCTCCTGCTGTCTCTGGAGAGCTGAAAACAGCAGGTCTGGGACAGGTAGCACGTCCGGTGAACAGGTCAGGGTTCCATAGCCGCAGGCAGAACAGTCGAAACTGGAGCAGCAGCACGGCCAGGTGGACAGCAAGGAGTCATCAGACCAGGTAGTCCTGAGGCATGGTCCTAGGGCTCAAGTCCTGAGAGAAAGAGAGAGAGAGCATTAGAGAGAGCATACTTAAATTCACACAGGACACCGGATAAGACAGGAGAAATACTCCAGATATAACAGACTGACCCTAGCCCCCCGACACAAACTACTGCAGCATAAATACTGGAGGCTGAGACAGGAGGGGTCGGGAGACACTGTGGCCCATCCGAAGATACCCCCGGACAGGGCCAAACAGGCAGGATATAACCCCACCCACCTTGCCAAAGCACAGCCCCCACACCACTAGAGGGATATCTCCAACCAGCAACTTAGCATCATGAGACAAGGCCGAGTATAGCCCACAAAGATCTCCGCCACGGCACAACCCAAGGGGGGGTGCCAACCCAGACAGGAAGATCACGTCTGTTACTCAACCCACTCAAGTGATGCACCCCTCCTAGGGACGGCATGGAAGAGCACCAGTAAGCCAGTGACTCAGCCCCTGTAATAGGGTTAGAGGCAGAGAATCCCAATGGAGAGAGAGGAACCGGCCAGGCAGAGACAGCAAGGTTGGTTCGTTGCTCCAGTGCCTTTCCGTTCACCTTCACACTCCTGGGCCAGACTACACCCAATCATAGGACCTACTGAAGAGATGAGTCTTCAATAAAGACTTAAAGGTTGGGACCGAGTCTGTGTCTCTCACATGGGTAGGCAGACCATTCCATAAAAATGGAGCTCTATAGGAGAAAGCCCTCCCTCCAGCTGTTTGCTTAGAAATTCTAGGGACAGTTAGGAGGCCTGCGTCTTGTGACCGTAGCGTACATGTAGATATGTACGGCAGGATCAAATCGGAAAGATAGGTAGGCGCAAGCCCATGTAATGCCTTGTAGGATAGCAGTAAAACCTTGAAATCAGCCCTTGCCTTAACAGGAAGCCAGTGTAGAGAGGCTAGCACTGGAGTAATATGATCAAATATTTTGGTTCTAGTCAAGATTCTAGCAGCCGTGTTTAGCACTAACTGAAGTTTATTTAGTGCTTTATCCGGGTAGCCGGAAAGTAGAGCTTGCAGTAGTCTAACCGAGAAGTGACAAAAGCATGGATTCATTTTTCTGCATCATTTTTGGACAGAAAGTTTCAGATTTTTGCAATGTTACGTAGATGGAAAAAAGCTGTCCTTGAAACAGTCTTGATATGTTCGTCAAAAGCTAGTTGATATGTTCGTCAAAAGCTAGATCAGGATCAAGAGTAACACCGAGGTCCTTCACAGATTTATTTGAGATGACTGTACAACCATCAAGATTAATTGTCAGATTCAACAGAAGATCTCTTTGTTTCTTGGGACCAAGAACAAGTATCTGTTTTTTCCAAGTTTAAAAGTAGAACATATGCAGCCATCCACTTCCTTATGTCTGAAACACAGGCGTCCAGCAAGGGCAATTTTGGGGCTTCACCATGTTTCATCGAAATGTACAGCTGTGTATCGTCCACATAGCAGTGAAAGTTAATATTATGTTTCCAAATGACATCCCCAAGAGGTAAAATATATAGTGAAAACAATAGTGGTCCTAAAACGGAACCTTGAGGAACACCAAAACTTTGTTGATTTGTCAGAGAACAAACCATCCACAGAGACAAACTGATATCTTTCCGACAGATAAGATCTAAACCAGGCCAGAACTTGTCCGTGTAGACCAATTTGGGTTTCCAATCTCTCCAAAAGAATGTGGTGATCGATGGCATCCAAAGCAGCACTAAGGTCTAGGAGCACGAGGACAGATGCAGAGCCTCAGTCTGACGCCATTAAAATGTAATTTACCGCCCATATAAGTGCAGTCTAAGTGCTATGATTGGTTTTAGACCCTGACTGAAACGTTTCGTATACATTGTCTTCAGGAAGGCAGTGAGTTGCTGCGCAACAGCTTTTTCAATTTTCTTTGAGAGGAATGGGAGATTCGATATAGGCCAATAGTTTAAAATATTTTCTGGGTCAAGGTTTGGCTTTTTCAAGAGAGGCTTTATTACTGCCACTTTTAATGAGTTTGGTACACATCCGGTGGATAGAGAGCTGTTTATTATGTTCAACATAGGAGGGCCAAGCACAGGAAGCAGCTCTTTCAGTAGTTTAGTTGGAATAGGGTCCAGTATGCAGCTTGAAGGTTTAGGGGCCATGATTATTTTCATTATTGTGTCAAGAGATATAGTACTAAAACACTTGAGTGTCTCCCTTGATCCTAGGTCCTGGCAGAGTTGTGCAGACTCAGGACAACTGAGCTTTGGAGGGATACGCAGATTTAAAAGAGGAGCCCGTAATTTGCTTTCTAATGATCATGATATTTTCCTCAAAGAAGTTCATGAATTTATCACTGCTGAAGTGAAGGCCATCTTCTCATGGGGAATGCTGCTTTTTAGTTAGCTTTGCGACAGTATCAAAAACACATTTTGTATTGTTCTTATTTTCCTCAATTAAGTTGGAAAAAATAGGATGATCGAGCAGCAGAGAGGGCTCTTCAATAATGCACGGTACTGTCTTTCCAAGCTAGTCGGAAGACTTCCAGTTTGGTGTGGCGCCATTACCGTTCCAATTCTCTGGAAGCTTGCTTCAGAGCACGGGTATTTTCTGTATACCAGGGAGCTAGTTTCTTATGACAAATGTTTTTTGTTTTTAGGGGTGCGACTGCATCTAGGGTATTGCGCAAGGTTAAATTGAGTTCCTCAGTTAGGTGGTTAACTGATTTTTGTACTCTGACGTCCTTGGGTAGGCGGAGGGAGTCTAGAAGGGCATCTAGGAATCTTTGGGTTGTCCGAGAATTTACAGCACGACTTTTTATGATCCTTGGTTGGGGTCTGAGCAGATTATTTGTTGCGATTGCAAACGTAATAAAATGGTGATCCGATAGTGCAGGATTATGGGGAAAAACATTAAGATCCACAACATTTTTTCCACGGGACAAAACTAGGTCCAGAGTATGAATGTGGCAGTGAATAGGTCCGGAGACATGTTGGACAAAACCCACTGAGTCGATGATGGCTCCGAAAGCCTTTTGGAATGGATCTGTGGACTTTTCCATGTGAATATAAAAGTCACCAAAAATGTGAATATTATCTGTTATGACTACAAGGTCCGATAGGAATTCAGGGAACTCAGTGAGGAACGCTGTATATGGCCCAGGAGGCCTGTAAACAGTAGCTATAAAATGTGATTAAGTAGGCTGCCTAGATTTCATGACTAGAAGCTCAAAAGACAAAAACGTTGTTTTGTTAGCAACACCTCTGTCTTTATGGGATGCGCGTGGGATATGGTCACTAGTGTAACCAGGAGGTGAGGCCTCATTTAACACAGTAAATTAATCAGGCTTAAGCCATGTTTCAGTCAGGCCAATCACATCAAGATTATGATCAGTGATTAGTTCATTGACTATAACTTCTGTGGAAGCTAGGGATCTAACATTAAGTAACCCTATTTTGAGATGTGAGGTTTCACAATCTCTTTCAATAATGGCAGGAATGGAGGAGGTCTTTATTCCAGTGAGATTGCTAAGGCGAACACCGCCATGTTTAGTTTTACCCAACCTAGGTTGAGACACAGACACGGTCTCAATGGGGATAGCTGAGCTGACTACACTGACTGTGCTAATGGCAGACTCCACTAAGCTGGCAGGCTGGCTAACAGCCTGCTGCCTGGCTTGCACCCTATTTCATTGTGGAGCTAGGGGAGCTAGAGCCCTGTCTATGTTCGTAGATAAGATGAGAGCACCCCTCCAGCTAGGATGGAGTCCGTCACTCCTTAGCAGGCCAGGCTTGGTCCTGTTTGTGGGTGAGTCCCAGAAAGAGGGCCAATTATCTTCAAATTCTATCTTTTGGGAGGGGCAGAAAACAGTTTTCAACCAGCGATTGAGTTGTGAGACTCTGCTGTAGAGCTCATCACTCCCCCTAACTGGGAGGGGGTCAGAGACAACTACTCGATGCCGACACATATTTCTAGCTGATTTACACGCTGAAGCTATGTTGCGCTTGGTGACCTCTGACTGTTTCATCCTAACATCGTTGGTGCCGACGTGGATAACAATATCCCTATACTCTCTACACTCGCCAGTTTTAGCTTTAGCCAGCACCATCTTCAGATTAGCCTTAACGTCGGTAGCCCTGCCCCCTGGTAAACAGTGTATGATCGCTGGATGATTCGTTTTAAGTCTAATACTGCGGGTAATGGAGTCGCCAATGACTAGGGTTTTCAATTTGTCAGAGCTAATGGTGGGAGGCTTCGGCATCTCAGACCCCGTAACGGGAGGAGTAGAGACCAGAGAAGGCTCTGACTCCGACTCGCTGCTTAATGGGGAGAAACGGTTGAAAGTTTGTCGGCTGAATGAGCGACACCGGTTGAGCATTCCTACAGCATTTCCCTCCAGAAGCCATGAGAAAGTTGTCCGGCTGCGGGGACCGTGCGAGGGGATTTATATGAACGTTACTATCTGTACTTAAGACGCCGTTTCATCCTTTCCTACACTTAAATTACCCTTGCCTAACGATTGGGTCTGAAGCTGGGCTTGCAGCACAGCTATCCTCGCCGTAAGGCGATCATTCTCCTGTATATTATGAGTACAGCGACTGTAATTAGAAGGCATCATGTTAATGATGAACCACGTCCTGACGAACCACGTCCAGATAAAGCGTCCGGAGTGAAAAAGTTTAATGAAAAAAAGTCGAGTGAGGGAAAAACAAAAAATATAAACGGTAATTATAAAGTAAAAACCGTAAAGTTGTCAGGTAGCAAAGTAAGGTTAGCAACAAAACGCACAGCAGCACATAAACAAGTCTACAAGTTGTCTACAGCGATGACTTCAAGTGTCCCTGTGTAAGAATTTCTACAACATATATATTTCACATTAGTTTGCTGGTAAAAACCACCAAATTCTTTGTCTCTAAAGGTAGACTACCTGTGTCCCATTGTATAGGCCAGTATATTGGATTTAAATTACAGTAATGTTTTGTTATAGTTGTGGTTTGCTTTTTGTGGTTTGCTTTGTGTGTTCAGGACTGTATGTATAGCTTATACTCAGTATAGGCCTATGTAACTGTGTCCTGTTTGTGCAATATTTTAAATTAGTTTTCCATTGGAGGCAGTAGTAATAATACATTATTACTACAAAAATGCTCCTCAGCAACCCCCCCAACAAATTTCTGTCTACACCCCTGCTGGGAGGCCATCAAATTGTTGTGGCCATTGCTCCTTTGTCTCTTATGTGTCCCACTGTTTGCATTGTGTGTGTGTGTGTGTGTGTGTCACACCTCTGTGTGAGGCACTCTCCAGACAGTATCCAAATAATCTTATTCATTATGATCTAAAAAGTGAAACTGCTCCTAGATCAGCACTCCTACTCTGAGACGCCAGTTGTGAACGTCCAGTTTACAATCCCCCTGGCCTGCTATCAAATCACACTTTGTCACATGCGCCAAATACAACAAGTGTAGACCTTACCGTGAAATGCTTACTTACAAGCCCTTAACCAACAGTGCAGTTCAAGAAGAGTTAAAATATTTACCAAATAAACTAAAGTATAAAAAAGTAACAGAATAACATAATAACGAAGCTATATACTGTCGTGGCCAAAAGTTGAGAATGACACAATATTAATTTTCACAAAGTCTGCTGCCTCAGTTTGTATGATGGCAATTTGCATATACTCCAGAACGTTATGAAGAGTGATCAGATGAATTGCAATTAATTGCAAAGGCCCTCTTTGCCATGCAAATGAACTTAATCCCCAAAAAACATTTCCACTGCATTTCAGCCCTGCCACAAAAGGACTAGCTGACATCATATCAGTGATTCCCTATTTAACACAGGTGTGAGTGTTGACGAGGACAAGGCTGGAGATCACTCTGTCATGCTGATTGAGTTCAAATAACAGAATGGAAGCTTCAAAAGGAGGGTGGTGCTTGGAATCATTGTTCTTCCTCTGTTAACCATGGTTACCTGCAAGGAAACACGTGCCGTCGTCATTGCTTTGCACAAAAAGGGCTTCACAGGCAAGGATATTGCTGCCAGTAAGATTGCACCTAAATCAACTATTTATCGGATCATCAAGGAGAGCGGTTCAATTGTTGTGAAGAAGGCTTCAGGGCGCCCAAGAAAGTCCAGCAAGTGCCAGGACTGTCTCCTAAAGTTGATTCAGCTGCGGAATCGGGGCACCACCAGTACAGAGCTTGCTCAGGAATGGCAGCAGGCAGGTGTGAGTGCATCTGCATGCACAGTGAGGCGAAGACTTTTGGAGGATGGCCTGGTATCAAGAAGGGCAGCAAAGAAGCCACTTCTCTCCAGGAAAAACATCAGGGACAGACTGATATTCTGCAAAAGGTACAGGGATTGGACTGCTGAGGACTGGGGTAAAGTCATTTTCTCTGATGAATCCCCTATCCGATTGTTTGGGGCATCTGGAAAAAAGCTTGTCAGGAGAAGACAAGGTGAGCGCTACTATCAGTCCTGTGTCATGCAACAGTAAAGCATCCTGAGACCATTCATGTGTGGGGTTGCTTCTCAGCCAAGGGAGTGGGCTCACTCACAATTTTGCCTAAAAACACAGCCATGAATAAAGAATGGTACCAACACATCCTCCGAGAGCAACTTCTCCCAACCATCCAGAAACAGTTTGGTGACAAATAATGCCTTTTCCAGCATGATGGAGCACAAGTGATAACTAAGTGGCTCAGGGAACAAAACATCGATATTTTGGGTCCATGGCTAGGAAACTCCCCAGACCGTAATCCCATTGAGAACTTGTGGTCAATCCTCAAGAGGCGGGTGGACAAACAAAAACCCACAAATTCTGACAAACTCCAAGCATTGACTACGCAAGAATGGGCTGCCATCAGTCAGGATGTGGCCCAGAAGTTAATTGACAGCATGCCAGGGCGGATTGCAGAGGTCTTGAAAAAGAAGGGTCAACGCTGCAAATTTTGACTCTTTGCATCAACTTCATGTAATTGTCAATAAAAGCCTTTGACACTTATGAAATGCTTGCAATTATACTTCAGTATTCCATAGTAACATCTGACAAAAATATCTAAAAACACCAAAGCAGCAAACTTTGTGGAAATTAATATTTGTGTCATTCTCAAAACTTTTGGCCACGACTGTACAGTGGGTACCAGTACCGAGTCAGTGTGCGGGGGTACAGGTTAGAGGAAATTTGTACATGTAGTTAGGGGTGAAGTGACTATGCATAGATAATAAACAGCGAGTAGCAGCAATGTACTAAACAAATGGGGGGGGGGGGGGGTTAATGTAATAGTCCGGTGGCCATTTGATTAATTGTTCAGGAGTCTTATGGCTTGGGGGTAGAAACTGTTAAAGAGCCTTTTGGTCCTAGACTTGGCACTCCGGTACCGCTTGCTGTTGTGCGGTAGCAGAGAAAACAGTCTATGACTTGGGTGACTGAAGTCTGACAATTTTATGGCTTTCCCCTGACACCGTCTATTATATAGGTCCTGGATTGCAGGAAGCTTGGCCCCAGTGATGTACTGTGCCACACGCAATACCCTCTGTAGCGCCTTACGGTCAGATGCCGAGGAGTTGCCATACCAGGCGGTGATGAAACCGGTCAGGATGCTCTCGATGGTGCAGCTGTAGACCCTTTTGAGGATCTGAGGACCCATGCCAAATATTTTCAGTCTCCTGTGTTAGTTAAGCTAACTCTCTGAAGTTCAAAAGACATTCAAAGGGCCTTCATAGAAGCCGCTCATCCGTAGGTATAATTCTGTGGTCCTAATTCAGGTAATGCATGTCATAACAACAAGATGCCCAGCGCTCTGGTGGTCTGCTTGAAAGATGTAGGTATTACAGACTCGGTCAGGGAGATATTGAAAATATCAATGAGGGGAAGGGAGCCTACTGAAGGAGTTAGACATTTACAAATCAAATTGTATTAGTCACATACACATGGTTAGCAGATGTTAATGCGAGTGTAGAGAAATGCTTGGGCTTCTAGTTCCCGACAATGCAGTAACATCTAACAAGTACTCTAACAAATTCACAACATCTACCTTATACACACAAATGTAAGGGATGAATAAGAATATGCACATATAAATATATGGATGAGCGATGGCCATGCGGCATAGGCAAGATGTAGTAGATGATATAGAATACAGTATACACATATGAGATGAGTGATGTAGGATATGCAAACATTAAAGTGGCGTTATTTAAAGTGACTAATGATAGGCATGATGCAGTAGATGTTATAGAACAGTATATAAGATCAGTAACGTAGGATATGTAAACATCATTAAAGTGCCGTTATTTAAGGTGACTAGTGATGCCTTTATTAAGTCAATTTATTAAAGTGGCCAAAGATTTGAGTCTGTATGTTGACAGCAGCCTCTGAGTTAGTGATTGCTGTTTAGCAGTCTGATGGCCTTGAGATAGAAGCTGTTTTTCAGTCTCTCAGTCCCAGCTTTGATGCACCTGTACTGACCCCGCCTTCTGGATGATAGCGGGGTGAACAGGCAGGGGGCTCGGGTGGTTGTTGTCCTTGATCTTTTTGGCCTTCCTGTGACATCGGGTGCTGTAGGTGTCATGGAGGGCAGGTAGTTTTAGTCCCCGGTGATGCGTTGTGCAGACCGCACCACCCTCTGGAGAGCCTTGCGGTTCAGGGCGGTGCATTTGCCGTACCATGCTGTGATACAGCCCGACAAGATTATCTCGATTGTGCATTAGTAAAGGTTTGTCAGAGTTTTTGGTAACAAGCCAAATTTCTTCAGCCTCCTGAGGTTGAAGAGGCACTGTTGCGCCTCCTTCACCACACTGTCAGTGTGGGTGGACCATTTCAGTTTGTCTGTGATGTATACGCCGAGGACTATACATTTTCCCTTCTCAACTCCTGTCCCTTGGATGTGGATATTGGGGTGCTCCCTCTGCTGTTTCCTGAAGTCCACGATCATCTCCTTTGTTTTGTTGATGTTGAGTGACAGGTTGTTTTCCTGACACCACACTCCCAGTGCCCTCACCTCCCTGTTGGATGTCTCATCGTTGTTGGTAATCAAGCCCACTACAGTTGTGTCGTCTGCAAACTTGATGATTGAGTTGGAGGTGTGCATGGCCACGCAGTCGTTGGGGGAATAGGGAGTACAGGAGGGGGCTGAGCACACACCCTTGTGGGGCCCCAGTGTTGAGGGTCAGCAAAGTGGAGATGTTTTTTCCTACCTTCACCACCTGGGAGCGGCCCGTCAGAAAGTCCAGGACCCAATTGCACAGGGCGGGGATGAGACGCAGTCCTTGTTAGGGGGCCGCGACGGTGGCACTGTATTATCGTCAAAGCGGGCAAAGAAGGTGTTTAGTTTGTTTGGAAGCGTGTCGTCGGTGTCCGTGACGTGGCTGGTTTTCTTTTTGTAGTCTGGGATTTCCTGTAGACCCTGCCACATACGTCTCGTGTCTGAGCCGTTGAATTGCAACTGTACTTTGTCCCTGTACCGGCATTTCGCTTGTTTGATTGCCTTGCGGAGGGAATAACTACACTATTTATATTCATCTATATTTCCTGACCTCTTTCCATGGTTACATGCAGTGGTTTGCTCTTTCAGTTTTGCGCGAATGCCGCCATCCATCCACGGATTCTGGTTAGGGTAGGTTTTAATAGTCACCGTGGGTACAACATCTCCAATGCACTTCTTTATAAACTCACTCACCGAGTCAGCGTATAGATCGATATTGTTATCTGAGGCTGACCGGAACATATCCCAGTCCGCGTGACCAAAACAATCTTGAAGCGTGGATTCCAATTGGTCAGACCAGCGTTGAATGATTCTAGGTCACTGATACAGCCTGTTTGAGTTTCTGCCTATAAGACGGTAGGAGCAAGATGGCGTCGTGGTCGGATTTGCCGACTAATGCCATCCTCCTTTCTCTCATGTTGCCGAAACAGTCTATGATTGTCATACAGTACACACTTTTAGTTTTTGTCATCCTAGGCTACCTGGCAAAAATGCTTGCTTGCTAGCAGGGCCTAAAATTAACATCCGCCAAAATCCGGGTGTTAATTTCCCTCACATTTGTGAATACAAATTGTCAAGTATGATCACATTTATAGCAAAATGAATGCTGCAGTAGCTGTTTTCAAAGTATTTCTGCCGTTTTGTTTTATAGCTGGTAAATGAATAGCACAAAGTGATAGAACTGCAAAGCCTACTATAGCCTATCCCACCTCGCGCTGCAACACTGCCTGGCTGGGGGCTGAGCGCAAGTGAAGAGCTGAATGAAATATACATTTTTAGAAGCGCGGTGCACAGGTATAAAAGTTGGTCCAATTTACTTTAAACTAAAGTCTACTGAAGTGAAACTTTGTCCTTGTGTTTTTTGGCTGTTTATATTGTTTTGTACACAAGCTAGATTGAAAAACAAATGTTTGACTTTCAACTGTTAGGGATGAGAGGACAATGCGGCTACTAGTCAGACTCAACCTCACTGGCAAAAACATTATTTCAGTCATCTTACCACGATAACCTCCAACCCTTAAAGGGGCAGGTGAACAATTTTGTCTCATCTGTGATCCTTTGGCTAAAATGTCACAAAAAAATGTATTAAACAATTTAACACATTACTTCATACTAGTAATACGTTTATTGTTTTAGAAATATTACAAAGCATGTTCATCCATTTTAGATGGTAAATAAAAAGTTAGTTTTACGCCCTGCTTGCTAGCCTAACTTCCTTTCATGGGCAAGATTAGCCAGCAAGTTAACGTTAGCCTACTACTTCTAGCTACATATTGAACTTCCATCCTCTCAGGCCAGAGGCATAATGTATGAATCAGTGGAGGCTCCTCTGAGGAGGAAGGGGAGGACCATCCTCCTCAGTGAATTTCATCAAATAAAAATTGTAAAACATTTAAAAAGTTATCCTTTTTAGATAAAACTAAATACAGTGCTTTCGGAAAGTATTCAGACCCCTTGACTTTTTCCAAATTTTGTTACATTATAGCCTTATTCTAAAATTGATAAAATCATTTTCCCCTCATCAATTTACACACAATACCCCGTAATGACAAAGGGAAAACAGGTTTTAGAAATTTTTGCAAATCTATAAAAAAATATTTTTTTAAATATATCTTATTGATACAAGTATTCAGAACCTTTACTCAGTACTTTGTTGAAGCACCTTTGGCAACGATCGCAGCCTTCAGTCTTCTTGGGTAAACTAAGGCCACGCTCATGAAAAAAATGTGACCTCTATCTTCATCTATCTTCAGAGCTCGTGCTGCTAGGTGACCTAAACCGGGACATGCTTAACACTCCGGCCATCCTACAATCTAAGCTTGATGCCCTCAATCTCACACAAATTTTCAATGAACCTACCAGGTACAACCCCAAATCCGTAAACACGGGCACGCTCATAGATATCATCCTAACCAACTCGCCCTCCAAATACACCCCTGCTGTTTTCAACCAAGATCTCAGGGATCACTGCCTCATTGCCTGCATCCGTAATGGGTTTGCAGTCAAACGACCACCCCTCATCACTGTCAAACGCTCCCTAAAACACTTCAGCGAGCAGGCCTTTCCAGATCGACCTGGCCGGGGTATCCTGGAATGATATTGACCTCATCCCGTCAGTAGAGGATGCCTGGTCATTCTTTCAAAGTGCCTTCCTCACCATGCTCCATTCAAAAAAATGTAGAACCAGGAACTGATATAGCCCTTGGTTCCCACCAGACCTGTCTGCTCTTGACCAGCACAAAAGCATCCTGTGGCGTACTGCATTAGCATCGAATAGCCCCCGTGATATGCAACTTTTCAGGGAAGTTAGGAACCAATATACACAGGCAGTTAGGAAAGCTAAGGCTAGCTTTTTCAAACAGAAATTTAGATCCTGTAGCACAAACTCAAAAAAGTTCTGGGACACTAAAGTCCATGGAGAATAAGAGCACCTCCTTCCAGCTGCCCACTGCACTGAGGCTAGGAAACACTGTCACCACCGATAAATCTACTATAATTGAGAATTTCAATAAGCATTTTTCTACGGCTGGCCATGCTTTCCACCTGGCTACCCCAGTCAACTGCCCGGCACCCCCCACAGCAACTCGCCCAAGCCTCCACCATTTCTCCTTCACCCAAATCCAGATAGCTGATGTTCTAAAAGAGCTGCAAAATCTGGACCCCTACAAATCAGCCGGGCTAGACATTCTGGACCCTCTCTAAAATTGTGCCAAAATTGTTGCAACCCCTATTACTAGCCTGTTCAACCTCTTTCGTATCGTCTGAGATCCCCAAAGATTGGAAAGCTGCTGCGATCATCCCCCTCTTCAAAGAGGGAGACACTCTAGACCCAAACTGCTACAAACCTATATCTATCCTACCCTGCCTTTCTAAGGTCTTCAAAAGCCAAGTTAACAAACAGATTACCGACCATTTCGAATCCCACCGTATCTTCTCCGCTATGCAATCTGGTTTCAGAGCTGGTCATGGGTGCACCTCAGCCACGCTCAAGGTCCTAAACAATATCATAACTGCCATCGAGAGAGACATTACTGTGCATCCGTATTCATCGACCTGGCCAAGGCTTTCAACTCTGTCAATCACCACATTCTTATCGGCAGACTAAACAGCCTTGGTTTCTCAAATGACTGCCTCGCCTGGTTCACCAACTACTTCTCTGATAGAGTTCAGTGTGTCAAATCAGAGGGCCTGTTGTCCGGACCTCTGGCAGTCTCTATGGGGGTGCCACAGGGTTCAATTCTCGGGCCGACTCTCTTCTCTGTATACATCAATGATGTCGCTCTTGCTGCTGGTGATTCTCTGATCCACCTCTACGCAGACGACACCATTCTGTACACTTCTGGCCCTTCTTTGGACACTGTTAACTAACCTCTAGACGAGCTTCAATGCCATACAGCTTTCCTTTCTTGGCCTCCAACTGCTCTTAAATGCAAGTAAAACTAAATGCATGCTCTTCAACCGGTCGCTGCCCGCACATGCCCGCCCAGCATCACTACTCTGGATGGTTCTGAATTAGAATATGTGGACAACAACAAATACCTAGGTGTCTGGTTAGACTGCAAACTCTCCTTCCAGACTCACATTAAACATCTCCAATCCAAAATTAAATCTAGAATCGGCTTCCTATTTCGCAAAACAAAGCATCCTTCATTCATGCTGCCAAACATACCCTCGTAAAACTGACCATCCTACCGATCCTCGACTTCGGCGAAAATAGCCTCCAACACTCTACTCAACAAATTGATGCAGTCCATCACAGTGCCATCCATTTTGTCACCAAAGCCCCATATACTACCCACCACCGCGACCTGTACGCTCTCGTTGACTGGCCCTCGCTTCATACTCATCGTCAAACCCACTGGCTCCAGGTCATCTACAAGTCTCTGCTAGGTAAAGCCCTGCCTTATCTCAGCTCACTGGTCACCATAGCAGCACCCACCCGTAGCACGCACTCCAGCAGGTATATCTCACTAATCACCCCCAAAGCCAATTCCTCGTTGGCCGCCTTTCCTTCCAGTTCTCTGCTGCCAATGACTGGAATGAACTACAAAAATCACTGAAGCTGGAAACACTTATCTCCCTCACTAGCTTTAAGCACCAGCTGTCAGAGCAGCTCACAGATCACTGTACCTAACCCATCTGTAAATAGCCTATCTTACCTTATCTTACCTCATTTGCACACACTGTATGTTTTGTTTATTCCATGTGTAACTCTGTGTTTGTGTCGAACTGCTTCGCTTTACTCTTGGTCAGGTTGCAGTTGTAAATGAGAACTTGTTCTCAACTAGCCTACCTGGTTAAATAAAGGTGAAATATATTTAAAGATCACTGACCACCACTTCTATGAATGTATGGTTGGATCAGGACCGTTGTTAATTTAGGAAAGAGACAATTTTAGCTATCCACCGGAGAACAACACATCAAGATGCAACAATTCAAGTTCTCTGTCAATGATGTTTAGCGTGACGTGATTGGTCTGAATGTAACAGTGTAGGTTCCGTCCCTCTCTTCGCCCCAACCCGGGCTCGAACCAGGGACCGTTGCACACATCAACAACTGACACCCCACGAAGCATCGTTACCCATCGCGCCACAAAAGCTGCGGCCCTTGCAACGCAAGGGGAGACCCTACTTCAAGTCTCAGAGCGAGTGACGTCACTGATTGAAATGCTATTAGCGCGCACCATCGCTAACTAACTAGCCATTTCACATCGGTTACATGAAGACAAATCAAAACTGGCTGGCCTTGACACTTGTTTTTGGTGCGCCAGGACCATTCACAGTTCAGCTCACACAGTTCAGCTCAATGCTGATTGGCTATTATTCTCAAATTTTTATCAAGGGAGGCCAAATGCTTGCTGGCTTCCCTTGCATTCAATGCTATGAGCGGCAACAATATCATGCTCTTTTTGACCAAACAGCATCAGATAGATGGGCTACAGAGAGAGGGGCACTGTTTCGCTTGGATGCTTTCTACAGTGAGATACATTTAGGGATTGAAGGGAAATTATGAAACACAGAGAGATGAAAGAAATTATGTTTTTACTTATTTTTTTTGTAAATGTTTTGGGGAAGCCTTACTTCCCTTGGCATCCATGAATACACACCACTGCCTAGCTGCCAGTGGAGCAGGGGGAGATTATGGCAAATTGAAAGCTTCCATTTCTCTGCATGTTATTGGAGAGGATGCATTTGAATTTTAGAAGAGGCAAACTTGACATTGACTGTGCTCATGGCTAATTTGAAGAGTACTTTGTACCAAGCCAGAACATCACGTTTGAGAGAGCTATACGTTTTTCTGTCATGATCAGAAACGGAGTCAGTTTTGACCAATACTTGGCTGAGTTCATCACACTGAGCAAAATGTGTGAATTTGAAAATATGAAAGAAAGACTCACTAGTGAAAGACAGGCTAGTCTGTGGCAAACTTGATAATGGACTCAAGGAGAGATTTCTGCTTGAGCAAGATTTAACTTTGGATAAAGCTTTGAATATGTGTAGAGAAGCTGAAACCACAAGCTAAAGAGCTGCACAGGGATGAGACTGCAGTGCATGCAGTAAAAAGAGAGGAGCAACACAATGCTTTACAAAACAAAAACAAGCAAAGGAGAAAAATCTAAACACTATAGCTGTGTTTGAATACACATACTGTATACTACACACTTGAGTATATACTACACACTATTAGTATACTATAAAACGGAACAGTATCCTTTCAGTCGAGGGTACTAGCTATTCGCCGGTCTACCGGAAGTTGATGTGGTTGCTATGCAACCTCTTGCTAGCTAGTTAGCATAACAAATTACTACTTAGATATTTTATGCTGTTTTTTTATTTTATTTAACTAGGCAAGTCATTTAAGAACAAATTCTTATTTACAAAGACGGCCAACCAAAAGGCAAGAGGCCTCCAGAGGGGACAGAAGCCTGTGATTAAAGAAAATATATACAATATAAATATAGGACAAAACACACATCACAACACTACATAAAGATAGACCTAAGACAACATAGCAAGGCAGCAACACATAACACAGCATGGTAGCAACACAACATAACAACAACATGGTAGAAGCAGCAAAACATGGTACAAACATTATTGGGCACAGTCAACAGCAAAGGGCAAGAAGGTAGAGACAACAATACATCTCACAAAGCAGCCACAACTGTCAGTAAAAGTGTCCATGATTGAGTCTTTGAATGAAGAGATTGAGATGTCGTTCGTAAGGACAGCGTAGCTAAGAAATTGTCAGCCAACATAACGTGTAAGGTAACTTATTTGAAAAGTAATTACTTTATTACATTGCTCAATTAATTAGTTGGCATAATTAGTTAAAGCAATGAATTTGTATCTGCTAACATTGGACTTTGGCTGCAAATTTTCTTCAATTTTTCTTCAAATCAATCTGAAAACAACGTGAAGCCACGCCCATTTCCTGAAGAATTGCATTATGGGCCCTAAAGTATGGAAATAGTGTCCTCTGCGTGTGTACTTCATATTTTCGCAAATTTAGTACAACATCCGGAAACTTTTGGCATACTAACTATATCCATACTATGACCAATATGCATACTATATACTCAATTCACGTCACAAATAGTATGGCAAGTGTGGGTAGTATGAGTATTCGAACACAGCTTACATGTGGAAAATGATGAGTTATCCAGCTATAAAATGTCCCTGCATATGGCAAATTGTTTAACAACTTTGGGGAAAATAATACTTTCTCAAAATGCTGCAGAGCTGAGGCTACAAAGAAACATTTTCACACAGTCAAGGAGGAAACTGAAGAATTCTTTGTTGATTCTTTGGATATTTGCAATGCAATAAAAGCTGAATGGATTGTGCCATTGACCATGAATGAGACTATAATACCATTGAAGCTCGATACTGGAGCTCAGGTAAACCTGTTGTTGCTGGATGACTACAAAACACAAAGTATAAGGGAAAGTACACCCTGTGAAGGTTACTTGGGAGAATGTACCAGTCAAAGGAAGCTGCATAATAACTTTACAGCACAAAGGAAAACAGTTCAAAGCACAGCTGCTGATCGTGGAAAAGTGTACAGCCTGTCCTAGGACTCAGTGCATGTGAAAAGCTGAATCTGGTGAAGAGTGTTTGTAGTGACATCAGACTGAAAATTACCAAGAATAACTACTGACTGAGTACAAGGATGTGTTTGAAGGTCTCGGATGTTTAGCTGGAGAACACAAAACATGTACTGATGACAAAGTTACTCCAGTTCTGTATTCGTGCAGGAAAGTTCCATTCACACTGAGGAAAAAGATTGAGGAACTCGGACTCATGGAGAAATTGGACGTCGTCACAAAAATCGATGAACCTACAGATTGGGTAAGCTCACTGGTTATTGTGGTGAAAAAGAATGGCAATCTCAGGATATGTCTAGACCCTAGAGATCATAACAAAGCCATCAAGTGAGAGCATTTGAAGTTGCCAACCAGAAAATAGATAATGTTGCTGATTGCTGGAGCAAAGTGGTTCAGTAAGCTTGAGGCCTCATCAGTTATCTGGCAAATGAAGCTAGCTGATGCAAGCTAAAGGCTATGCACATTCAACACACCTGTGGGCAGGTACAGATTTCTTTGTCTACCATACAGGATTCTCTCAGCGCCAGAGGTCTACCACAAGACAATCCACATGATTTTCGAGCATATTCCAGGAGTAGAGACCATGATGGACGACATCATCATCTGGGGGTCCACAAAAAAAGAACACAACGCGAGAGTGAGACAAGTGCTGGACCTGACATGAAGTCAACCTGAAACGAAACGACAAATGCGAGTTTGGTGGGAAAACACTTACCTTTATGGGAGACGTACTCTCAGAGGAGGGAGTCAAACCAGACCTGTGGAAAACATCAGCGATCACAAAATGGAGCACTCAAAGAACAAGGACGACATGAGATGCTTCACAGGCAGGATCGCCTATCTTGCAAAGTTCATACCTCAATTGTCAGCACAGTCCACTCCACCCAGAGGTCTTCTGGAACATAACTAATGGGAATGGTCCCATGAGCAGGAAAACTGCTTAAAAAACCTGTATACAGAGAGGAGTTGCACCGAGATCCTACGAAATCTAAACGGAGCATGGATCTCAACTTCGAGGAAACCAAGTGGATCTAAGGTTTCAGCCGTTCACTCAAGGGACTGAGGATCATCATGACTGTCAAGACCTCTGAAAGGCTTATTGAGAATTGCACAAAAAAAGCACCTGGACTGAATGTTTGTTCATGTGAAAACAAAGAGAGCCACAATAGAGTATTGTTGGCCAGAAACTGTTTCTTTGGAAAAAACAAACACTCAATATGTTTAGTGATGTGTGATTTTGACCCCCCCAAAAATGTTTTTTTTTTGCATGTTATGCAATGCTGAGTAAACAAATGTGAGATTTGATGTGACATGTTTAGTTAGAGAAAATTATTTTAAAGGAAGGAAGATGTGTTAACATTAAGACTGCATTACACAGGAGGCAATGCACGAGCCAAGCAGCGGTGGGGTGAGGTCTGCCTTGCATGGCTACACAGTGATATTGCTAGCTGAAGTATCGGTTTATTAAAAGTAGTTAAACCTATGCCCTGGTTTGTCATTAGACAAGGAACAAACATATCACTCTTACGTTCTCCCCTCGGGTGTAGCTCGTCTGAGGAGACGTAAATGCCTGTGCTTACGCACACAAGGTAAACCGGATGGATGGGGAAGAAATGTGGGGTGTAATGAGCTGAAATAACCAGAACTCAAGGTTAGCCCTCGGAATGTTTAGTTAAGCAATTAAACAATATAAAAACACCCATAAAGAATCAGTAAGAACACCAACAAAAAAAAAAAACAGGGAAGGTAAGAGAAGAGAATGTTTGGGATCGGGGTCCAATTAATGAAAATAAACAAAAGGTCCCTCCTCTTCTACACACCTAATCCTTCCTAACACACTCTAAACCCTAACCCACTGTCCTACCTGGTTCCAAGAAAATACAAGGGTGACACACGCCCAGCTAACCTAGTGTATAAAACAATAGGTTATCTACCTTTTCCCCTTCTCCAGGACCTAGGTAGGGTGGAGGACAGGCTGAAACACAAACAAAGATAAATGAAAACAACAAATCCTAAAATCCTCAACTAGCCCCCCAAAAAAAGTTCTCTCTCTCTCAATCAGCTACAGCTGCCAGGACTCCGGACCGAAGCCACGCCCACCATCGTCAGCCGCAACTCAGTACACCTGTAATGCCTAGGACACAAACACACTAACATGGGAAAATGGGGAGCAAGAAAAACGTGTCACACATATCCCTAACTGCCATTGATAATAGAACAGTGACTGTGTGTATGTGTTGCAGAGAGACCTGGCACTCAACACATCTACTTAACATATTCACAATGAGGTGATTATTCATAATACGGTACAGCACAAATGTCCAGTGATAGCAACACCTTTTTCATTCCATGTGTCACTGATGAACTCTGCCTCTTTCTACAGATTGAAATGGTGATATAATTGGGGCGGCAAGTAGCCTAGTGGTTAGAGCTTTGAACTAGTAACCGAAAGGTTGCAAGATCGAATCCCTGAGCTGACAAGGTAAAAATCTGTTGTTCTGCCCCTGAACAAGGCAGTTAACCCACTGTTCCTAGGCTGTCATTGAAAATAAGAATTTGTTCTTAACTGACTTGCCTTAAATAAAGGTAAAATAAAATGCCTCGATGGCATTTTTTCCAGAAATAAGGCCAGTGTCTGAATTAATTTGTTGTGGCAGAGAGGAGGAAGTAGAACTCTTTACATATTTGACAGTTTTCCAGAATTTAGCTGGGTTGCAATAACAATCCGAAAGAGCGGTTAAAATAATCAGAATTAGCTTTCTATAAACATCAACAAAGAAATGCATATTCACAGCATTGTTCAATAATTTTGTATGGATTTCACTATCATACAATATATAAGATCCACTCTCCTTAAAAAAAGGACAGATTTGCTCCAAGTAGAGCAAACATACAGCATTCAACAGAAAGTGTCTCTTGCACTTGAAAAGCAAAAATCTATAGAGTTGGGATGACTGCAAAAACCGCATTACCTACAGTCCGTGCTTAGTGGGGCTGAGGTAGGCCAGTGACAGTGTCAGTTGAAGGGTCCTAAAGGATAGCTGGGATGGTAGGGAGTTCCTCTCACCACGGCCCCTTGTCCCCTAGGCCATCATATGCTATTGTTGTCAGTACTGCGTCTTCTGGAGACCACCATCCACTCAGCTATGAAGAAGGATAGCGTGCCCAGGAAGCCCACTAGCACCATGATGAGCAGCTGCCAGTGCAGTAGTAGGTAGTTACTGTAGAAGAAAGCCAGGGCTGCCATGATGGACTGGACAAGGTAGAAGACAGCGAAGGCGGGAGCGCTGTCCTCCTGGAACATGTATCCCACAATGCTCAACAGCTGGGTGTTGATGCAGCTATCTCCCAGGCCAAGCAGGAAGCTGCACAGCAGAGCCAACTCAACACTGGGGGTGATGTAGGCCTGCAGGTGTGTACCCTCCTCTGGGGCCAGAGGGGCGTCGCTGGCGATGTTCAGGAAAATCAAGTAGAAGGCCACAAAGTGAGTGATCAGCCCCAACAGCACAACAGGGCTCCTCCCAAACCGGTTGCACTTGTTCAACATCCCAAACATGCCCCCTCCCAGGATCTCCCCAATGCCAATGAAAATGCCTGAGAGCCCAATCAGACTTTTGGCATTGTCCCCAAATTGAGTCATGGCCCCAATACACGTCCCATATACCCCACTGTAAAAGGTCAGCTCCAGGCCTGTGTATGCTATGAAGATGCTTAACAGCAGCATCTCTTTAGTGACAGACAGCTGCAATGCCTTCCTGAAAGCATCCAGAGCTTGGGAACCGAGACCTTGAGGCACTACAACAACAGAGGCACTCTCTGAGGACACAGCCTGCAGCAGTGACTCAGATTCATCAGAGGGTATGGACTTAGGCTCTGGCTTCTGGATCAGGAAGAACAGGAAGCTGCCTATCAGGCTTATGACTGTGAGAGCGATGAACACAGTCTGACGATCCTTGTCTGATATGTGAACATGGCCATGCCAGGCAAAATAAATATACATGTTCCCAAATAAAAAGCTGAACTGTAGCAAGGACCAGAAAATACCATAGTTCCTGCCAATGGTGACGTCTGTAGAGTTGATGGTGAGTAGGTTACCCTGAGCGGTCCACAATATTGCAGCCGCTATTCCAACAACTACAGAGGCTGCGTAAAAACTCCAAGTGAAGGGTTGGATGAACATGGCAATGTATCCACTGTATGCTAGTCCACAAAAGAACATGGAAAGTCGTGGTCCTATAACAGCCACTACTGAGGGAGCAATCAGGTTGGATGCAGAGAAAACTCCATATATAATGGACATGCTTGTGTATCCACTCCCACTGAAGCCAGTGCTGTTGAAACTCTTGATCACAGTTTGCTCTATATTTCCACATGTTGAAAAAGCAGTGAACATGAACATAAATCCAAAGCCCAGGATTACGATGTTCAACAATGTCTTTCCTTCTGGACTCATGTTTTTAAGGCGGCACTGTTATATTTTGATGATCAGCTAGCTAGTTAATAAACCTCTGAAGTGGTCCACACGCCTCATCGAGTCGGGTGCTGCACTGTCTGTCTGACGAGTCCTCGTTTGTGCAATAACGAGGTGGAGATACCAGATGGACATTGCACCGAAACTGGCAAACTGCTGATAGTCGATAACAAAACCAGAAGTTGAGTGATAAGATGCAACACCACTCTAGCTCGGGTAGAAACAAATGACTGTTAAGGCTGCGCAAAAGTGCTTCAAAACAAGGCGCAACATCGCGAGACTTCCGTGAACACTTGCGAAATGCGTCTCCCCCAAAAGAGGTTAAGCCAAATCCACGCCCTTTTTAAGATAGGGGCGTATTCCAGCCTACATACGTCCCCGTCATTGGTCAACAGCATGAAAGCGGTGATTGGATAGATTCAGAGCGCGCGAGAGGAGCATCTTCCAAGCGCGAGTTCTCTCACCTCATCTGAGAATAATGAATGCCAATAGCGCTACAGGTAGGTAGGTAAGATACCAGTCATTAACGTATAAAATAGCTTAAAGATTTTTACGTATAGAACATTTTGACTAAGGATTGTTACGTTCATTTATAATTTTCATCTTGCTGGTGAAACCGAGGATCCACAATTGAAGGTTAGCTGTAGTTATCACAAAGATTGTTATTGATCATTTTAATGAATGTAATGAATTCATGATAAAAAAAACTAAAGTTGTTTGCTGGTATGCTTATAAAATGTTTGACCTATGTAGTTGTCAGTGAATATCACTGTTGACTACATGCATTTTTCAATTCATAGTTGGTTACTATACCTCCCGGGTACAAGTACCATGTATTTTCCTACGAGGCTTACACAAATGGACCACTGTTCTTTTGAGGCATCCTTTCGAATGGCCATCGAAGGCGTTAGAGAGTTTAAAGAGTGGCTACAGAAGACACAAGAGTCGGGAGTCACTTGCACTTGGAGCAACACTGTCATGTCACACACGGTCTCACTCACTAGCACATATGGAACGCCGTGTGTGTCTTTGCGTGTAAAAAAAGATGCACATCAAATAACACTATTTGAAGCATCAAATAAGCTTTTCACACGTCAAATAACACAGCTATATTATAGAATGTGTGCTGAATATGCACGTGCAAGCCAAGCTGTACATTACTGCGTTGGTAATCATTTATTTTTATTTAACATTTATTTAACTAGGCAAGTCAGTTAATAACACATTCTTATTTACAATGACGGCCTAGGAACGGTGGGTTAACTGCCTTGTTCAGGGGCAGAACGACAGATTTTTACCTTGTCAGCTTTGGGGATTCGATCTTGCAACACTCTAACCACTAGGCTACCTGCCACCCCCAAATAATAAGACATTATTTGTTCGACCGAATGGGAAAACGTCTGTATCTAGCTAGCTGTAGCATGGTACCTAGCTAGCACCAATGGCACCAGCCTGAAAACAATGACCAGTAGAACTTTTCCAGCAGTCATTTTCCATATTCTTAGCAATGATTTAAGTATCCATGTGAGTAAGAATTAGCTAGGTAGCCACTTGTTCTCCTATTGAAATAACTAGCTAGCCAACTACTTAACCCTGTTGCCCAAAACTAACGTTATAAAGTCCTCCAGAGTTATCAGGCTCCAAAACATCCACGTTGTATTGTTTTTCCTCTGGAATAGTGTTCAATACACATAGTAGGTTGACTGGTGCAATAAATGTGGCTCAATTCACAGTAGTAGTAGTAGTGAATTGAGCTACGATGCTAATGTTCTCTGGGTGTCACTGAGTAGACTGGCTAGTTTCACATAGGTGGGTCTGACCACCATTAATCAAATAAGAACTGTCTTATAAATTAGGGGTATTTTAGATGATGACACCAAGCTAGATAGTTAGCTAGCTAACTATAGCTACTGAAACAGATTATGTCGTGTTGCCATGTTTTTGGGGAAGAACATCGTTTGCATCCATCAGCTAGCTAGCTTTTTTATGACCAACACTGTTCAGAGTTTGGAGAAGTATGTCTGCACTCGTGCGGCAGCAGCAGGGGCGCGAGACAAAACTTTACCAACATCATAGCATAGGTATTGGTGAATCGTTGTGACATATGAAATACGAGTGATTGTGTAATAACTACGTAAAAAATGTATGAACGTGTTAAATGATTACGTGACGTGCAGTCATATATTTATTATTTAGCTGTTTTGTAGAAATGAAAAGAATAAACAACATATATTTTGTTCATGCTTATTATAGGTCAACACAATGTGATTATTAGATTCCAAACAAAGATTACCTGTACTCTGCTGCCACGTGCCGACAAGACGGAAGATTGAGCAGGTGGGTCAGCTTTCACATGTCTAATAAGCCTGTCTGTTAATCCAGTTGTCCCTTATTTGTTCTCTGATTCAATTTGACACAATTCTGTGTGTGTTTGGTCCCAGGAGCAAAGATCCTAATTTTCCAGAATATTTGGCCATTGTGTGCGTGTACAATGTACAGAACCACAACATTTGTGGCAGACGCCCTCAGGCACAGGGATGTGGGGGCCAAAGCCATAGAGACACTGACCCAGCTCTTTGGAATCGGGCACTCCCCCTCATCTGTCCTGATGGTCCTGAAGAACGACCTGCAGATTGAGTACAGAGAGGACTACATCTTCACCTCTGTCGAGACCTCCAGTTCTGTTACCAGTAAGTTAATATTTTTTAAAGATAGGTGCCTAGGGAACTGGGTGATATTTTTTTTAATTCAGGACAGTCTTGTGTTATGATTATGATAATTTCCTTTTGTATCATGGTAGGTGTAGGAAATTGTGGACACATCATTGTACTACTTTTCTCTTTTGCACAGATTGTACCACAAAGTGTTCAGGCAGGAGCATGGGGAACAGAATGGGCCTGAGATGCTCTCAGCCCTAGAGAGGCAGGTTGAGGAGTATAATCTTAGGTGCGGCGAGATCTGTGCCAAGGTTGCGAAATCTTCTGGAGGAACCCCTTCATTGATTCCTCTGGGAACATGGACAGAGAACTGCATAGTTTTTCTTCTCCTTACCCACACCTGTGCTGGCGGTCTCCCCTTGAGGTTATCCTGACTCAGTCTGAGGATGAGACCACAATCCTTGAGGGCCGTCAACTGTTGAAGGACATACTGCAGACGCCTTTGCAGGGAGAGGTCAGGCTGGTCCTCGCCTCATCATTTCAGATGACTGCAAGGCAGAGAGGGGAGCATTGGGGGGGCATTTCCAGGGGCCAAACTGCTCCTCTACACCTTCCACCTACTCCAGGCAGTGTGGAGGTGGCTGTGGGGTAAGGAGAGTGGAGTAGACCTGAGAGACAGGCAGACCCTCGTCACTGTCGGCAAAGACATCATGTGTGCCAGGGAAGAGATGGTTGAGCCCCTCTATCAGCAGGCAAAACAAAACTCAGTTGTAGCCAGGTTAGTGTAGTATAACAGTATAATGAGGTGCAATCTATTAACTTATGCTTTATTCTCAGTAACTTTATTATGATAAAACCAAGACATGGGGAGGAGCTGCCAGGCGGAGCTACCAACCCGAGGGAACAACTTTGTGGAGGCAGCAATGCGGGTCCTTATGGATAAAAATCCTCTAGAGGACGAAAGTGTTCAATCTCCCTGCCTTATTTGACCAGCCTGGAGGCCTATTGTGAGGCACGGGTGACTGATGTTGCCCTTGACCGCAGGGAAACATTCTAGTGCTCTCGTTTTCTGGCCCAGGAAAGCAACATCAACCCATCTGACATCGAGCAGGTAAAATAGTGATATTTGTAATATTACAAATATCCATCATGTGGTCTTTTATTTTTAGTTATATCTTATATAAGTTGTCCATCTTCTCTCTCCTAATGTCTGTCAGGTGGGGGAGAAGCAGTACAGGGTGAAGGACACCACACCAGGCCAGACCTATACTGTGGACATAGAGATGGACCTCTGCACTTGTCCAGTAGGGCACCCAGGAGCTCCATGCAAGCACCAGGCTGCTGTGGTTGAGATATACAAATGCCTGTCCATCAACTTCCTCCTGACAACACCGGAGATCAGGGCTGAGAAACTAAAGAGAACAGGAGTTAAAATAGTGGCTAATTAATTATTGTTTATGGTTAGAAAGTCATTTTAATGTGAATATTTTATGTACCAAAGCAGAGTGCTGAAGTTGATTAAATATCTCTTACAGCAACAATATCTCTGGATTTTCTGCAGCAACTGAGACAGCCAAGTCAGCCATTAGATGGTGAGTTAGCACACCAAACAAATTATGAATGATGCAACAATACAGAATGTCTGTTTATTTGTGTGTATTTTTACAGCTATCCATTTGAGCATTTCAATGAAAACATGCAACTGGTTTGAAAAGTTTCAAATCACCATTTGAAGAATTCATAAGTATCTGGACAAATTGGTAACGTCACACCCCAACTCGTGACTGAATGAGTAACAAGTTTGATGCAGTCCTTTTTTTACTTTAGAATTACCAAAGCTGGTACTTATTTGCTTTATGAAACTGTATTATAAAGTATAGTATTTGTTTTATTATTGGATATACAGTACCTGTCAAAAGTTTGGACAAACCTACTCATTCAAGGGATTTTATTTATTTGGACTATTTTCTACATTGTAGAATAATAGTGAAGACATCAAAACTATGAAATAACACATATGGAATCAAGAAGTAACTAGAAAGTGTTAAACAAATCAAAATATTTTATATTTGAGATTGTTCAAAGTAGCCACTCTTTGCTTTGATGACAGCTTTGCACACTCTTGGCATTCTCTCAACCAGCTTTCTGAGGTAGTCACCTGGAAAACAAAGTTAATTTGTGGAATTTCTTTCCTTCTTTGTGCATTTGAGCCAATCAGTTGTGTTGTGACAAGGTAGGGGTGGTATACAGAAGATAGCCCTATTTGGTAAAAGACCAAGTCAATATTATGGGAAGAACAGCTCAAATAAGTAAAGAAAAATGACAGTCCATCATTACTTTAAGGCATGAAGGCAATCAATCCAGACAATGTCAAGAACTTTGAAAGTTTCAAGTGCAGTTGCAAAAACCATTAAGCGCTATGAAGAAACTGGCTCTCATGAGGACCGCCACAGGAAAGGAAGACCCAGAGTTACCTCTGCTGCAGAGGATAAGTTCATTAGAGTTAACTGCACCTCAGATTGCAGCTTAAATAAATGCTTCACAGAGTTCAAGTAACAGATGCATCTCAACATCAACTGTTCAGAGGAGACTGGGTGAATGGTGAAAAGAACCCACTACTAAAGGACACCAATGGAAATCTGTCCTTTGGTCTGATGAGTCCAAATTTGAGATTTTTGATTCCAACCGCCGTGTCTTTATGAAACGCAGAGTAGGTAAACAGATGTGTGGTTCACACCGTGAAGCATGGAGGTGACACTGTCTGTGATTTGTTTAGAATTCAAGGCAAACTTAACCATCATGGCTACCACAGCATTCTGCAGTGATACACCATCCCAACTGGTTTATGCTTAGTGGGACTATCATTTGTTTTTCAACAAAACAATGTCCCAAAACACACCTCCAGGTTGTGTAAGGGCTAGTTGACCAAGGAGAGTGATGAAGTGCTGCATCAGATGACCTGGCCTCCACAATCACCTGACCTCAACCCAATTGAGATGTTTTGGGATGAGTTGGACCACAGAGTGAAGGAAAAGCAGCCAAGTGCTCAGCATATGTGGGAACTCCTTTAAGACTGTTGGGAAAGCATTCCAGGTGAAGCTGGTTGAGAGAATGCCAAGTGTGCAAAGCTGTCATCAAGGCAAAGGGCGGCTACTTTAAGGAATATGAAATATATTTTGATTTGTTTAACACTTTTTTTTGGTTATTACATGATTCCATATGTGTTATTTCATAGCTTTGATGTCTTCACTATTATTCTACAATGTAGAAAATAGTAAAAATAAAGAAAAACCCTTGAATGAGTAGGTGTGTCCAAACTTTTTTTATTTAATCTTTTTTTAACCAGGAAAAGCCCATTGAGACCCAGAGTCTCTTTTTCAAGGGAGACCTGGCCGACAAGGCAGCAACAATCAATACATTACATAATTAAAACATACAACAATACAACACAATACGATCCAGCCTAATAAAAGCATTTGCAGTCCTCCGTAACAGTCTCTTATCAATATTTTTTAATTAATTCAGTGGCACTGTCATATCTAGATGAAGCATGGATTGTAGACTATTCCATGCCTCTGGTGCACAAGAAGAGAAGGCAGTCTTGCCTAATACTGTAAATGTCCTGGGGACTTTAAGTAGCAACCACCTAGCAGACCGGGCTGCACTGTTAGTTACTGCTGCATGGTAACTGCTGGTGGTGAAGGAGACCAGACTACAGAGGTAAAGAGGGAGTTTACCCAAAAGGGCTTTGTAGATGAACACATACAAATGTATCTTTCTGCCCATATAAAGTGAGGTCCAACCTACCATTTGGTACAAGGTGCAATGGTGGGTGAGTGACTTGGCATTTGTAATAAAGCGCATTGATGCATGATAAACAGAGTCCAGTCTCTAAGATAGGAGGTTGCATGCATATACAATTAGTCACCATAAACAATTACAGAGAGAAAAATGGCCTGGACAAGCTTCTTTCTAGCCATAAGCAGGAATCAAACCTTATTTCAATTTAAGCTTTGTCACAAGATTATCCACATGAACTTTAAAGGGCAACTTGTCATCCAACCATATACCTTGGTATTTGTAGGATGACAATTTTCAGTGGATAAGCCACCAGATATGACAATGCTAACTTTCTCTGGCAGAGTTCTAGCTCTGGTAAAGTTTTTTGTACATTCAAGACCAGTTTGAGACCATAAAGGGAGCCTTGCAGTGACTGAAATGCAGTCTGGAGCTCTTCATCAGCCTGAACCAGAGAAGGAGCACATGAATATATGACTGTATCATCTGTGACTTTGCTGGTTGCATATCATTTCCCAAATCATTAATACAAATTGAGAACAACACAGGAGCTAAAATGGAACCCTTTTGACTGGTACACAGTATATATTATGTATTTAACAGCTACAGTTCAGGCAACACAACAACTTCCACAAGAGGACCTTTCAAACGGTTGGTTAACAGATCATCATCATCTAATCATTTCTACATATCTAGATTCTAGACTAACAATCTTCTGTTCATGCCAAGACTAAAAATGATGTAACTGCACTCACTTGACAGACATAACCACTGGCTTGGAGAGGGAAGATGTAACCTCCAGTGTTCCTGACCACTAGCCTTTCGCTGTGCCAAGAGACTCAGAAGGGGGTGAGTAAATAAGGCCAGATCTTCAAAGAATTTGTTCTTTTCTGTTATTACAGAATATAAGTCTATCGTTACAGCACATATATAAATCTGTATATCAACAGTTAGAGTTTTATTAACTAAAAGTCCCAGCGTACAACATTTGACTCAAACCTATTTGACTCGAAGAGTGCATGCAGCATTTAACACAAATCAAATTTTGTTTGTCGCGTACACATATTTCGCAGATGTTATCGCAGGTGTAGCGAAATGCTTATGTTCCTAGCTCCAACAGTGCAGTAATACCTAACAGTACAAAACATTACACTCAAATCACCCAAATTAAAAATAAATGAATATAGAAATATTACATTTGAATGATACAGTTTGTCTTGAAGACTTTGTTTTAGCTCCCCTCTCATCTATATCATGTTTTTATCTAACAGACTTTCTGCCTGATTTGCCTGACCTGGTGGAAGACATGCCAAAGGAGTTCAGTTCCTTGACCAAGGATGACTACTACAGTGACGCCCTGGTAGCAATGGCCAAGCAATACAGAGCAATGAAAGCAAATCCATCAAGGCTGCTGTCTGCAGTGCATTGCTTCGGCAAAGCCCATGTCAGCCCAGCAGCCAAGAAAGCAACTGCACTACAACGAGCAGCTAGATGTCCCGACCCCATGATCCCCTGTCAGCCTACTGCAGTTGGCCTTAGAGCGAGCAAGGTTGGATCGAAGAGTCATCTGACTGCTGGACGTCCAAAACCCGGAACAGCGGTCCTGAGCACCCTTACTGCTTAGACAAAAAGAGGAAAGGCCTGCCAGGTTTGGGCATCACAAGTTGTCTGAGTCTTTGGCAATGAATTGTTCACACAAGAAGTGAGGAGTTAGTTCGTTTTTATGTGGTTGCTTTAAGTTGTCTATTTATGATGTTTGATATTCTGTTGTCATAAAATCCGAAAAGAGAGCATGCATGGATGCATTGTCTTACTAGCCGTTGAAGATAGGCATACTAGTTCATTAAATAGCATGCAGTCACCTAGCCCATTTCCTAGATCACAGTGGAACTCTGGTCTAGCTGTATAACATTTAGCCACCTTGCAAGTTATTTAAAATCAAATTAAATTTGATTTGTCACATGCATCGAATACCTTGTGAAATGAAATGAAATGCTTACTTACAAGCCCTTAACCAACAATGCAGTTAACAAAAATACCACAAAAAAAGGATAAATAAAAGTAACAAATAATTAAAGAGCAGCAGTAAAATAACAATAGCGTGGCTATATACAGGGGGTACCAGTACAGAGTCAATGTGCGAGGGCACCGACCCGTACCTGTTTGGCGATGCTTTTCCCACGTCTGAGAGTATATCCATGGTTTGTGGGCGGTTCTGATAAGGAATGCATCACCCAAGAAAGAATTAAATCCAGTTGTTAGATTCTACCACCACCCTCCAAATCAACACCAAACATTGATGTCAATGTTTGCGCGTGCACATGCTTCATTCTTCTTCTTCCTGACGTGGTAAAAGCGTCGCCAAACAAGCACAGGTCAGCAAATATTTCACACGCCTCTCCAATGATATGTCCCAAGACAGAATTTTGACTGTTAAAATAACTGTACTTACTGTACTGTTATTAACTGTATACATGCTGGCGAGCTATGTAGGACTAGCAGTAGGATTACAATAGGCCGAGTTATAACAAATTCTATACTAACAATCTTCCAGTTCAGATGGAGCCCAATATACGTTTAATAATAATTTGTAAAATGATTTACTTATTTATTAATACATTTCATAAATATATAGATTTCTTTTGTGTTCCATTTATAGAGCCCGACATTGATCTGACACTCATTTTAAGGGGTTAATTTTCAGGTGAAGCTTTAACCTAGCCTATCAGAGGACAACAAGGTAGAAATAACTATTAACATATTGATTGCACTGTCAAATCCTTTCAACAAATGCATATGGTCTGGGGATCCATTTGGGATTGGGCCTCAGTCTGAAACCATCTCTTCAATTGTGGACAGCTGCTCTCTATACTCCTACCTGAAAATATAACTTCAAGTTTGGTTAACCTTTCTAAATAATATTCCAGTTACACTTGTCATGTTAAGGTGTTGCAGGTAGCCTAGCGGTTAGCGCATTGGGCTAGTAACCAAAAGGTTGCTTGCTAGTTCTAATCCTTGAGTTGACAAAGTGAAAAATCTGTTGATGTGCCCTTGAGCAAGGCACTTAACCCTAATTGCTCCTGGGTTGCTGTTGATAATGGAAGACCCTGGCTTTGACCCCACTCTCCGAGGGTGTCTCAGGGAGAGTGGGATATGCAACAACAAAAACATTTCCAATTCACACATTTGTACATGTGTTAAATAGGACACAGAAGCGCTCACCAAATTATTTTAATACAATCGAAGTTTAACACAAATCATACATAATATCAAACTTAACCAGCCTGCCAGCTAAATATAATAATAACTATCTTGCTAAAATCCAGTTGAGTGCATGTTTGGCAAGCCACTATGCTTAAAGCAAGTTTTTCAAGGAAGTTGTTCAAGCCAGTAATGAAGAGTTACCACGCATTACTTTTGTTTGTACATTTCCCAACAATAATAAGCCAAATTAAAAGCTAAAACATCTCGTGAACAAAAACGTAGGTACTTCAATGAGTTCAATCGCATTTTCTCCTGTTTTTTGACAGCACACGTCTGACTCCAAATCCATCCAATCACTGTTTCTTATGCTGTTGACCAATGACATGGATGTATGTAGGCTGGAATACGCCTCAAAAGGGGCGTTAGACCCGATGACGTGTTTCTACAAATTTATTTACCTTTATTTAAACAGGGAAGTTGTGCAATTTCAGTCTTGGGTGTTCAAAAATGGGAGATGGGTTATATTGTTCTCCAAACTAGATAATGCTTGTTTTATTATATGCGATGTGTATGGGTAAAATTCTCACACCTCAAATAATACTTTATTTTTAGATCTAGCTGATAAGCTTACTGAGCTGCAAAACAAGTAATCAAATGCATGACTTATAATAGATAGATTTCCACCTAGAATAGGTGGAACATCATTTTGCAGTAAACTGGCAGTAGTTGATACAAAATTAATTATATATGCAAAGCAATACCTTCAGGACTTAATTAATGAAATATAATTTGTGTTTTAGAGAACATGTCAAGTTGAATAAAAATAAAAGATGCACAATTTATGTTAGAAGGTTGCCCTATGGGGAAGTCATATTGAGACTAAAGTCTCTTTTGCAAATGAGCCCTGCACAATACAACAACTAACACTAACACAATGACAATAACTTGTCATTTTAAATCTGAAGTTAGGTAAATTGGAAGCTTGTAGAGCAGGGCTTTGTGAACAAAAAGAGCATAATGATGTGATCTATATGACTTTAAAGAGGTCCAGCCAACCTTTTGTTAAAGAATGCAGTGGTGAGTGAGTAATAAAACTGTCTCCTGTGATAAAACAAAGGGCGGTATGATGAACGGCATCCAGGGGTTTAAGAGTAGTGGCAACTGCAATTTGATAAATAGTATTGCCATAACCAGGAACAGATAGAAAGGTTGACTGCACAATCTGCTTCCTGGTGACTAGAGAGAGGCAGTATCTGTTTCTGTAAAACAGCCCACTTAACAAGCTCATTCGTAGGTTTTTTAAAACGTTAAATCATTGTCAATCCAAATACCAAGGTATTTGTATACAGGGACTCTTTCTAATATAGAACCATCCGATGCGTGAAGATGTAATCCATCTGAGACAATCTAACGAGAACTTGAAAACAACATGCATTTAATTTTGCCCGTATTAAGCACACGTTTTAAAAATCAGTAATGGCTTCCTGCACAGCAGCAAAATTGGACTGTAGCCTTGTCACAGTCAGGTCAGCCGTCGGGGCAATTGCGTAAATAATAGTACAATCCGCATATAGATGAAATTAAACATTTTAACCAATAAAATGTATATGAATAGTGAAAAGAGCAGGTCCTAGTATCGACCCCTGCAGAACACCTTTATGTACTTCAAGAAATTCAGGCTTAACCCCATCAATCACGATGGTCTGAGTTCTGTCACTAAGATAATGATGAAACCATGAGTAGGCGTCAGAGCCCAGAACAATCGAGGAAAACTTTAAGTAAAATAGCATGGTCCACAGTATTAAATGCTTTTGACAAGTCCACAAACAAGTCACAGTTCATTTTAGTGTCAAAAGCATTAACAATATCATTAACAACTAATGTGGTTGCTGTGATAGTGCTGTGCCCTGGCCTAAACCCAGATTGATTTATATTCAAAATACCATGCGTTTAGCTAGTCAATGTCGCCATGACACTGTCGTAATACTGTACTGCCTTTGGTATCTCTGTGTAAAAATTGTATTTATTTGTTATTTTGCGACATTACGAGAATGCATACATTTGTTTCTAATTTTTTAAAATCAGAGTCGATTGTGCGTCAAGAATTTAGCATAGCAAGTTTGTATGAAGGTCTAGTTATTAATGAGTACATAGTTCAATAATAATATCCTCCTAAAACGCTCTGATGACATACAAACTTTGCTGCCCTGTTTTCAATTGTCCACATGGCTGGGAGAACTCATTGCAGGCTAACGCAAATGAGCTGCTAAATGTGCTAGTTAGTTGGCTAGCTAGCTATCTAGCCAACTTCACATACTGTATAGATAGCCAAGTGAATGAAATATCACCATATATCTTGATGTATTTATCACTGTAAAAAAACAAACTCCAAATGCATTTGTAGGTAGCTAGCTAAACAGCCATGGAGGAGGGTGATAGGATAGCAGCCCCAACTGTCATGAGAGAGTAGACTATTCTGGATAGGGCAGGTACATTTGTGTAGTTCCTGTCCCTTGAAGTCTGTTTTCTTGTGAGGTTTTCTGTCCTCAGATAAAGAGAGGTATGAAAGCCTGTCTACATATGAAGAGCAGTGGTTCTCAGTCCTGGTCCTAGGGACTCAAAGGGGTGCACATTTTTGTTTTTGCCTTAGCACTGCACAGTTGACTCAAATTATCAACTCATCATCAAGCTTCAAGTGGTATTTAAGTATTCATTTGTGACGCCGTCCTTGATATGATCCTGTTATTGTCACATGCTACACAGGCACATATGTGTGCCCATGCATCTACCCATGCATCAATGTTATCATGATTTGTTATCAGGGATATTATACTTTAGTAATCCACAATGACCTGGTGATGTAAAAGTCTAATAATTACATTATCTTCCATATTTCTACAGATACCTTATAACTGGAGATTCCTTCAAAACGATTGCCTACAGTTAACGTGTAGTGTCGTGGAAAATTGCAAGATTATGTTATAATGCTTGTATTGTATTATAATGGTTGTTTTATTCAACAGAATAGAGTATTCTGTTAACTATTGTGTGTATTTTACTGAGGATGGGCCTCTATGAGATAGCACTGACAGAGGAGATTTACGATGTCTTTGGGTGATAAAACTTAAAGAGCATTCCAGAATAACATGAGGTAATGCTTTTGTGCTATGAAGTACCAGGAACGAGATTAGAACCTCGTTTTAGGGACCAAACTGAACAATAATTTATAGCGAATGCTATCTGGCTATGGGATACTCCTCTCTCAAGTAAAAGTCTTTCTTTGTGAACTGTTCCTAAGATCTGTGGTTCGTCATGTAGGTTGAGATGGGTGTATCTTGGCTATAAAAGATCTTTGTACTTTTGTGTTGTCACTTTCAATAGCGCATCATTGAAAGTCAAGTGCTATTGCAAAGCTCTTATTATTAAATATGTAGTTTAAGTATAACTCTGACTGGTGTGTGAAGTTTAACTCTCCTCATTTGGTAATGCAGAAATTAGCCACCACATTTGGCGACGGGGATGGGATGTGAATCTTCACTTGGTTACCGCTCCCGACGATCTGGGCAAATCGTGCACGAGGGATCCCTCAAACTTCGGATCTCAGGGAAACCACACTTCGGGAACGAAGCAGATGGACCCACCTTTGATCTGAGTGGCAGCGAACCGAGTGGATACCACATCTCGAACTTAGTTTTTTTTTAAGAAAGAGGTGAGCAAACCACACTTGAAGTCGAGTTTTTAGAAAAGCCTCTGTTACGTAGGCTCTGAGTGTGTATTCCTTTGTGAGGGGGGCACCTTGGAGGCGTAAGCAGGGCCAAGTCAGAGGAGAGTAATCTGAGAGTTTGCGGACTCAAAGATACTCTGCCACTGGTCGGTTGCAGGCGACCTAGAGCCGTCCTGACACTGAATTGATCACAGTGGGGATTGGTGCGGTCTGTGGGGGTGAGGAGCCAGGGTGACTGTGTTCTGTGTGAAACATGGTACTTGGTGAAGCCCTATTGGAAGAAGGACCTCGTTCTGAAAGTGTCTGTGTGACTGTCTAAGTGACCCTCAGAGGTGGTGAATTCCAATTATTTTAAATGTGCTAGCCAGGTATGCCCTGGGTTACTCAGTGTGAGTATTTTGTTTTGGGACCACTAGGTATTCTTTGTAGGAGCGTACTGTGTGAGTGGGGTAGGTTGACTCTGTGTGGGTAACCTTTCAATTATGTTCTGATGTTCTGTGTGGACATCTGACCAGTTCTGTGTGGGCATCTGACCAATCCTGTGTGGGTGATCCTTAAAGTTCTGTGTGAGTACCTAAGAATTTCTAACGTTTTATATGGATTCTGTGAATATATTAAAATATAAATTGTATGTGTGTATAATCAATTACTTGAGATTTGATAAAGTAATGCTGAGAATATAATTAGATACAGTTTAAACCACCCATTCGTAGACGTACGTAGGTTTTGAGTTGGTATCTTTAATGGATAATTTGATTAAGATGAGGTTTTAAGCATTATTAAACTGTCTACAATGTCTGGGAAATTGTGCTCTAGAAACTGATTGAGTGTGTCCACTTTTGGTTAATTTACCCTAACGATGTAACTATAAAATGCTTATTGGATTTTTTCATTCTGGATACTACATTTGAAATAAAAATGCCCTTAAAGTCTGAAACGGTTGTATTTATTGAATAAACCATTTTCCATAAAGTTAGAGCGAATTAAGATGGAATCGCGACGTAATTTATAATGTCATACAAAGCCTAGGTATCCATCAAACTAATTATCATTATGTGATTAATGTTATGTAGTAAAGTAATTGAAATACGTTGCATGAGAAAACATAATATTAAAATGCGCAAGATCTGTTTCCTAGTCTATGAATGTCGATTTTACTCTTTGACTGCTAATCTATTCATTTGGCATGTGAGAATCATCGCCGGAGTAACGCTTGGACCTTTAAATTAGGGCTATTTTCTGGGAATTGTCTCGGTAGTACGTGCCGGATTTTACCACTATAGACAATTGTAAAGTGGGTTTATTTAAATAGCTTTGGTGGTTCAGTGGTAGAATTCTCACTTGCCACGCAGGAGGCCTGGGTTTGTTTCCCGGCCAATGAATTGACTTAAATCTGGGTTTCTGATTGTAATTCAACTATTGGTATGATTTTGCCTGGAAAGATATGGTCGCTAGTGTTTGTTTAAGATATAAACTGAACGCTTTAACAGCTTGTTTGGTTCAAATTGAAAGACGAATTCATTCAACTTAAATAGCGAGGCGATTTCGATGTAATACGTTGTCTGTTGCCTAAATGGTCTGCTGAAATAACATTGAGAATAGGAGTCGTATTTAAATAACTGAATCAAAGAAGAGACAGTTACATAAATCTAATGAATAATAATAAGCGGATAGGTAATTGCGATAGAGTTGTGCCCAGCGAAATGTGTTTTTTATTGTTATGGATTGACTTATGTATTTTATAAATTTGGCTCTTTACATGTTATTTTTTAAGTCTTGGACATTTCATAAGTGTGAAACCGAAACCGAAAGGGAAGAGAAAGTGGTAAGGTTTGCTTTTAATCTTACGATAGAGGTAAGGCAGAACGTTGTTTGAGTAGGGGTTATATTTTTTGCCTATTGGTAAGGATAGGAGAGTTGGTTGTGTGCGCTGAGCTATGTTGGGCTATATTTGGCTGTAAGGGATTCAGGTGTGAATAAGGAAACATTTTGTGATAATGTATTCTGATGATTGTTGCTTGGTTTATTGTTTAGGTAACACCAGTGAATTTGAGCAGGAAGTTAATGTATTCTAACATTATAATTTGTTTCCATTACGTGGAACAATGTCAGGTCATTAAGTGGATTGCAGTTTGAGTTTATTTAAATTTTTTACAGGGACAGTGCAAATGAATCACAGTTGTGTGTGTGTGTGTGTGTGTGTGTGTGTCTAATGGCAGGGTATTCCAGACATGGAAAGCTCCCACACTGAAAGCAGATTGACTAAAAGTGCTTTTCCTTAAGGGAACTATACAGTCATCTCTCATGGCGGACCTTGTGGATCTGCTGCCATAAGGTTTGGGGTTTCTGTTTAACAAAAGTACTAAGTGGACATTTTAGAATCTTGAATACAAGACAGGCGTCAGTATATTGCACAAGATTTCTTTCCAACTCAGGAGTTTATGCTTTCTATAGCTATTGGGCTTCCTATCAAGCACTTTGAGAGCCTGTTTGCAGACAGACTGAATGGGTTTTAATGTTGTACAGCAAGCTTGGGCCAAACTAGTAAAGTAGTATATTAAGTGGGGGAGTATCATAGATTTGAAGTATAGTTTTGTTACCTCTGTAGTCAAACAATTTCATATGTTTTGGAAATTAGCTAGGTTGAATTTGGTTATTTGAGTTATCTTTTTCATTTGCTTTTTAAAAGAGAGGTTGGAATCAAGCATGATGCCGTGGTTCATAAAATCAGATACCGCCTGGAGCTTTTCCCCTAATACATAGACATCGGTCTCAGGGGCATCAGTTGTTTTCTTTGTGAGGAACATGCAGACTGTGTTTTTTTATTGAGATGCAAACATGAGTCCCTGAGCAACTTTGTCATCTTAACCATTATAGTAGTGTGTTCTTTGGTAGTTTGTTTGTTATTTGCATGCATTTATTACCGTATCATCTGCATACATTGGAACTTCAGACCCTGTACAGACAGAAGGAAGATGATTAATGTACGAGCTGAACAGTATTGATCTTTGGGGAATGCAAACATTGTAGATATAAGTGGAAAAAAGTTAGTTTTGACTCTTACGCTGATGAGACAGCACCAACTTCTTAAAAGGTTTTATATTTGTTAAACAACAGGTTTGTTTTTACTAAATTTATGCAACAGGTTGAAATTATTAGATTGCTGGAAAGGGGTTATGGGTTTGTTTGTTTACTGTTTATTTTAGGTGTTGATTTTACTTAATTAAACATTGTATTATCTGATGTGTTTGAATAGGATTCTTTCTTCCGGGACAGGTGGAAGTCACCTAAAGTATGTATGTTAAAGGAGACATGGGAGAACACGTCTAAAAAAACATTTTATTAAATGCCTGGGATTGAATTTCACTGATTCCTTATGCTGAGAAATTTACTACATTTGCGATAGAGGATAAGGGTAAGGGTCTAAGGGTAGCGCATGCTAAATTAAGTACATATAAATATTGAGGAAGTTGAAAACGAATGATTAATGTTTTGAGGGAGTACAGTGGAATTATCATTATTATTAGATTTTGTTTGTAGTTAACTTTTGGGTTTCTGAATCGGTGTAGTATAATGAATGCTCTGGTCCCCCACACTCTGGTCCCCCGTTGTGACCATTTTCCCAAGCATCTCTGTCTATCTTCTTACCTGTAGAGAGGAAGCTCCCAGCCAGCAGTATGCCTCTCTTTCTCTGTGCTTAGCAGGTATGACACCGAGTCTGTGGTGGGGTTTGTTTGAGCTTGGGCACACGCTGAGGCCTTGGAGCTGGACTTGGTAGAGACCGCTATGTTATCGTAAAAATTCGTGAAAACAAAATGTGCCTCTTGTTCTTAGTTTAGGGATTGGCCTAAGGTTGGCATTGGGTGGGTTTTGGCCTAGGATTCAAATCAAGTCTAAGAAGATACATTTTTTAAATAGGCGGGTTTATGACTGTGGCAAGTAGTGACGTTTCGACCCTTCCAGCGCCTGGGTGTGCCACAACATTCGGCTTTATGGGGAGCGTTTTCTCGCTTGGCAAAGCAACATTGAGGGTTAGGTGGTTAACGGTCTGTTGTAAGGCAGGTCCTCACCAGACATCACCAGCAACAACGTCGCCTATGGTCACAAACCCACCGTCGCTAGACCAGACGGGACAGGCAAAAAGCGCTCTTCACTGACGAGTCGCAGTTTTGTCTCACCAGGGGTGATAGTCGGATTTGCGTTTATCGTTGAAGGAATGAGCAATACACCGAGGCATGTACTCTGGAGCGGGATCGATTTGGAGGTGGAGTGTCCGTCATGGTCTGGGGCGGGGCTGTCACAGCATCATCGGACTGAGCTTGTTGTCATTGCAGGCAATCTCAACGCTGTGCTTTACAGGGAAGACATCCGCCTCATGTGGTACCCTTCCTGCAGGCTCATCCTGACATGACCCTCCAGCATGACAATGCCACCAGCCATACTGCTCGTTCTGTGCGTGATTTCCTGCAAGACAGGAATGTCAGTGTTCTGCCATGGCCAGCGAAGAGCCCAGATCTCAATCCCATTGAGCACGTCTGGGACCTGTTGGATCGCAGGGTGAGGGCTAGAGCCGTTCCCCCCAGAAATGTCCGAGAACTTGCAGGTGCCTTGGTGGAAGAGTGGGGTAACATCTCACAGCAAGAACGGGCAAATCTGGTGCAGTCCATGAGGAGAAGATGCACTGCAGTACTTAATGCAGCTGGTGGCCACACCGGATACTGACTGTTACTTTTGATTTGTCCATCCTTTTGTTCAGGGACACATTACTTGTTCAGTTTGTCTCATTTGTTGAATCTTGAGTCAACAAATTTCAAGTACTGTAAGTGAATCAGAACTGTTTGTACTGTATGTTATTCTTAGCTTGAGCCATTTCAGTGACAAATATATATGTTGCAAGACATACCATTGTATTGGCATGCAAAGTTGAGAAGAACCCATCTTGATTTAACAAGGCAGGAGGGATAGTTAAAAGTATAGTAGTCATACTTTACTCATTACATTGATCAAACTATACAGACATATCTTCAAAGGACAAAATACAAATGTCAGGTCTGGTCAATGCATATTACTAAAGGCCTAGCTATAATAGCATTGTCTGGTATGCATTCACTTTCACGGGTCTGCAAGTTATTTTCTTGAATAACAATGCAATACGAGGAGACAAAAAAAAAAGAGGTCATTGAAGTAGCTAGTATACAGCGACATCTGTCTTACACCTTCCCTGGATAGCAAACATTCATCTGGTTTACCTCAAAGAACACCCAAATAATTTGAACTGTATTCATAGGAAATTGTAAATTTACAACATCCTACCTAGCTCTTTAAATGCTAACACAGAGCCAACATTGGCATATGGAAACTAATCAGTGGCTAAGCATTGATTTCAAGAGAAATTTAACAAAAGTATGACACACTAAAAAAGGTAGCAACAAATCTTATCCATTTTTGCCTAATAACAGTCCCTGCAATCCTATCCAGTAAGTGAAGTGTCTTCTTCCTTTGGGTTTGTTTACATGCGCAGCTCAGTTATTGGTACATTATTGCCACCTATTTGCAGGGATGTACTGGTGATTTGATAGTCTATTACATGACAACCAACATACTGTACAGCCCCAACATTGTGTAAATATAAAAAAAGAATACATCAATGTTTGGAGAAAAAAAGAGGCAAACATTTAAAAGCACACAGACAGAGGAGTGGATCAACATTTTGTTATTGTTGTCTGCCTTGACAAATCAGAAAATACTTCAGTCCATTATAGAAAATAACTGCTACTTATAATGGCTTTAATAAAAACAAAATTGTATTGTTTAGAGCAAATTGTTTTATGAAACAAACAGAAGATAAACATACAGGTGAGTATACAATAGCAGATCAACTGGCAAATAAATGTACGAATAAGCAACATGTTAATGAATAAATACAGCATGAAAATATACAAACAAAATTCAGACTTTGAAAACCTTCTCTGTCTTTCATTTCCAGTGTCTAATTGTCGTGAACTCTCGAATTGTAAAAACACTTAGCGGTTTGACTGAAGAGGCTATTGACATGGTAACATCAGATTAAACTTCCTCTAGAACAGCATAGACTGAAGAGACTTGCGGACAGTGGCCATCTCCTGCTGTTGCTGTGGACAGAGAGAGATGAGTGTTATAACCTAAGTGACCAATGGGAAACCATTCCAGATTTTTTTTTAAATACAAATTGAATAAAATTGTATTTGTCACATGCGCCGACTATTTTTTGTGGCTGTTGGACTTCCTGAGCCAACAGCCAACAGAATAGGTCCCCACGTGTCGGACATACGCAATACCAACACAGGCTCTCCTCAGGGATGCGTTTTGTCCCCACTCCTGTACATCTTGTACACTAATAGTTGTACTAGTTCCCATCCTGACAGACACCTCGTTAAATTCGCTGATGACACTGCCTTGATCAGCCTGTTGTATGATGACAAGGAACATCATGGCCCGGTCCTAGATGACTTTGTAGAGTGGTGTGAGGAATCACACTTGGTCCTCAATACCAACAAGACCAAAGAGATGTGCATAGACTTCATGAAGCATACAACACCTACCTCTGCAACATCTATCAGAGGTCAGAATATAGAGATTGTAGAGGAATACAAATACCTGGGTGTCCTCTTGGACAATAAGCTTCAGTAGAGTAAATGTACAGACCTGATCTATAAAAACAGCCAACAGACTGTACTTTCTCAAAAAGCTGGGCTCTTTAAATGTAGACTGTACGATACTGACTCTGTTTTACAAATCTTTCATTCAGAGTATTTTTACTTTTTGTATTGTTTGTTGGTTTGGCAATGCCACTGTCAGCCAGAGAAATATGCTGAGAAGGATTATCACCACAGCAAGCAAGGTACTTGGAGTCAACCAGACAGGCCTGGATGAGATCTTTAAGGTCAAGGCCCTCCGCAAGGCTCACAAAATCATTTTAGACCCAAGCCACCCCCTGTACCCAGACTTTGAACTACTTCTCTCTGGGCGCAGGTATAGGGCACCACTCAGCAGGAAAAACAGAACAAGACAATCATTTGTGCCAGGTGTGATATCCCTCCTAAGTAGCTTGGGCTAATGTTCCTATCGACTCAGTAAGGCCAGCAGGCTCGTCTTTAAAAAAAAAAAAAGTTTTATTGGTATGTAACTTATGAAAGTTGTATTGTCAATTTTGTTTTGTATTTAAACGCCACTTTAAATGTGTACATGACACTGCAACACAATTTCCCCTTGGGGACAACAAAGTCAGTAAGTAAGTACAACAGGTGTAGACCTTATGGTAAAATGGTTACTTACAAGCCCTTAACACTTCTTTTTCTTAACTTCTTAAAGCGTTGTTGGTTAAGTAAATGGAAAATAAAAGTAACAAATAATTAAACAGCAGCAGTAAAATAACAATAGCGAGGCTATATACAGGGGGTACCAATACAGAGTCAATGTGCAGGGGCACCGGTTAGTCGAGGTAATTGAGGTAATATGTACATGTAGGTAGAGTTAAAGTGACTATGCATAGATAATAAACAGAGAGTAGCAGCAGCGTAAAAGAGGGGTCTGGGTAGCCATTTGATTAGCTGTTCAGGAGACTTATGGCTTGTGGGTAGAAGCTGTTAAGAAGTCTTTTGGACCTAGACATGGCGCTCCGGGGCCGCTTGCCGTGCGGTAGCAGAGAGAACAGTCCATGACTAGGGTGGCTGGAGTCTTTGACAATTTTTAGGGCCTTCCTCTGACACCACCTGGTATAGAGGTCCTGGATGGCAGGAATCCTGGCCCCAGTGATGTACTGGGCCTTACGCACTACCCTCTGTGTAGTGCCTTGCGGTCAGAGGCCAAGCAGTTGCCATACCAGGCAGTGATGCAACCAGTCAGGATGCTCTGGATGGTGCAGCTGTAGAACCTTTTGAGGATCTGAGGACAGTCTCCTGAGGGTGAATAGGCTTTGTCGTGCCCTCTTCACGACTGTCTTAGTGTGTTTGGACCATGATAGTTTGCTGGTGATGTGGACACCAAGGAACTTGAAGCTCTCAATCGGCTCCACTACAGCTCCGTCGATGAGAATGGGGGCGTGCTCGGTCCTCATTTTCTTGTTGTCCACAATCATCTCCTTTGGTCTTGATCACATTGAGGGAGAGGTTGTTGTCCTGGCACCACATGGCCAGGTCTCGAACCTCCTCCCTATAGGCTGTCTCATCGTTGTCGGTGATCAGGCCTACCACTTGATGATGGTGTTGGAGTCTTGCCTGGCCATGCAGTCATGAGTGAACAGGGAGTACAGGAGGAGGCTGAACAAGCACCACTGAGGGGCCCCTAGTGTTGAGGATCAGCGTGGCGGATGTGTTGTTACCTACCCTTACCACCTGGGGTGGCCCGTCAGGAAGTCCAGGATCTAGTTGCAGAGGGAGGTGTTTAGTCCCACAGTCCTTCGCTTAGTGATGAGCGTTGAGGGCACTATGGTGTTGAACGATGAGCTCTAATCAATAAATAGCATTCTCTCATAGGTGTTCATTTTGTCCAGGTGGGAAAGGGCAGTGTTGAGAGCAATAGAGATTGCAACACCTGTGGATCTGTTGGGGCAGTATGCAAATTGGAGTGGGCCTAGGGTTTCTGGGATAATTGGTGTTTATGTGAGCCATGACCAGCCTTTCAAAGCACATCATGGCTACAGACGTGAGTGCTACGGGTCGGTAGTCATTTAGGCAGGTTACCTTAGTGTTCTTGGGCACAGGGACTATGGTAGTCTGCTTGAAACATGTTGGTATTACAGACTCAATCAGGGACATGTTGAAAATGTCAGTGAAGACACCTGCCAGTTGGTCAGCACATGCCCGGAGCACACGTCCTGCTAATCCGTCTGGCCCTGCGGCCTTGTGTATGTTGACCTGTTTAAAGGTCTTACTCACATCGGCTACAGAGAGCGTGATTACACAGTCGTCTGGAACAGCTGATGCTTTCATGCATGCTTCAGTGTTACTTGCCTCGAAGCGAGCATAGAAGTAATTTAGCTCGTCTGGTAGGCTCGTGTCACTGGGTAGCTCGCAGCTGTGCTTCCCTTTGTAGTCTGTAATAGTTTGCAAGCCCTGCCACATCTGACGAGCGCCAGAGCCGGTGTAGTATGATTCGATCTTATTCCTGTATTGACACTTTGCCTGTTTGATGGTTCGTAGGAGGGCATAGCGGGATTTCTTATAAGCTTCCGGGTTAGAGTCAAATCAAAATCAAATCAAATCAAAACAAAATCAAATCAAATCAAATTTATTTATATAGCCCTTCGTACATCAGCTGAAATCTCAAAGTGCTGTACAGAAACCCAGCCTAAAACCCCAAACAGCAAGCAATGCATGTGAAAGAAGCACGGTGGCTGGGAAAAACTCCCTAGGAAAACCTCCTGAGAAAGGAGTTTCAAGGAGTCCCGCTCCTTGAAAGCGGCAGGTCTACCCTTTAGCTCAGTGCGGATCTTGCCTGTAATCCATGGCTTCTGGTTGGGGTATGTACGTACAGTCACTGTGGGGACGATGTCGTCGATGCACTTATTGATGTGGTGTACTCCTCAATGCCATCGAAAGAATCCCAGAACATATTCCAGTCTGTGCTAGCAAAACAGTCCTGTAGCTTAGCATCTGCTTCATCTGACCTCTTTCCTATTGACCAAGTCACCGGTGCTTCCTGCTTTAGTTTTTGCTTGTAAGCAGGAAGCAGGAGGATAGAATTATGGTCAGATTTGCCAAATGGAGAACGAGGGAGAGCTTTGTACGTGTCTCTGTGCGTGGAGTAAAGGTGGTCTAGAATTTTTTCCCCTCTGGTTGCACATTTAACATGCTGGTAGAAATGAGGTAAAACAGATTTGAGTTTCCCTGCATTAAAGTCCCATGCCACTAGGAGCGTCACCTCTGGATGAGCGTTTTCCTGTTTGCTTATGGCGGTATACAGGTCATTGAGTGCAGCCTTAGTGCCAGCATCGGTTTGTGGTGCTATATAGACAGCTACAAAAAATACAGATAAACTCTTGGTAAATAGTGTGGTCTACAGCTTATCATGAGATAATCTACCTCAGGTGAGCAAAACCTCGAGACTTCCTTAGACTTTATTTTTTTAAGGGGTGGATCAGCTTTAATATTGTGGATAGATTGTTGCTTCCATCAATGTAACTGTCTGCATCATTTCCAATCCCCCATATATTTTTGGGGTAAATACACAAATTCAAGAAGGGGTGATTATATTAATTAACAGTAATTTTGATCCAAATGTGCAAATTGTCCAAACAGATCATCAAGGTAGATGTATTATTTTAAATATGTTATTGGACAATAAACAGATATGGCTTATTAACCTATACGGTCCAAATAATGATGATCCAAGCTTCTTTGAAAATATATCTAAGAATTTATCAACTCTACAAGCAAAAGTTTGGGGTCACTTAGAAATGTCCATGTTTTTAAAAGAAAAGCACAGTTTTTGTCCATTCAAATATCAAAATGATCAGAAATACAGTGTAGACATTGTTAATGTTGTAAATGACTATTGTAGCTGGAAACGGCTGATTTTAAATGGAATATCTACATAGGTCCATTATCAGCAACCATCACTCCTGTGTTCCAATGGCACGTTGTGTTAGCTAATCTAAGTTTATCATTTTAAAAGGCTAATTGATGATTAGAAAACCCTTTTGCAATTATGTTAGCACAGCTGAAAACCTTCTTTTGATTAAAGAAGCAATAAAACTGGCCTTCTTTAGACTAGTTGAGTATCTGGAGCATCAGCATTTGTTGGTTCGATTACAGGCTCAAAGTGACCAGAAACAAATAACTTTCTCCTGAAATTCGTCAGTCTATTCTTGTTCTGAGAAATGAAAGCTATTCCATGGGAGAAATTGCCAAGAAACTGAAGATCTCGTACAACGCTGTGTATTACTCCCTTCACAGAAAAGTGCAAACTGGCTCTAACCAGAATAGAAAGAGGAGTGGGAGGCCCTGGTGCACAACTGAGCAAGAGGACAAGTACATTAGTGTCTAGTTGGAGAAACAGATGCCTCACAAGTCCTCAACCGGCAGCTTCATTAAATAGTACCCGCAAAACACCAGTAAAACCTTTTTAAAATCCCCCACCATAATAAGAGTCTAGTGTTGCTTGTAGAGTTGATAAATTCTTAGATATATTTTCAAAGAAGCTTGGATCATCATTATTTGGACCGTATAGGTTAATAAGCCATATCTGTTTATTGTCCAATAACATATTTAAAATAATACATCTACCTTGATGATCTGTTTGGACAATTTGCACATTTGGATCAAAATTACTGTTAATTAATATAATCACCCCTTCTTGAATTTCTTAGCCCATGAGAGAAATATATTCCCCCCTCCAGTCCTCTTTCCACAAAACTTCATCTAAAATGATTGAATGAGTTTCCTGTAAACAATAGATATTATACTCATTCTCTTTTAGCCAAGTAAATACTGATCGTCTGTTCTTATTATCTGCTAAGCCATTACAATTATAACTGGCTATACTTATTTCACCACTTACCATGAGACAAGTTTAATTTCTATTTATCAAAATATGTTTGTAAACGTACCATTAAAAAGTAACATGATGATTGAATGTCTATATAGCTGTACCATGACATTTGCATTGCTACTTAGTAAATCTCCAATTGGTCCCCACTATTCCACCCGCTAAAACCCCTCATCCCGAGTTTGGTTGTCATCCCAATGCCCGGCAGACCACCCCCGACTCCATAGCCCAGGAGTCATTAAAACTTGTTTTCAACCACTCCACAAATTTGTTAACAAACTATAGTTTAGGACATCTACTTTGCTCATGACACAAGTCATTTTTCCAACAATTGTTTACAGACAGATTATTTCACTTATAATTCACTGTATCACAATTCCAGTGGGTCAGAAGGTTACATACACTAAGTTTACTGTGCCTTTAAAGAGCTTGGAAAAATCCAGAAAATGATGCCATGGCTTTAGAAGCTTCTGATAGGCTAATTGACATTATCTGAGTCAATTGGAGGTGTGCCTGTGGATGCATTTCAAGGCCTACCTTCAAACTCTGTGCCTCTGCTTGACATCATGGGAAAATCAAAGAAAATCAGCCAAGACCTCAGATTGTGGACCACCACAAGTCTGGTTCATCCTTGGGAGCAATTTCCAAACGCCTGATGGTACCATGTTCATCTGTACAAACAATAGTACGCAAGTATAAACACCATGGGACCACGCAGCCGTCATACCACTCAGGAAGGAGACGCGTTCTGTCTCCTAGAGATGAATGTACTTTGGTGAGAAAAGTGCAATTCAATCCCAGAACAACAGCAAAGGACCTTGTGAAGATTTTGGAGGAAACAGGTATAAAAGTATCTATATCCAAAGTAAAATGAGTCCTATATCGACATAACCTGAAAGACCGCTCAGCAAGGAAGAAGCCACTGCTCCAAAACCGCCATAAAAAAGCCAGACTACGGTTTGCAACTGCACATGGGGACAAAGATCGTACTTTTTGGAGAAATGACCTCTGGCCTGATGAAACAAAAATAGAACTGTTTGGCCATAATGACCATCGTTATGTTTGGAGGAAAAAGGGGGAAGCTTGCAAGCCGAAGAACACCATCCCAACCGTGAAGCACGGGGGTGGCAGCATCATGTTGTGGGGGTGCTTTGCTGCATGAAGGACTGGTGCACTTCACAAAATAGATGGCATCATGAGGCAGGACAATTATGTGGATATATTGAAGCAACATCACAAGACATCAGTCAGGAAGTTTAAAGCTTGGTCGCAAATGGGTCTTCCAAATGGACAATGACCCCAAGCATACTTCCAAAGTTGTGGCAAAATGGCTTAAGGACAACAAAGTCAAGGTATTGGAGTGGCCATCACAAAGCCTTGACCTCAATCCTATAGAAAACTTGTGGGCAGAACTGAAAAAGCGTGTGCAAGCAAGGAGGCCTACAAACCTGATTCAGTTACACCAGCTCTGTCAGGAGGATTGGGCCAAAAATTCACTCAACTTATTGTGAGAAGCTTGTGGAAGGTTACCTGAAACGTTTGACCAAAGTTAAACAATTTAAAGGCAATGCAACCAAATACTAATTGAGTGTATGTAAACTTCTGACCAACTGGGAATGTGATGAAAGAAATAAAAGCTGAAATAAATCATTCTCTCTACTATTATTCTGACATTTCACATTTTTTAAATAAAGTGGTGATCATAACTGACCTGAGACAGGGAATTGTTACAAGGATTAAATGTCAGGAATTGTGAAAAAGTGAGTTTAAATGAATTTGGCTAAGGTGTATGTAAACTTCCGACTTCAACTGTATTTGTATTATATATAGCCATTAAAATTATATATAAAATCCTGTTTCTTATTTTCCATAATTAGCTATTAATATTTGTAGTAATGTAGGCAATTTATGTAAAGGATTTTTACCTCTCACCAGTCTCGCCATTACCAAAATTACATTATGGCAAGCAATTATTATATTAGCAAACAATTATTGTGAATCATCCTATATTGTCCCTAACATCTTTTACTCCCTCATAACAGTTGTGGGATACACACGCAACCCCTTTCCCCCACAACAACCATAGACTCAGATTCTCAACAGTTGGACCATCCCGGAGCCCAACTCAAGAAAGGTCAAGATTTACGAATGTATATACAGTTGCAGCTGCTGAGAAGGCCTGCAAAACTGAGCAAAAACAATGGGCAGAAATGGGGAGATTTGATTAACCATTGTCACGTCCTAGATGATGGAGGTGAGATATACCCCCTTCCCCTAACTTTGTGCAGCAGTTGTTGTTTACAAATATACATAGACCGCCACCCCTCAACTTATCAGAGGCCGCTGTTCTATCCTGCCGAAAAGAATTAAAACCCGCCAGCTGTATGTTATTCATGTTGTCGTTCAGCCACGACTCGGTGAATCATAAGATAATACGGTTTTTAATGTCCCGTTGGTAGGATATACATGATCGTAGTTCGTCTATTTTATTATCGATTGATTGTACATTGGCTAATAGGACCGATGGGGAAGGTACCCTCTCGGCGACGGATCCTTACAAGGCACCCAGACCTTCGTCCTCGATACCTCCGTCTCTTTGTCCTGCGAATGACAGGGATGAGGGCCTTGTCGGGCGTCTGAAGTAAATCCTTATTGTACAAAATAAGTTACAAATAACGCGAAAAAAACATACACAATAGCACAATTGGTTACGGAATCGTAAAACGGCAGCCATCTCCTTAGGCGCCATTCTTCTTGCCATAACTCAGTGGTAGCCAGAAATGAGTAGGAGTTGGACGTAACATAACTTCCATCATAAATGAATAAGTGGTTTCAATTTACTTTAATTAACCCTCAGACATGAAGGCTACATGGCATGAAAATAATCGAATAAAAAATGTCATGACAGCTGGTGTCACTTTCTCCATTAATTATTTTTGACCGTTTGCTAGCTTTGAGCCAAGCCAATTAGCTGAACTTAACATAATTTTGTCATGAGTGTACAATTTTTCAAAAGCTGTAAATGCGATTGACATTGCGTAACTCACAGTGTCCATCATAACTTTCTTCTGCAACACTGCCATCTCCTTCTTCAGCTCCACCTGTGCCCCCTGCAAGAAGGTCTCATGGCTCTTCTCCATCTCCTCCATGTTCTTAAAAAGACATTATGACAAACCCAAGAGTTTCAATTATTTTCATTAACTTGATAGAAAGATCTGGGTTGAAATTGAATCATTCCAAATAGCGTTTCTTTTGCACTTCAATTTGACAGGTGTTTTGATTTGTACAATAGTGTGTTGGAGAACAGCAGCGAGTTGACACGTAATTTTGAAATTGGTACTCCCGTAGCATGTGTCGCATGACCTGTAAATACAGAAAACAAACCTGACGGAGAAGTCATCTAGCGAATGCCACAGGACAGACGATTTGTAAATTAAGTACCATACTGATGTGCAAATCAAAAACACTTGTGAAAAAGTTGTGTAAAATTCCTCATCTGTAATGATGGAATTCCAGCTATGGATCAGTGTCTTTGGGAGCCTTTGCACCTGCCTAACATTGTATGAGGAAACTGTCATCTGGGACTCGCCTTAATGAACTGCTCGTATAGCTCTTTGATGGTTTTCAGTTTCTGGCTTTGCACCACTCTAGCCTGCTGGAACAGTTTTTGTTGCTGGCGAAACAAGTTCTACAGAGGAAAAGATAATGTTACATTTCAGCTGTATACTGTATGTGAGTCCCGAAATAGTTGCATTATCAGTATACAGAATAGCACTGACATTCAATTTTTCCTCCTGATCCTCTGATTTCTGTGCATCAATCTCCCATTGCTGCAGCACAGATGACACCTGCTGTGAGTACTCCTGAGTCAGCTTCTGCCTGCAAAAACACCCAGTAGACAATGTTTTCACCGTTACCCAAGACAAATGACATAGTGCAAAGCAAACAGCAGATGTAGGCTAATAAATGTGTAAACTAATGGCAATAAAATGGTGTCTGGGATAGGATTTTGGCCACTACAGTGATATCAAATGTTACCTGCCATGTGTAGTCATTGACGTACCCTACAATGCGCCCAAACATAATTATATTCTTAGTTTTGTTGTTGTTGCTGGAGTCTGGGAGCTTGATTTGAGAGCATGCATATTGTTTCAAAGGTGATCCAAAAACATTGACGCAAAGAGCAAGCTACGATACAAAAATTCATACAAATGATTTTAACGAGAACAAAGCAAAACTTTCAGGTCTAAAGTATACTTCTGATTGGTACCTTTGTATTCTTCAGCTCCATCTGAATAAAGAAAACACCTTGCTAAACAAAGAATGCAGACAATATTTTCTGAGGATTTTTTTCACGTAATGTAGATGACAAACTGGGTGCCATCTGTGTGTACATTTTATAATTTTTTTTACTTAACCTTTATTTAACTAGGCAAGTCAGTTAAGAACAAATTCTTATTTACAATGATGGCCTACACCGGCCAAACCCGGATGACGCTGGGCAAATTGTGCGCCGCCCTATGGGACTCCCAATCACTGCCAGTTGTGATACAGCCTATATTCAATGCCAGGAGGTGTTGCTGAGGTGAAGGAGGGCTGACACTGCCTCACACAATCTCTGGTCTCAGCAGGTGTTGTTACCTTTGTGCATACTGGGTATTCCACAGCTGCTCCAGTTTCTGATTGCTGCCCTTCAGTGAGCTCTTGGTGAAGGTCTCTAAACGTTTCCTCTTGGCCTGCATGGCTTTGCTTATATCAGCTATGAAACAAATACTAATTTGAGACAAACATTTATTAAAGAACATAGCATAAGCCTACCTTTGGTTACTACAACCTTAACCAACAGTTGTTTTAGAGTATTCAATATATAGCTATTGGCTAGCTAAAATAAATCACATTGTGATAAACTTGCCTCCAAATCTCTCCAACATGGTTTGTACCTCGTTCCTAGGGAATGCCATGATTAAAGAAACAATTAAAAGGATGAAGGCTCAATTTGACGATTATAACAGGCCGTTGCTGGTAGGAAGCTTAGTTTATGTTAGCTAACTTTATAACTTACCCCAATCCAACTTTTATATCATCTTCCTCAAATGACCTTTTCTTGGCCATCTTGTCAACAACAGGAGTTTCATCTATGGACATTGGCAGAGATGAAGGTGATAAAATACCACATACGGTAAATTATCTAGCTAGCCCAAATGGAGTCAGAAAACCAATTGCCTTTGCATAGCTAACGTTGGTTATCTCGCTAGTTACCTTCTCGGATGTCATCCTCTGACCAACTCAGTCCTGTCTTTTCGTCCTCAAGTGCGAAATCAAACGATTTTATGTCAGTTGAGTCTTCTGCATGCTTCGTTTTCTTTGACTGTTTTCTCCCAGTGGAGGCCATTAACAGTACCGGACGTGTGTTATTCTAGCCAAAAATCTAAGGAACACACTAGACTAGCTAACTACTGTTCATTTACGTCAACGTTTAAAATAAGTGAGGACGAGTACTTGTCACTGCTACCGCTATAACCTACTGTAATTTCGACATAAGTCAAATGTTTATCAGTTGCTAATACTGTATATGTTTTTACAATCGTCGTTCCTGCTGGTCTGTTCCCGCCAGGGAAAATATAATTGGTTCTCCAGGATTTCGCGCCATGATGGCACGAGCTTGCTATGACATCTTGAGAGGCAGGACGACCTAAACCAGACTTCAAAGACACTCAAATCCAGATATTGTAGCTGGCGAGCTAGAAGAGTACAGGGATCAAATATACAGTAGCTGCAAGCAGCAATAACAGGATTCAGATATGGGCCCATTGTGCAGCCACCAGGAAAAATTTGACACATTTCCCTATAAGAACTTACATCAGTACTGTTTACCAGGCTAACCAAATATCAGAACTCCAAATTCAAAAGGCACTCGCACATCTGAGCAATCTTTTTTGCAGGTGCATGGTAACTGTTGAACAAGATGAAGGAAAAAGGAAACCGCACACTGCTCTTGATAGTAACAATGAACTTTAATAAGCTTACGTATCGGCCTTCGTCCTTCCTCAAAAGCTCTGACGAAGGCCGTGAGGCCGATACGTAAGCTTATTAAAGTTCAGTGTTACTATCAAGAGCAGTGTGCGGTTTCCTTTTTCCTTCAAATATCAGAACTCAAAATCAAACTGATCATGCAATATAATATTATTTTGACGTATTGTGGACCATTTAAGGATGTTGATTACTTTAAAACGTATTCATCTACAGAATCTGCACCAAATTTGGCATACACCATCTATTGATGCACATCTTCAAACACAATACACAACACAATATCCAAGACTCTTGCACAAACGATATGGCCAGTATGAGCCAATGAGCTTGCGTGAATGATTTGTCCTGTCTAACAACGCCACCATGTGGCCAAACAAAAACTATACTTTGCAGGGTAGCTAGACTCATATCCTTGAGCATTTTTGCCAAATTTTATCACTCTGAGTCAAAAAGATTGAGATATAAACATGGGCTCGTTATAGCGCCACCGTGTGGTAGATCTATACTCAGCTATACTCGGCCTTGTCTCTGGATGGTAAGTTGGTGGTTGAAGTTATCCCTCTAGTGGTGTGGGGGCAGTGCTTTGGCAAAGTGGGTGGGGTTATATCCTGCCTGTTTGGCCCTGTCTGGGGGTATCATCGGATGGGGCCACAGTGTCTCCTGATCCCTCCTGTCTCAGCCTCCAGTGTTTATGCTGCAGTAGTTTATGTGTCGGGGGGCTAGGGTCAGTCTGTTATATCTGGAGTATTTCTCCTGTCTTATCCGGTGTCCTGTGTGAATTTAAGTATGTTCTCTCTAATTCTCTTTTTCTCTCTTTCTCTCTCTCGGAGGACCTGAGCCCTAGGACCATGCCTCAGGACTACCTGACATGATGACTCCTTGCTGTCCCCAGTCCACCTGGCCGTGCTGCTGCTCCAGTTTCAACTGTTCTATCTGCGGCTATGGAACCTTGACCTGTTCACCGGACGTGCTACTGTCCCAGATCTGCTGTTTTCAACTCTCTAGAGACAGCAGGAGCGGTAGAGATACTCTCAAATGATCGGCTATGAAAAGCCAACTGACATTTACTCCTGAGGTGCTGACCTGTTGCACCCTCGACAACTACTGTGATTATTATTATTTGACCATGCTGGTTATTTATGAACATTTGAACATCTTGGCCATGTTCTGTTATAATCTCCACCCAGCACAGCCAGAAGAGGACTGGCCACCCCTCATAGCCTGGTTTCTCTCTAGGTTTCTTCCTAGGTTTTGGCCTTTCTAGGGAGTTTTTCCTAGCCACCGTGCTTCTACACCTGCATTGCTTGCTGTTTGGGGTTTTAGGCTGGGTTTCTGTACAGCACTTTGAGATATCAGCTGATCTAAGAAGGGCTATATAAATACATTTGATTTGATCTGAACGGGCTTGACAGTGTTTGGAACATGTGTAGACCACATCCACATTAATATTTATTGGTCAGTAGAGGCCATGTGTTTTGAGATGCTGTCTTGCAAAATAGTAATTTGTGAGAAATTGGTCCATAGATGCCACATTTCAAGTTTTGTGCAGATTGGTCATTTGGTGCCAGAGGAGTAGCGTTTTAAGTGTTTTTCACAAAATTCTAGGGTTTTTGTTCCTTATGAGGAGAGGGACCGACGTACCAAATTTCATGACTCTAGGTCACACAGGTTGAGGGGTGTTACTTTTTAATGTTTGCATCTGTTATAGAATTTGTTATAGAACCACTATATGGCCAATTGGCATGGCATTCGGCCCTTTACCATCATGCCAGGTTGCACCTTCCTGGGCCTCACTATTTCACAGGAATTTGCATTTTAATTTGGCCTTGTGAAAGAAATGAAATGAAATCAACATTTTTGGGTCACATACACATATTTAGCAGATGTTTTTGCGGGTGTAGCAAAATGCTTGTGTTCCGAACTCCAACAGTGCAGTAGTATCTAACAATTCACAACAATACACAGAAATATAAAAGTAAAAAAAAAATGAATTAATAAATAAATAAATATTAGGACGAGCAATGTTCGAGTGGCATTGACATAAATACAGTAGGATATAGTATATACATACAATATTAGTAAAGCAGAATGTAAACATTATTAAAGTGACTAATGTTCCATTATTAAAGCGACCAGTGATGCCAAGTCTATATACATAGGGCAGCAGCCTCTAAGGTGCAGGGTTGCGTAACCGGGTGGAAGTCAGCTAGTGATGGCTATTTAACAGTCTGAAGGCCTTGAGATAGAAGCTGTTTTTCAGTCTCTTGGTCCCAGCTTTGATGCACCTGTATTGACCTCGCCTTCTGGATGTGTGTAGTCTATTTTTTCTAACATTCTTGCATTGTCACTGACATGATTCAGTCTATCCTCTTGGCTTTTCCCTTTCTGATTTGTCACATTAGAGGTATCCATGAAACTAGCAACTGCACTCAGTCATCATATCCTGATGATGCATCAGAAAGGAGTCCCAGCATTCCTCTGTTGGCCAATCATGTACTCGTAAATCAGAAACTGAGCTTCCATCTTCAGAGGAGGCGTCACCACTCACTGAAACATAAAAGCAAGGTTGAGTAAGTCACGCTAGATAAGAGTGTCTGCTAAATGACCAAAATGTAAATGTATATGTGGATATTAACATACCAAAATGAACTGCAAAGCACATTGGGTATTATTATTGGCCTTGTTTTCAGGCGGAGCTCATTAGAACAATACTAAGCATGCTTTACAAGTGTCCATTTTTACATATACATTTATATTTAGTTAATGTATCAGACACTCTTATCACACCATAGTACCAGACGTCTGATACCAATGCAGGGTGAAAGGGGGCCACAAAATTGCGAACTATACAAATGCTATAGAAAAGTATTTTGAAAATACAATTTACAGCTCTCAAAAGTATCATGTTACAAAATACATTGGAGTGTAGTTCAGCCCCATGTAATACAAATTACTCAGAAGTAATTGAAATATATATTTCAAATACATGCAACAGAAATACTGCCCATCTCTGCTGGTACTGTACATATAGCCATGCTTCATAAACAGAAAGTCTATACTTGTTTACTATTTCAAATAAAATTCAAAAAGACAATTGGATAAAGAAAGGAGAATGTTCCAGTAGTGATTGATCAGGACTCAATTAGCTTGTCATTTTTATGGACTTAATAGACTTACTGGCTGCACTCTGATATTCTGATGATGCATTGGAAGAACTCCCAGTATGCCCTTTCCATTCAGACACCTTGCCATGAGCAACAGCACTAAAAACTGAGCTTCCATCTTCAGAGAGGGCATCACCACCACTCACTGAAACCTAAAAGCAGAATTGAGTAAAGCACTTTGTTGTGTCCCTGTTGTTCGAGGGCTCCCGAGTGGCACAGTGGTCTAAGACACTACATCTCAGTGCAAGAGGCGTCACTGCAGTACCTGGTTCGAATCCAGGCTGCATCACATCTGGCTGTGAGTGGGTGTCCTGGGTGGTGCACAGCTGGGGTAAGCTGTCATTGTAAATAAGCATTTGTTCTTAACTGACATGCCTAGTTAAATAAAGGTTCAATAAAAATAAATAAATAATAGCAGTGCAGCTGTATGTTATGTAAAACAAAAATAGCTTTGCACAATATCTTTCTAGTACATTTAGCTGTTGTTGTACTGTGCTGTATGGTTAACTGTCTATGTGAATACTTTAAGTCTAATGTTACGTGGCTCTTGCACTATGTATGTAATGTTTGCAAATGATGTGCTGCTAGTCTGTCTAGGTGAATAATTGTATATTGACATGCTGTATGAGACAAAGAAATTCCTTATAAAAGTAATCATCAACTTAGTACAGAAAGGAGAATTTAGCAGGAGTGGTGGTTATTGTTCAAGACTCATCAGTAAGCTTGTCATTTTAATAGACTTACTGCTGGGAAGAGGGAAGTCTATGCTTCCTCTGTTTGTCCTTGTCTTCCTTGTTGGCTCAATAACACTGACATCTGTACTCAGTTGACCTAGCCATTTATTCACTTTGTTAGTCATAAGTATATTTGCCTTGGCGTGTGCTGCAGTACTATAAACTGAGCTCCATCTTCAGAGGGGGTGCCACCACTCACTGAAACATAAAAGCAGTTGAGTAAAGCCCTTCATATTGTGTGCCTTTCCTATCACACAGTAAAAGTAGTGCAGTTGCATGGTATGCACTTAATGAATAGGCATATATAATAAAAACATGCAAGGTCCAAGGTTCTCTTTTTTAAAAATCAAAGTTACTGCTGGGAGGGGAAAAAACAATGCTTCCTCTGCGATTCCTCTGTTGTTATCTTGACCAAGTTGTGTGGCAACTTCTGTTCTTTGCCACCAATTCATCCTTCTTCTCCAATAGCTCTGTTACCTGGTTTTGTTCATGTTATTAAAAACAAATTTCTCAATGAGCCATTGTCCTTCACTTTCAATGTGCTGCTCAATGGCATGGTCTCCTAGCACCATGGTGTGTCTCCAGACTGTCTCACTGAGCATACCCATGTGTTCCTCCGCGGTTCTTCTTTCGACTTCTTTGAAGCAGACGCCAGCAGGAATGACCAGAGGGAATGCATGCGGTTGAGGCACACAGAGACACACTGTGAGCTTTCTCCAGTTTCTCCATCTTTGGAGTGTTGATCTCAGAGGTTGTCCATCTTCCTGATATGTCCAACAGTGAGCTGTTACCCTGCCACTGCACTCTGCCCCTCTAAACACTCAGATGTTACTTGCTCAGTCTGAAATTCCTCCCTTACCAGGATGGTGTTGCCTGCTGAACTTTTTCCCACTCATTCTCCATCCCAGAAGAACACTCCTGAGTTCTGAGAGGTGGATTGCAGGTTCTGTGAAAGGAGTGTAGGGTGGAAAGTAAGATACAAAAGTTCCCTGTACCATTTATTTATTGAAAGAGACTGAAAAAAATAGTGTTAGTATTTACTATATCTATGTTTAGGCTTATATCAAGTAGGCCTAAGTGACATCAAGTAAAAGAGAAGTTGGTCTCTGCAATATGTGAGAGAAATTTGGCATCTACAACTGAAGTGTTTCATTCCAAAATGCTATATATACACATTTTCAGAAATGTTGGTACATTTGCTTTTAGTGATGAAAGAATGTGTTTTTTTTCTTCACTATCTAATCATGGCAAGGGGCTGTTCAATGACAGACACATTTTAAACAAATACATATCACTTGGTTTCATTTCAGAGACACAAATAATAATGTTTTATATGCTATATATCCACCTCACTCTCAGAGACATAAGTACTACTGCTAGGTTTTGCACAGTCAAATGTAATATAACTACATGTGACATCAATTTATATATATATAGAGAGAGAGAGAGAGAGAGAGAGAGAGAGAGAGAGAGAGAATTCAATACAGTAATATGAGATCTGTATGTAAAACAGTTACATTTAACACATAGCATATGCTCTTATCCAGAGCGACTTACAGTAAATTAATTCATCTTAAGATAGTGAGACAACCACATATCACAGTCAAATATACAGGATACGAACATTCTATTTTAGCTAAACAATGGATATATAGCATTTCGCAAAGAAATGTATTTTCGTACACATCTAATATCTATGAATTACAAGTCTGAGAACAGTAATATTTTACACACAAATAAGCAATAATTTCTGATTACAAAACACAAATGTGAAAAATTGGTGGATATAGCATTTTGGAAATAAATTCTTCAAATGGTTGAATTATTAATGTGTGATACCTCTGTCACAAAGGTAAATTAAGCTAATAGAGGAAAGGGGTAAAAGACCACAGTAGTCATGTGGGTCTACTGCAAATGGACCACTGCACTGGTCTTACCATTTTCTTTGATCATATTTCATTGCTCTCGCACTTTCAACATCCTCTGTTTCCCTCTGTCAATCGCTGCTCTCCTCTTCAAGGTCTTGTAAAACCTACTGTAATCCCGATTCCTATCACCATCCTTTCCACCTTCCTCAGAAGCTCTGTGGTCTAAGGGAGATCATTCCATTTAAGTTCAGCACATGATGCCTTTGATCACTGTTTCAAGAGCAACTTGAGAGCCTTCCCTTCTCTTTCCATGCTTAATGCTCTCTGCTTTATGTCCTCTAGTGGGTTCTCTGTAGTGAACAGCACTAGCGTGTCTCCGTACGTTTCGACCAAGTAGTTCCATGTGTTCCACTACTGCTCTCCATTGTGTTTCTAAAAATTAGCCATTAAGTGGACCAAATGACCAAAATAAAAGCTTTGGGCCCCTGAGAACACACTGACACACAATGCACTATTTCCCACTTATCTAAGTTTGGGGTTTCTTAGATTGATCCGTTCCTCCTGCCCGGTGTGTCGACTAGTTAGCTGGCGACTTGCCACCTTACCCAACTTTTTCTCACAATGTGCAGTTCGTCCTCCAGTAGCTTCAAAAGCCTCTCTGCCAAGGATGACTGTTTCCTGCGGAGTTCTTCAAAGCTTTAGTCTTTCCCAGCAGTACTGTCCTGCGTTCAGATCCCAAGTGATGAAGTGCTGGAAGCCATGACACAGTTTAGGATTGGGTAAGTAGGCACAAAACAGAAAATGTTTTTGAAACGCTTGCTGCTGTTGAGACTTGAGACAAGTTAATTGACAAAGAACATGTGGCAATAGGGTTCTTTATTGACACTAACCATTTAGATAAATGTGGCTATTATTTACCTGTTTCTTTCCGTCATCTCCTTTTTCTTCTCCAGAAGTTATACAACTTCCGAGTATTTTCCACTTTGAGCATATTGCTAAGAACATATTTGTTCTCACATTTTGCAACAAGCCACTGGAGGGCTTCCCCCTCCCTTTCAATCTGCTGCTCAATTGTTATTTATTGTAGGCCATCACCATATGTGAACAGGATGATGGCATGTCTCAAAACCATCTCACTGAAAAGACCCATGTGTTCTTCCACTGCACTCTTATCAGCTTCTCTTAATGGCTCATCGGTTGGGATTACCAGGAGGAATACATATGTCACTGGACGGCACAGACAAATGCTATGTTGAATCTCTTCTTTAAACCATTTTGGAGTGGTCACTGTCGGAACACTGCTCCAGTCTGGTGTTTCAATCACTGTGACCACCATACAGTGTAGCTGGTAGTGCAACTGACTGCTTTGTGCAACTGACTGTTTTTGCCTACATTTCTATATACCCAGGATGGTATTTCTAGAGGAACTCTTGCCAGAGATTATGCTGCCAAGAAGCACAATCTTGACTTCTGGTAGTGCTTGGCCTGTCACAGAGAAAGAGAGCAATCTCAGGTTGCCTTTCCAGACATGAGCAATGGCGATATGAAACTTGAGCAAATCATGAACAGTTTTTTCCTGCTTCCTACAAACATTATACTGTATTGCTGGTGTCCATGTCAAAAATACAAAAACATGCTTTGTCCCTCTTTGAAAATGTAGGACTTACATGACTGGAAGGCATGCAAAAACTTGCCATATTTCCATGATCACTCATAGCCACCAATTTATTCTGGAGTTGAGTTGAAACTGATATCATACTACCAGCTACACCCAGTTTCATTTGGTACAAAGTACAGATATGTCAGTGCCTTCTATGCACAGGTAACAATATAAGCCTAATCAGCATAACAACAGCATATATAATGCTTCAGGCCGTTATATAATGCAGACAGTTGTTTCTTCGCTTTCCTCAAATAAGTAATTGTTTGCCATCTTTACCCACAAGGTCTGTTGTTAACAGTAGTTTAGTCACATAACTAAAGACACCAGTGCCTAATCTCAATTTGGATTTCTCACCTATTCTTGCCATGGTTATTCATCCTGTTACACCAACAGGTATAATGCATTAAAATGTGGTTGTAATGCATCTTGTCATAAGCATGCATGACCTCTTACATGTGTTATCTCATAATGATCGTCAATAAATAACAGCCACTTTAGTCAAGTGCCAGATGTAACATTTGAACAAATGGGATCAGAACGAGCCTTTCCTGCAGAGAAAGTTTTCTAGAACCTTAATTCTCATAGAAATCAATATATGTTCTTCTATGACACAGATGGATCCATGATCCCGCTTCAGGAGATCAGTTTCTCCCCAGACAGTAGTTGATTCTACGAAAGTTGATAGTGAAGTTGAATCTGTAAGTAGGGGGGAAATAATCATCAACATCTAACAGACTCTTGAGGAATGTGTTTACTTAGCAAATAAACTCACTGGAGCAATTTAATGATGAGTGAGGGGCTTTAGGGGTGATTTGTTACTGTATTGAGTTAGAATTTTGTTTTATGGTTTGCCAGCAAACCCAGTGGTAAATATGAATTGGTAAGTTCTACACTCCTTTGATGGACACTACCTGTGATTCAATAATAACAGTACTAGAAATCTAAATTCCAATTACATTTTCAGTTTTTTTTTTAAAGTAATTGTTGGATCTGCTGTAGTTGCTTCAGCCATCCTCTGCCCAATGACCTTTGTGAGACAAATGATTACAACTAAAGTCCTTTAGATGTCAAACTTTTCTTCACAAATGAAATGTCCATTCTCCTCATAGTCCTCGCGAGTGACCACCATCTCATCAAAGTCTGGGTTTTCTGCCAGGAGCTTGCCTCCTTCCCATGGGTAGGAGATTGGACTACGGACAGAGAAAGGTAACGTGTTCATTTACAAATCGGTGATAAGATTTTACTCCCTAAATAAAAATGTTAAGCCATGAAAAGTAGTTGCAAACTCTAGTGTTTATTTCTTCTTCAGGCTTCTAAATAGACCCTGCCTGTGCACTCACTTGGGTGGCTGCAGCACAGAAACCTGGAAGTCGGTGGGGGCGAGGGAGCGGACCTCTTTGTACACCCGATCTCTGAACCCTGGGAACAATGTGTTACCCCCAGTGAGGACAATGTTCTTGTAGAAGTGGGGCTGCATCTCTATACAAGGAAACAGGAGAGAAAATGTCATTTTATTTAATTGACACCTCTTCACCTGTTCAATCTCTTGTATGACTGTGAGTGAAAGTGTGATGATTGTTCTTTCTCCTACCCTCTGGCATGTTGTTGATGGAGTTGACTAGCGCTTCAGGGATGCCCATCTCATGGATGCCGATGTCTGAGGGGTGAAAGAGCATCTCTGGGACGGCAAACCTCTCATTGGCCAAGCGCAGGATCTGCTCTCCGGTCTTGTATTTCCCTGTGAAATTCATCTCCTCTCTTGGCTGGGGGAGACACAGAGGATGGTCAGAAAACAGGGGACTACTCCATCCACAACCTCCTTAAATTGTAATGTAAACTCTGCAAAAAAATAAACGTCCCTTTTTCAAGATCCTGTCTTTCAAAAATAATTTGTAAAAATCTAAATAACTTCACAAATCTCCATTGTAATGGGTTTAAATACTGTTTACCATGCTTGTTCAATGAACCATAAACAATTAATGAACATGCACCTGTGGAACAGTGGAATGGTCGTTAAGACACTAACAGCTTACAGATGGTAGACAATTAAGGTCACAGTTATGAAAACTTAGGACACTAAAGAGGACTTTCTACTGACTCTGAAAAACAACAAAAGAAAGATGCTCAGGGTCCCTGCTCATCTGCGTGAACGTGTCTTAGGCATGCTGCAAGGAGGCATGAGGACTGCAGATGTGGCCAAGGCAATAAATTGCAATGTCCGTACAGTGAGACCCCTAAGACAGCGCTACAGGGAGACAGGACAGACAGCTGATCGTCCTCGCAGTGGCAGACCACTAACAACACCCGCACAGGATCGGTACATATGAACATCACACCTGCGGGACAGGTATAGGATGGCAACAACAACTGCCCGAGTTACACCAGGAACGGACAGTCCCTCCATCAGTGCTCAGACTTTCTGCAATAGGCTGAGAGAGACTGGACCGGGGGCTTGTAGGCTTGTTGTAAGGCAGGTCCTCACCAGATATCACTGGCAACAACATCGCCTATGGGCACAAACCCACCATCAATGGACCAGACAGGACTGGCAAAAAGTGCTCTTCACTGACGAGTCACAGTTTTGTCTCACCAGGGGTGATGGTCGGATTCGTGTTTATCGTAGAAGGAATGAGCATTACACTGAGGCCTGTACTCAGGAGCGGGATCGATTTGGAGGTGGAGGGTCCGTCATGGTCTGGGGCGGTGTGTCATAGCATCATTGGACTGAGCTGGTTGTCATTACAGGCAATCTCAACGCTGTGCGTTACAGGGAAGACATCCTCCTCCCTCATGTGGTACCCTTCCAGCAAGCTCATCCTGACATGACCCTCCAGCATGATAATGCCACCAGCCATACTGCTCGTCCTGTGCATGATTTCCTGTACGACAGGAATGCCAGTATTCTGCCATGGCCAACGAAGAGCCCAGATCTCAATCCCATTGAGCACGTCTGGGACCTGTTGGATCGGAGGGTGAGGGCTAGAGCCATTCCCCCAAGAAATGTCCGGGAACATGCAGGGGCCTTGGTGGAAGAGTGGGGAAACATCTCACAGCAAGAACTGGCAAATCTGGTGCAGTCCATGAGGAGGAGATGCACTGCAGTACTTAATGCAGCTGGTGGCCACACTGACTGTTACTTTTGATTTTGACCCCCTTGGTTCAGGGACACATTATTCAATTTCTGTTAGTCACATGTCTGTGGAACTTGTTCAGTTTATGTCTCAGTTGTTGAATCTTATTATGTTCATACAAATATTTACACATGTTAAGTTTGCTGAAAATAAACGCAGTTGACAGTGAGAGGATGTTTATTTTTTGCTGAGTTTAAGTGTAACAATGAACGGAAAGTGGGTTCAAATAAATGCGTGTGAAAAATCCATACCTTGCAAAAGCCCTTCTTGATGGAGCTGAAATCTGGTAGCACATAATCTCTCATCACTGTGTTGTCCTCTCCTTTTAACCTGCAAACCGAGGCGATCACCACCTTTAAATCAACACTCACTCAATGTCTCACTCACCTACTGACATAACTGCTTCAATTAAATAGTAGCCTACAAGTTTGGGGCAGCAGGTAGCCTAGTGGTTAGAGCGTTGGGCCAGTAACCGAAAGGTTGCTGGATCGAATCCCCGGGCTGACAAGGTAAAAATCTGTCGTTCTGCCCCTAAGCAAGGCAGTTACCCACTGTTCCCCGGTAGGCCATTGTTGTAAATAACAATTTGTTCTTAACTGACTTGCCTAGTTAAATAAAAGGTTAAATAAAAAAAACTGTCCTTAGAAATGCACATACAGACTTGTGTCTTGTTTAGCAGGCGAGACGATGCTCTAATAAAACTGAAAATGTCCTTACTGTGCTATATCCATGTCCTTGTAGAAATCCTGGGATACATAGCACACATCCTCTTTCACCTGATTGATCACATGGGTCTCATCCATGACATGCAACTGCCTGTTGAGGAAGGACATTAAGCGCAATAAAATTATATCAATTACAATTCTGCACAAACACGTGACATTGGAGAAGCTGTAGAAAACTATGAACACAATATTCAATGTCAGTTTGACATGACAATCTTACCTATATGAAATAATCTCCTTCAAATGATTGGTCAGTAGCTTGCCCCCTACGTTGATCCTACCAAGGAAAACCAAATGAAACCATGGTCAACTCAAAATAGTGCTACATGCTAATAGCTAAGTCCCAGAACCATTTCGCATTAGCTTTAGGGCACAGCACAAATAAATAACACCATATTTCATACAATATGTATTTTTAAGACCTCCATGTGGAGGTTACAGGTTTGGTAAAAGGTGTATATAATACAATTGCGATCTGAAATATTCCAAACTGATTTTGAATCATGTCGTGGCACGTTTTTGAAAATGATAGTACTTTTTGGTAACATTTTTGCACTGTTAATGTTGAACAGCAAGTGTTAACCTGCATATCCCATCCTTCATTTTCTTCCCCCTGCAGTAGGGGACTATGTGGGTGAAGGAGAAGCCACTGTCCACCACGATGCAGCACAGCTCCTGGTTGTTCACCTGGAAGTAGCGGTGGGCGCTCAGGGATCCAGCTGAAACAGAGATGACATCCGCATTACACAGCCAAGAAGGAATACTTTCTACCATTATCACAGCCAGGTCTATATCATCATAATTTAACTTGCATTGGGTTGAATTTATCATTCAGTCACAGTGTAAGATCAAAATATAGATATCTTAGATCTAGCATAGATACTAATTGAAAATACACAAGCCTTCGGCCACTGGGGAAGTCCTTTACTGAGTACATTGAACTCACCATTAATTCTGAGAGCTGCTTGGAACTGGTATTCCTCAAACAGGATCTCATTCATGGACTCCTGAATGGAGGTGAAGTTGAAGTAGGGCTCTGTGATCACTACACTGGTGTCTGCAAAGTCCACCTGCAGCCATAACATACACATTGCAACTTCTTTCCCACTGTTATCGATCTCCACCTATCTTCAATTCCATAGGGTTACTTACACAACATTTGTGATTCAGCTAATTGTGGAAAATCATTCATCACAACACATTGGATCAACAGCACCTTAAACATTTCCTTTCCAAAGAGGTGATCCCACACTTTTCTTTGGACATCCCAATTAACAAGGTAACCCTGCAACAAAACAGACGATAAAAATAATTTTAGTCTTTCGGATGCAGTGCCCCTTTTGTCCGCCAAGCCTAGGAATAATTTACTGGCAAGATGCAGCGCAACCCCCTGGACGACACGGCCAGATCACGTGCGCACCTTTTGGAAAGGGAGAATGTAGAAAAGTCCTGAGGGATCCTTGATTTCATCCAGTTGGTTGGCGGTAAAAGTCTTCAACCTTGACGTCTTGGAGCGAAACTGACAATTTGGGATAACGCTATGGGAAAAGAGAAACAAAAGCACTCTGCTTGAAATCCAAATGGTCTGCCGGTTAAAGAGGTAGTTTAGGATTTTACAACTTAATGTTAGATGGTTCCTCATCCTGCAAGTAGTCTATGGGCCAGGATAAACTGTAATCAATGGTTCGGTTTTCTTTACACAGCCACTACAAACGTAACTAACTTTAGATTTGGTATTTTTATTTTAACTTTAGATATGTTTTTTACATGCCCACATCACTTCCATTGATCTTAACTTGCAGTGGCTTAAGTTAGCTGAAGTTTGCAGTAACTGTTTAAAGAAAACCGAACCACGCATTACAATTTCTCCTGGCTCGTAAACAACTTTCAGGGTGAGGAACCATCTAAAATCAAGTTGTAAAATCCTGAAATACTCATTTAAAGATATGATTATTATTGATATTTCCCATTGATTATTGAAAAATATTATAAGTTATAAATGCCCCATGAGCTAGTACGACTGTTTCTCTATTACCCAAATGAAAGGTTTTATTACTCCATTGTTTACAAACAACAAGAACATAAAGCTTCAAAATATAATGTACATGTTATGAAGTGTCAGTCCTTGCATCTAGCTAGAGAACAGCCTATGAATTTGAGAAGTAGTTCATTGCCCTAGCCCCATCTGTATAGATGGGTTAGCTGACAAATTCAGGAAAACGATGTGCACGCATCAATGGGGCAGAAATCCATGAGTTGTTGTGATTCTGGATGGCCAGATAGCTACCAACAATGACAAACTGCCATGTGGGGAATCGTAAGTGACTAGTTGCAACAACTTTAATCTTGCTGTTGATACCATCCTGTCTTGTTCTGACTGATTTCATGTCAATGCTAATATGGATAAAATCTAGTTAACCAACAAGTAACGATGTATTTGAGAGACAAGTGCTCATTGTGGAAATGTATTTATGTTTAATATAAACATTGAAGAGGAAATATAATTTACACGTTGTCAACAATCTAAGCCAATCCCGTCTGTTTTGCCTCATAGTTGTTGCTGAACAACCAACCTGTCTATACCAAAACAAGTGACGGGGCTGCCGTTTTGCTGAAAAACGATTCACAGATTGAAGCTTTAACCATCCGATCTCATTATTCCCTTAAAATTGGTCACAATAATAGATGCATTTTTTCCTATTAAACATCCAACAATAAAAAGCACAACGGTATACTTATCCAGTTATATTTGTTAGCTAGCATCATAGCTTGTAACGTTGTTACCTGACTTTTTCGTGGCTGTATCCAATTTTGGCCGAATAAGCTCCGTTATCAAGAACTAAAGTGGTCATTTTCTGTAACTTGCGAGACTTTACCAGGGCCACTTAAACTGTAGTTCAATAAACAATCAAACTACAGTAGCTAGCTACATAGCTGAGCAAATACCATCGTGCGCTCTTCTAGCGTGCTTCTTTCTGGTCAATCATAGCTCAAGAAATGTGTCCTTCCAATAGTTAGGCCGGGAGGAAGCGTGTTTTATAACATTAGTTCCGGACCTGTACCAACAAACATTGGCATCTTGTAAATCACAATCCACAAAGTTCCGACAGTGTAAAATATACGCCTACAAGGTCCTCCACAATAACATGATCAAACTGGGGTATGCAACCTTTATTGTTATAACATTTGGTAAAAAACTCAGTTGCACACATTTCAGAAATGGCAGGTATTTTTGATCATTATTTTCATAGCATCAGTAGATTCATTTTGTTTAACGTCTCTCCCAAAATATGAATGGCCAATGCCTCCACAAAATGTTACCAAACACATTAAATCATTTTTGTAACACATTTGTAACCATACATTTAATCAAATTCTGTCCCATTGAAAAATTCACCAGGCATTACGACATCTTTGGAAAATTACAAAATAACATTTCCATGTGTCTGAATAAGGATTGATTTCAGAAAAATGTAATTAAGTTCAATCTTTCACAATTTATTTGATGAGGATTCAAAAACATAGAAATTATTTCTAAAACCTATTGAGATGTTCAGAAAACCTGAAGTGAGTCTACAGGTTTCCATTAGTTCCACTCACTCATATAGGCTCCATATTTAAACTAATCAACACAATGTCTGAACTCTGAACTAGGTTTTGTGGGTGAGGTTACTGATAGTAAGAGCGGTAGCGGGACTGGTCTGGGTGCTGGGGAGGACCAGGCATCTGGCCATGGGGTGGGGGCCGCTGCATGCGGGACGGGTGAGTGCCCCTGGGGGCTGGCCACATCCCTGGGCTCAGTCCCCCGGGCTGGTTAAAGGGCGGGCTGAGAGTGCCCCGATCCTGCTGCATGGAGCTTGGATTGTAGTGGTGGGGAGGGGGCGTGTTAACAGGAGGACCACCGTGTTGGGGAAGGGGGCCTGGGGGAGGTGGGTGGTTCATGTAGGGAGGCATCTGGCCCATGATGTGTCCGGGTGGTGGGGTGATAGGAGGCAGGCCTGAGGACATGGGAGGGACCTGGTTGTAGACCAGATGAGGCGTACCGGGGCCCTGAGGAAGGTGCTGCATAGGGTGGCTGAGGGTGGGTGGCGGCTGAGGGGGTGGGCCGTAGTGCTGCTGCTGGGGTGGGAGGGCCATCAGGTGGTGGGGCTGACCAGGGTAGTCTCCATGATGGGGGTGGGGAGGGGGCATGCCCTGGGTAGGCTGGGGAAGGGGCGACTCCCCAGAGTCATCCTGAATGGGCACAGTGATGAGGTTGCTGTGCTTGCGAGTAGTCACCGTGGCAATGTGGAACATCTCCTGACCCAGTGGGGGGCGATGGAGGCCAGAGGGGCCCAGTTCAGAGGAGGGGGTTGACGGCGAGGCGGGAGGGGGCTGGCCATAGGGGTCGTGTCCCTGCAGCTGTGGGGGTATGAGGGGGTGTCCTTTGGCCAGGTGGGGCAGTGGTAGCAGATGAAAGTGGTCAGGTGGCTCTGAGGCCAGTTGTGGATGCAAGGGCTCTAGGCATGGTAGAATGCCCCCTCCTGCAGCCTTGGCTGCCCTTATGTGTCGGTGGTTGACATGGGCCTGCAGGTCGCGCTGGGACAAGTAGGTGCGCTTGCAGCCCGGAACGATGCTGCACATGTAGAGGACGCCCCGCAGGCACTGCTCGATCCGCTGGACCGGATCTGTGCAGCTGTATAGGGTGAGACTAATCTCAGGGTTTAGTAAGGGAAGTGGAGCCAGCGACAACACACGCATTACATCAACACATGCTTTGAGACTTAGCAGAGAGACTAGACTGTGCACTCACAATGTGAGGGAGATGGCTCACAACAGTTCATGACTAATTTAACTTGTACAGTATAATCGAAGGCAAAGGTTTGAGAGGCAATTTACCCTGGACACATCTTTTCCATCTTCTTCTCATGGAGCAGGGCACAATCATAGCAAAATACATGCTTGCAGGGAATCTGTGGAAGAGGAACACTGTTAGCACACATGAGCGCCAAGTGTCAAGCACAGGAGGCTGGTGAGGGGAGGACGGCTCATATTCATGGCTGGAACAGAGTAGATGGATTGGCATCAGACACATGGAAACCATGTGTTTAATGTATTTGATACCATTCCACTGATTCCGCTCCAGTCATTACCACAAGCCTGTCCTCCCCAATTAAGGTGCCACCAACCTACTGTGGTGTCAAGGCATAAAAATGAATGAATAAAGAGTGTGGATTATAGTTACTTGCAGAAATATTCCTAGTGAGGGAAGGAGGCATAAACTTACCATGCGTCCATAGAGCTTTATGGGAAGGCCACATATCTCACAGAAATGAACTGGCGTGTCGTCCTTCTCGCCAACCAGATTCAGCTGAAGAGACAAAACTAATATTTTCACATTTAGCTGTCTCTGAAAGAATACACACAATATGCAGCCTGCAACATCATGATAGTGTTATTTTGGGTCGCAACAAATTAGAGGAGTAACCGTGATTTAGAAGAAAAATAGAGAATGGACACTTACTTTGTAGTCCCAGAACATGGGCTTAGGGAACCTCCTCTGGTTGCCTAACGCATCTCCAGACTTGCGCTCAAATCTATCTTCCTGCTTGAACCCAAAGCCCTCTAAAACATTAAGGAATACAACTGGCATGAATGGCAATTCTGGATGTGCTTCTCTCTCCTTCAAGCCACCATCATGCTTACCTTCATCATTAGGCTGGGTTTTGGAGGGCAGTCTGCTTAAGGGTCTTTGTGAGTGGTTAACAGCCTTGCTTCTGACTGGCTGCTTGGCTATCAGCTTAATCGGGATCCGTCTGCGTACATCAGGGCCCTCAAGAATGCTTGAACCATCAGTGCCTTGTAGATCAGTGTCTAAAAATAATCATGTCACAATGTCAATAGCCATAGCTAGTTCAATGTGCACATTTATCTTTTTTCAACGTGTTGGCTGTAACTGTTTAAACTAATGCTTGGGTCATAGATTATTATCCTCTAAGGTCTCTGCTTGGGCCAGTGTCAGTGGTCACAAAACATGCTTATATCCTGCCTGTCTAGTTTGCTACTTGTTTGCATGCTAACTTCAACAGGTTACTGTTGCATAGTGGTGCTACATGGTCTACTGGGATGCATTTTTGCATCCTTTACCTAACTACCAATATCAACTACAACAATATAATATGTATACAGCTAGCTAACGTTGGCCATAAGCATATAGCTACTGTAGCTCGCTAGCCAACTGAAAATAATGCGAGCTAGGCAGTGCTAGCCCTCAAAGGCCTTGAGCCCAATACAGTTTCCTGTCTGTGTTTTCGGCTCTAGCTACCTACAGGAAACACTGCATAATAATAAAAGCCACTGCAACACAAAATGTATCATATGTACACCATACAAAATAGAACAAATGGATGTACACATACAAACTCCTCACCATTTTGGTACATTATCAAATTATTGACGCATTGCAGTATGGGAAAGGATTGTTCTTCTTCTATATATTTGTATTGGCCGATCGCAACCAACTGAAAGGCACATATAGCGCCACCAACTGTACTGGAGTGTAAGGCCAGTCGCAGCCTTCCTAATAATCTACTGTAGTTCTCTTACCTGGCCGTATGTTTCTGCCTACTGTTCTGGAGTGTGAATTCATTACACGATGTGACACAAAAAGGGTAAGGAAAAAGGACTGGGAAAAGGGAAGAAAAATTGCCCTACCGCCTAACCTGGGGCGGCAGGTTAGTTGAATATTGTTTTTATTTACATTTTTGCTCTTTTGCACACCAGTATTTCTACTTGCACATCCTCATCTGCACATCTATCACTCCAGTGTTCATTTCTAAATTGTAATTACTTCGCTACTATTGGCCTATTTATTGCCTTACCTCCTTACTCATTTGCACACACTGTATATAGATTTTCTATTGTGCTATAGACTGTACATTTGTTTATCTCATGTGTAACTCTGTGTTGTTGTTTTTTGTCGCACTGCTTTGCTTTATCTTGGCCAGATCGCAGTTGTAAATGAGAACTTGTTCTCAACTGGCCTACCTGATCAAAACTCAGCAGGACAGAGTGTCTCCTCTGCTTCATGGGAAGGGATTTTACTGACAGATTTGTGAGGGCCTTCCTGAATAGAGAGCAATAGCAAATGGATGGATGCGAAGGGAAGCCAGGCTTCCCAAATATTTGACCAATAAAAATATAAAAATAATTTTTATTCATTTTTCGTCCTTCTCTGTGTTTTAATATTTTTGTCAATTCGCAAGAGGCTGAAATAATCTGAGCGAGGGAAACAGCGCCCCTCTGTCTCAGTATGTGTAGCCCATGTATTTGATGCTGTCTGGACCGAAGAGTATAACATGTTGCTGCCGTAGCATTTGATTGATGCCAAAAGCATTTGGCCTCCCTTATTAAAAAAGAATAATAATTAACCAATCAGCATTGAGCTGAGCTCAAATGTGGGTTGTACTGGTGCAGCAAAACAACCTCCAAGGGAGGCCAGTTTGGATTTGACTTCACACCAATCAAATAACTTCCTAAGAAAAACTTGTCTATTTCTGGTCTGCTTGTGTTGATATCCTGAAGTAGCTAAATCGGCTAAAGTTTGTCTGGAAGCAAGATGTCGGTGTCCGTGACCTGGCTGGTTTTTCTTTTGTAGTACGCAATTGTCTGTAGACCTTGCCACATATGTCTCATTTCTGAGCCATTGAATTGCGACTCCACTTTGTCTCTATACTGACATTTTGCTTGTTTGATTGCCTTGCAGAGGGAATAACTACACTGTTTGTATTCGGCCATATTCCCAGTCACCTTTCTTGTACCTCATCACAGTGGGTACAACATCTCCTATGCACTTCCTTATAAACTCACTCACCGAATCAGCGTATACGTCAATATTATTCTCTGAGGCTATGACAGAGGAACGCAACATCAGGAGGCTGAAGAAATGTGGCTTGTCACCTAAAACCCTCACAAACCTTTACAGATGCACAATTGAGAGCATCCTGTCGGGCTGTATCACCGCCTGGTACAGCAACTGCACCACCCACAACCGCAAGGCTCTCCAGAGGGTGGTGCGAACCCTCCAAGATCCCCCCCCACAGTTCCCCAATAGCTGTCCCTCAACCATTCGAGACCCCTCCCACAGTCCCCCCCAGGAAGAAAAATAAAAAATGCAATTAATTCGATTCCCCACCCCCAAGAACCCCCCAATGCACCAACAACCAAGAGAATGAACGAAAGAGAAAAATGGAAAAGACAGAAGAAAACAGCAAGCAACAATGCAATTTATTTTTTATTTTTTATAACAATAAATGTAAAACAAAGGACATCAAGGAAAACTAAAATCATAACAGCAATGCCAACTGTATATGTTTGTGTGCATGTCTGGCACTATTACATGTATGTGTGTGTTCTTGTATGTGTTTATTTGTATGAGAGTGTGTGTATATGCATGTGTACAAACACCTGCATGGCATCAGCCTCAGGCAAACCAGCATTAGTTGTAAAAACACTGCCACTTAGTGTCATTCAAATGTACTTTTTATTATGTTTTATTTTGATTATTTAAAATTTTTTACTTTTATCTTTGACCATCATTCTATCTCCCACACAGCAACTCCACTCCCACTTGTCTCCACTTCCACATACCAACCCTCAGCTTCCCTCAGCCCATCCCATCTATCTCTGCTGGTCACCCACTTCGGGTTTCTATGCAACACATATCTTTCAACTATGCTGTGATGTTTAACGTACAATTTCAATCGATCTAATCGAATAGAATCCACAGATTGCGAGTTGAAGATAAATACTTTTACTAAGAGTATAAGTATATTAGTAATTGACTGACCTGGTCTCTCCAGATCTCCTAACAGTACTATTTCTAGGGTGAATTTTAGATCAATGCTATGCATTTTCAGCCCTTCCTGAACCTGAGACCAGTTTTGATCCTTTATATTGGGCAGACAGACCAGTTCCCTATCTCCTCCCTCTGCCACCTGCCTCCTCCATTTTTAGGGTAATGCTGTAATCAATTGGTTGTACTCTTGGATTGAGCAGACCTTTCTGTACAATTCTGATAACTCCATGAAGGACATAACTCTACCATTTCAATTTACAATATAATTTAAGAACAAAATACCCTTTTCAAACATCTTTCCCATAAATACAGGTATTTTATCAACCAGCACATTTGAGTTCAGCCATAATATTTATTGTAATATTTGTTCTATCTTTTCAGGGGGATGAAATTGAAAATGTAGCCAGCTCTGCAATGCTTGTTTGAAAAAGAGTGATACTTTGAAAAAAGTATCATGTTCAGTTTATCGAAAATGAGACATGGCAATCTGCACAAAGGCAAAAAGGCCATTTTTAAACAATAGATTAGCTTTTCTTAGTAATCTACTTGAGAACAATTTAAGGTTCAAATAAAACCTTTGAATGAGTGAAGCTTTTAGAGAGAGGTTTAGTGCTTTTATATTTAATAATCTCAACCCACCCACTTCATATTCATTATATAGATAGGCGTTGTATTTTGTCTGGTTTTGCGTCCCAGATGAAGCGAAATATATTTTGCTCATATGATTTGAAAAATGAATCATCAGGAGTAGGCAGCGCCATAAGTAAGTGAATAAACTGAGACATGACTAAGGAGTTAATCAGGGCAATTTTTCCATAAATAGACATGTATTTACCTCTCCATGGTTGCAGGATCTTGTCTATTTTTACAAGTTTTCTATTGAAATTCATTGTGGAGAGCTTATTTATATCTTTTGTGATATGAATACCGAGTATGTCTACTTCACCATCAGCCCATTTTATAGGTAAACTGCAGGCCCTCCGATTTGACACACTGAACTCTATCAGAGAAGTAGGTGGTGAACCAGGTGAGGGAGTCATTTGAGAAACCAAGGCTGTTGAGTCTGCCAATAAGAATGTGGTGATTGACAGAGTCGAAAGCCTTGGCCAGGTCGATGAATACGGATGCACAGTAATGTCTCTTATCGATGGCAGTTATGATATTGTTTAGGACCTTGAGCGTGGCTGAGGTGCACCCATGACCAGCTCTGAAACCAGATTGCATAGCGGAGAAGGTACGGTGCGATTGGAAATGGTCGGTAATCTGTTTGTTAACTTGGCTTTTGAAGACCTTAAAAAGGCAGGGTAGGATAGATATAGGTCTGTAGCAGTTTGGGTCTAGAGTGTCTCCCCCTTTGAAGAGGGGGATGATCGCAGCAGCTTTCCAATCTTTGGGAATCTCAGACGATACGAAAGAGAGGTTGAACAGGCTAGTAATAGGGGTTGCAACAATTTCGGCACATCATTTTAGAAAGAGAGGGTCCATATTATCTAGCCCGGCTGATTTGTAGGGGTCCAGATTTTGCAGCTCTTTCAGAACATCAGCTATCTGGATTTGGGTGAAAGAGAAATGGGGGAGGCTTGGGCGAGTTGCTGTGGGGGGTGCAGGGCTGTTGACCGGGGTAGTGGTTGCCAGGTGGAAAGCATGGCCAGCCGTAGAAAAATGCTTATTGAAATTCTCAATTATAGTGGATTTATTGGTGGTGACAGTGTTTCCTAGTCTCAGTGCAGTGGGCAGCTGGGAGGAGGTGCTCTTATTCTCCATGGACTTTACAGTGTCCCAGAACCTTTTTGAGTTTGTGCTACAGGATGCAAATTTCTGTTTGAAAAAGCTAGCCTTAGCTTTCCTAACTGCCTGTGTATATTTGTTCCTAACTTCCCTGAAAAGTTGCATATCACGGGGGCTATTCAATGCCAATGCAGTACGCCACAGGATGATTTTGTGCTGGTCAAGGGCAGTCAGGTTGGGAGTGAACCAAGGGCTATACAGTTGAAGTCGGAAGTTTACATACACTTAGGTTGGAGTCATTAAAACTTGTTTTTCAACCACTCCACAAATTTCTTGTTAACAAACTATAGTTTTGGCAAGTCGGTTAGGACATCTACTTTGTGCATGACTGTCACGACTTCCACCGAAGGTGGCTCCTCTCTCTGTTCGGGCGGTGCTCGGCGGTCGTCGTCGTCAGCCTACTAGCTGTCACCGATCCATTTTTCCTTTTCGTTTGTGTCTGTCTGTTTTATCACACCTGTATTCATTTAGTTGATTTCAATGGGTTTATTTACACCCCGCTGCCTGTTAGTCTTTGTGCCGGATTGTTCAGTGTTACTTTGTTAGGGGTGCGTGTATGCACCACAGGGTTTTCTTTGCTCACGGTAATGTTACCGTTTTGATTTATTCATCTAGGAGTAGAAGTTTCTCCTCCGTGTGTTGTGTTTCTTCCCTGTGTGTGGCGACTTCGTTTTAGCGTGTTTTCCCTCATGTTGTTGTTTGTTTGGGACTCCTTGAATAAACGATTGTGCCACTGGGACTTCCTTGCTCTCCCGCTCCTGATTCCTACACCTCCCTCCTACTAGGAGGTACATAACAATGACACAAGTCATTTTTCCAACAATTTTTTACAGACAGATTATTTCACTTATAATTCACTGTATCACAATTCCAGTGGGTCAGCAGTTTACATTTACATTTAAGTCATTTAGCAGACGCTCTTATCCAGAGCGACTTACAAATTGGTGCATTCACCTTATGATATCCAGTGGAACAACCACTTTACAATAGTGCATCTAAATATTTTAAGGGGGGGGGGGTGTTAGAAGGATTACTTTATCCTCTCCCAGGTATTCCTTAAAGAGGTGGGGTTTCAGGTGTCTCCGGAAGGTGGTGATTGACTCCGCTGTCCTGGCGTCGTGAGGGAGCTTGTTCCACCGTTGGGGTGCCAGAGCAGCGAACAGTTTGGACTGGGCTGAGCGGGAACCGTGCTTCCTCAGAGGTAGGGGGGCCAGCAGGCCAGAGGTGGATGAACGCAGTGCCCTTGTTTGGGTGTAGGGCCTGATCAGAGCCTGAAGGTATGGAGGTGCCGTTCCCCTCACAGCTCCGTAGGCAAGCACCATGGTCTTGTAGCGGATGCGAGCTTCAACTGGAAGCCAGTGGAGAGAGCGGAGGAGCGGGGTGACGTGAGAGAACTTGGGAAGGTTGGACATACATAGTTTACATACACTAAGTTGACTGTGCCTTTAAAGAGCTTGGAAAATTCCAGAAAATTATGTCATGGCTTTAGAAGCTTCTGATAGGCTAATTGACATCATTTGAATCAATTGGAGGTGTACCTGTGGATGTATTTCAAAGCCTACCTTCAAACTCAGTGCCTCTTTGCTTGACATCATGGGAAAATCAAAATAAATCAGCCAAGACCTCACAAGACCTCCACAAGTCTGGTTCATCCTTGGACGAACAATTTCGAAATGCTTGAAGGTACCACATTCATCTGTACAAACAATAGTACGCAAGTATAAACACAACGGGACCACGCAGCCGTCATACCGCTCAGGAAGGAGATGCGTTTTGTCTCCTAGAGATGAACGTACTGTGGTGCGAAAAGTGCAAATCAATCCCAGAACAACAGCGAAGGACCTTGTGAAGATGCTGGAGGAAACAGGTACAAAAGTATCTATATCCATAGTAAAACGAGTCCTATATCAACATAACCTGAAAGGCCGCTCAGCAAGGAAGAAGCCACTGCTCCGAAACCGCCATAAAAAAGCCAGACTACGGTTTGCAACTGCACATGGGGACAAAGATCGCACTTTTTGGAGAAATGTCCTCTGGTCTGATGAAACAAAAATAGAACTGTTTGGCCATGAGGACCATCGTTATGTTTGGAGGAAAAAGGGGGAGGCTTGCAAGCTGAAGAACACCATCCCAACCGTGAAGAACGGGAGTGGCAGCATCATGTTGTGGGGGTGCATTGCTGCAGGAGGGACTGGTGCACTTCACAAAATAGATGGCATCATGAGGCAGGACAATTATGTGGATATATTGAAGCAACATCTCAAGACATCAGTCAGGAAGTTTAAAGCTTGGTCGCAAATGGGACTTCCAAATGGACAATGACCCCAAGCCTTACTTCCAAAGTTGTGGCAAAATGGCTTAAGGACAACAAAGTCATGGTATTGGAGTGGCCATCACAAAGCCTTGACCTCAATCCTGTAGAAAATATGTGGGCAGAACTGAAAAAGTGTGTTCGAGCAAGGAGGCCTACAAACCTGACTTCATTACACCAGCTCTGTCAGGAGGAATGGGCCAAAATTCACCCAACTTATTGTGGGAAGCTTGTGGAAGGCTACCCTAAACGTTTGACCCAAGCTAAACAATTTAAAGGCAGTGCTACCAAATACTAATTGAGTGTATGTAAACTTCTGACCCACTGGGAATGTGATGAAAGAAATAAAAGCTGAAATAAATCATTCTCTCTACTATTATTCTGACATTTCACATTCTTAAAATAAAGTAGTGATCCTAACTGACCTAAGACAGGGAATATTTACTAGGATTAAATGTCAGGAATTCAGTAAATGTATTTGGCTAAGGTGTATGTAATCTTCTGACTTCAATTGTATCTGTTTCTGGTTCTACATTTTTTGAATGGGGCATGCTTATTTGAGATGTCGAGGAAGGCACTTTTAAAGAATAACCAGGCATCCTCTACTGATGGGATGAGGTCAATATCCTTCCAGGATACCCGGGCCAGGTCGATTAGAAAGGCCTGCTCTCTGAAATGTTTTAGGGAGTGTTAGACAATGATGAGTGGTGGTCATTTGACCGCAGACCCATTACGGATGCAGGCAATGAGGCAGTGATCACTGAGATCTTGGTTGAAAACAGCAGAGGTGTATTTGGAGGGCAAGTTGGTTAGGATGATATCTATGAGGGTGCCCGTGTTTACGGATTTTGGGTTTTACCTGGTAGGTTCATTGATCATTTGTGTGAGATTGAGGGCATCAAGCTCAGTGGCGGTTCTAGACCATTTCAACTGGGGGGGGGGGCCAAGCTGGGGCCAGTTGTACTGTTAAAGGGGCTAGTTACATTAGACGTTATTGTTGTCATATCGTTTTCTTCAGTGAAAAATTATTTCATACTCCATATTTAGGGGGGCCACAAGGGGGTCCAAAATTGTTGTCACAGGGGCACTGGTTTCTGCCCCCCCTTTCTGCAGGCTATCTCTGCAGTAGATTGCAACTCCACCCCCTTTGGCAGTTCTATCTTGTCAGAACATTTTATAGTTAGGGATTGAAATTTCTTGGTTTTTGGTGGTCTTCCTAAGCCAGGATTCAGACACGGCTAGGACATCCGGGTTGGCAGAGTGTGCTAAAGCAATGAATAAAACAAACTTAGGAAGGAGGCTTCTAATGTTAACATGCATGAAACCAAGGCTTTTACGGTTACAGAAGTCAACAAATGAGAGCACCTTGGGAATAGGAGTGGAGCTAGGCACTGCAGGGCTTGGATTAACCTCTACATCACCAGAGGAACAGAGGAGGAGTAGGATAAGGGTACGGCTAACGGCTATAAGAACTGGTCGTCTAGTACGTTTGGAACAGAAAGTAAAAGGAACAGGTTTCTGGGCACGATAGAATAGATTCAAGGCATAATGTACAGACAAAGGTATGGTAGGATGTGAATACATTGGAGGTAAAGGCATTGAGTGATGATGAGAGAGATATTGTCTCTAGAAACATTTATACCAGCTGATGTCACCGCATGTGTGGGAGGTGGAACTAAAGGGTTGGCTAAGGCATATTGAGCATGGCTAGAGGCTCTACTGTACAGTGAAATAAGACAATAATCACTAACCAGAACAGCAATGGACAAGGCATATTGACATTAGGGAGAGGCATGCGTAGCCGAGTGATCATAGGGTCCAGTGAGTAGTTAGGCTGGCTGGAGACACGGCGATTAAGACAGCTAGCAGGCCAGGGCTAGCAAGCTAGCAGAAGGGCCTTAGAGGGACGTCGGACAGAGGAAGTCTCTTATAGCCTCCACGTGCGGAGAGTCCTTGTGCGGTTACGTTGATAGACCAGTCGTGATGGATTAGTAGCGTTCCGTGTAGCGAAGGGGTCCAGTCCAATTGGCAAAATAGGTATAGTGGCCCAAGAAATTGGCCGATGGATCTCTTCAGCTAACAGTCCAATATGGTCTAGACAGCTAGCGGGCCGCAGCTAGCAGGCTAGCAGATGGGCATTCAAGGGACGTCGCGACGGAGGGGCCTGTTGGAGAAAAAAAACCCTTGGGCAGATTACGTCGGTAGTCCAGTCGTGATGGATAAGCAGGGCTTCGTGTAGTGAAAGGGGTCCAGGCCAATTGGCAAAATAGGTATAGAAGTACTTAATACATTGAGGTACTTAATACTGTGTTATAGTCTCCTACCATAATGATTAGATCAATTGTTGCCTGTAAGTTCAATAAATTGGTATAAATGTTTTCGAAGAAGTGTGAATCATCCTGATTCGACCATATAGATTAATGAGACAAATCTCTTTTTCGTACACTTTTATATTCAAAAGGATCCAACTTCCTTGCGAATCATTACTAACTATTTGCACATTCAGATCAAAATTTTTGTTAATTAATATCATCACACCCTTTGAGTTCCTTTGTCCATGACAGAAAATTATTTCACTACCCCATTCCTTTTCCCACACAACTTCATCTAAGGAGTTTCCTGTAAACAGTATATGTTATATTCCTTTCCTTTTAACCATGTAAAGACTGATCTTCATTTTTTATTATCTACTAAACCGTTACAATTATAACTGGCTATACTTATTTCACCCCTTACCATAACTAGATACTATTCTCAGTCTAAATTGACCATAATTAGTGCTTGTAATTATAATTATAATTAGTGCTTGTACTGCCATCAGATGTATTATGAAGGTCAAAACTAGAGCTTTCAAATGTCTGATATTTAGAATTCAAGAAATAGCAATATTTGTTCTAGCAATATTTATTTTATTCCCTTGCCTGTTTGCCTGTGAGCCAATGCCACAGATGTTAGAAAATTGAGACAAGATATTATGTGTGTAGCAAATCTGAGTAGGTTGATGTGTATGATATTGGATGTGATATTGTGAGAGTGTGTACGATGTCTGTATAAGAGTAAGACTATAATGTGTGATGTCCAAATAAATAATAACTCTAATTTGCATGGTTGAGTGTCTATGTGTGTAACATGTAGTGCGTGTAGCCTTAATATTCATGATGATAATTGTAATCCATATCGTATCACCATCATAGTTGCATCATAATTACCTTTAACATAATTGAAAAACACATCCCAGCATTTCCATAGCAATTGACGTTTCACATGATCATGAGAGACCTTGCATTACTCTAGAGATGACTTCACTACAGTACAAACATATTCCGTACAATATGTTATTATTCCCCAATGCCCCTATTCTGATATCTTCCCCTTGCTTGTTGTAAACATATATAAACCTGTAGACAAATACATAAAAAAGATAGACAAACAATAAAGACATTAAATTATAAAACAGTTCTCGACAATAGAAAGAGAGGGAGAGAAGAGAAAAGAGAGAGTGAGAGAAGAGAGCAAGAACAGGTGAGCGTGTGTATGTATTAGTCCATATGTGTAAGCAGGCATGTAATTGAGTATGTTATGTGTGTGTTCATATCCACTTCATAATGTTCAGATATTTTTACAGTTCCCATACCTTCTTTTTTTCATAACCTGAAGTCCATGTAGAATTTAGTACAGCCACAGTGTTATGGAGCTGTCTCGGAATAGCTGTCCATCTATAAAGAGTTTGTCCACAATGATAAAGGCACGCTTACCATTCTCCCTTTGTTGTCTTTGTACCGGATACAGTCTCTTACGACGTTCGTTTATCTCCCTTGGAAATTGGTAATTGAGACGGAATTTGGTCCCTTTATTTTCCCTTCCCCTGCTTTTGATAAGCTCCTTTTGTTGGTAGTGTTCAAATTTTGCGAGGATCGGTCGGGGACCCTTTGTCTTGTCATTCCGAGCTCCAAGTCTGTGTACTTGGTGGAAAGCCACCTTGTTTACAGTCTCTATAGGAAGTTTCAAGGCGGATTGCATGAATTCTCTGATTGCGCCCTCTGGATTATTGGATGCGTCCTCAGGAATCCCAGAAAAAAATTGATTTTCACGCATGCTACGACTTTGTATGTCTAGTAGCGACTCCTTCATCACCCTGTTTTCCCTGAGTAGACAATCCATGTTGGAATCGTGGATTTTTACCTTGGCTGTGAGTGTCTTGTTTTCTCTTTGGAGCATGAGAATTTCACTCAGGATGAACTCCAAACTCCCCCTCAGCCCTGCTACCTCCTCACACAACTTTTTCAGTGTTGCATGCATTCCAGCCAGAGCACTAGCCTCTACCTCAATGGTAAGTAAATTGTCCGTGTCTGTAGATTAATCTGTTTTTCTTTTTTTTGTCGGGTTAAAGTTATTTTGTGCGGTGGTCAGATCTTTCCATGATGGAGTATGTTGTTCCTCCATAACGTAAAGCTGTTGGTACTCGTCGATTTCCCTCAGGAGCTCCTTAGTATCCAGATTGGCTCTTTACTGCTTTAATGTTTTAATATAAACAACAAACCGAGTGTAGACAGTACAATGTTCGATTGCGTGCTCTGATGACGTATCTGATGACGTATATCCGATCAATACAGAGATGGCCCCAATATAGAAGGGTAGTCAGTGGACATTCACTTCAAAGTGTTTCCTTTCAAATGGTACCAATAATATGCATATCCTTGGTTCAGGGCCTGAGCTACAGGCAGTTAGATTTGGATATGTCATATTAGGCAAAAATTGAAAAAAAGGGGCGGATCCTTAAATGACGACGTTATAACAAAAACATTGTAACTTGAAGAGTTTTCACAATATGTCCCTGATGTTTGTATACTGTATGTTGAGTGGAAAATGTCCAGATCAAATAGAATGTTTTTGTAAAGATGAAATGTTAGTTGTCTAAATTGGATCTGAGTAAAATCCAGACCTTGCCTTGTAACTAGTGACGCCCAGAGAACTTGCCATAAAGACGGAAACGCCCCTTTCTGACCCAAGGGTATAAAACATGGGAGTTAAGAATGAACATATCAGACTAGGTGACCACGAGCTGCAGCCAAGGTCCGAGATAGTAGCAAACCGAAAACGCAACACGAGGTTGAAGAAGACAAAGGAACCTTTTAACAATCTATGCTACGGATGAGTAGCTGTGTCTAAGAGGGTGAACTCAAGCAGGACCACCCGGTTACCACTCTCCAAGGAATCGTGTGTCTACACTGCTTTCATTCCTACGCTGGAGCCCTGAGCTACACGGCTGACCGTACTCAGAAGACCTCCTTTCAGAACAAGGGTGAGGAAACAGACCACTAAAAGAAAGGACAATGACATCGTGTGGACAATCAGAGAGTTACACCCTGTAACAACAGAGGTGCCCCCATCAAAGGAGAAGGAGGAACTCAGTCCACGTGGAGATACCCCATCGGAGACCTTCGATACGTAATTACGTCATTATATTCTGATCCATAAGAGCGGCAGCTCGGGGCAAGGTTAGGGCTCAACTAAGCATAGTTTACAAATGTACCCGTGTGCTTTTCTCTCTTTCTCTCTTTTTGAATCCCCATTTTGTGTAACGTGTCATATTGTGTTGGCCCGCTAGGGACCTGTTTCATTGTAGTAAGTTCAAATCAATAGCCTATCTTTGTTTATTTTATATTATCATTTTAGCTTGTTAGTAAATAAATAATCAACTCAATTGGTGTGGTATGGACTTATTTAGTGGGACTCGGGTTTGTGCAGATTCCCGGCTTATGCGACATTCAGGATGAGACTGTAGAGGAAATTAATTAATTAGCAACTGTTGTAAAATCAATATTCTGATATTCTTTGAGTTAATTTGGGAAATAGAAACTCAATAAAACCAAACCTTCCCATGGTGCCCCAGGTTATTGAGTTAATAATTACCTGATTCATTTAATCACGTAATTATAAACAGTTAATCATTCGATGAACAGCAGTCGTCACAATCAATACAACATCACTATTTAAGATACTCTTTGAAGAGGTAGGGTTTCAGGTGCTTATGGAAGATGGGCAGGGACTCTGCTGACCTAGCTTCAGGGGGAAGCTGGTTCCACCATTGGGGTGTGTTACGACTGTCGTAGAGAGGGGACCAAAGCGCAGCATGTTGAGTGCTCATAATGACTTTTTATTTTAACACAGAACACTAAAGAAAATAACTAAAGCGAAAACGATCAGCTCACAGTTCTGTCAGGTACATAGACTAAACAGAATACAACTACCCACAAACACAGGTGGAAAAAAACCCTACATAAGTATGATCTCCAATTAGAGACAACGAGGACCAGCTGCCTCTAATTGGAGTTTAGAGGCAACAACATAGAAATAGAAAACTAGAACTAAATATAGATATAGAAAAACACAAAACACCCCCTGTCACGCCCTGACCAACTCTACCATAGAAAATAACATCTTACTATGGTCAGGACGTGACAGTACCCCCCCCCCCCCAAAGGTGCAGACTCCGAATGCTCCTAAACACAAAAACAAAAAGGGAGGGTAGGGTGGGTAACTCCTGTTTATGGCGGCTCTAGTGCAGTCCACATAACCTTATCCTCCAGCAGAGGAGGCGGCTCCGGTTTGGGGCATAACCACCGCTCCACCCGCTGATCCCTCTGCTTTAGTGCCACCGGACCGTGGATTGTCGTCGAAGGAATCGGACTGTAGATCATCGCTGGAGGTTCTGGGCTGCAGGCCGCCGCTGGAGGTTCTGGGCTGCAGGCCGCCGCTGGAGGCTCTGGAGGTAGTTGAGTGAACAAAAATATAAATGCAACATGCAACAATTTCAAAGATTTTACTGAGTTTCAGTTCATATAACAAAATCAGTCAATTGAAATAAATTCATTAGGCTCAAATCTATGGATTTCATATGACTGGGAATACAGATATACAGCTGTTGGTCACCGATACCTTAAAAAAAGGTAGAGGAATGGATCAGAAATCCAGTCATTATCTGCTGTGACCACCATTTGCCTCATGTAGCATAACCCTTCTCCTTCTCATAGAGTTGATCAGGCTGTTGATTGTGGCCTGTGGAATGTTGTCCCACCCCTATTCAATGGCTGTGCAAAGTTTCTGGATATTGGCGGGAACTGGAACACGCTGTCGTACACGTCTATCCAGGGTATCCCAAACATGCTCAATGGGTGACATGTCTGGTGAGTATGCAGACCATGGAAGAACTCTGACATTTTCAGCTTCCAGGAATTGTGTACAGATCCTTGCGACATTGGGCCCTGCATTATCATGGGGAAACATGAGGTGATGGCGGCGGATGAATGGACAATTTGCCTCAGAATCTTGTCACGGTATCTCTATGCATTGAGACAATTGAGACATGGATTGCGTGTGTGCCATTCAAAGGGTGAATGGGAAAGACAAAAGATTTAAGTGCCTTTGAACAGGGTATGGTAGTAGGTGCCAGGCACAACAGTTTGAGTGTGTCAAGAACTGCAACGCTGCTGGGTTTTTCACACACAACAGTTTCCAATGTTAATCAAGAATGGTCCACCACCCAAAGGACATCTAGCCAACTTGACACAACTGTGGGAAACATTGGAGTCAACAGCATCTCCGTGGAACACTTTTGACACCTTTTAAAGTTGATGCCCCGACGAATTGTGGCTGTTCTGAGGGCAAAAGGGGGCGCAACTCAATATTAGTAAGTGTTCCTAATGTTTTGAACACTATTGGTAATACTAGGAGATCTATATCTCAACATTGCAAAATAAACTGTAGTTTTATAAACACATTTTCATATATAATATTCCTATAATGGAATAACACATTGTCGTGTCTTTGGCATCATTAAAACTGACGACATATTTATCAAATAACTCTCTGTAATTATTATTACGCGATTAACCTAATTAATCATGTAACTGTAATCAACTAGGAAGTCGGGGCACCAAGGAAAATATTCAGATTACAAGATTATAATTTTCCTAATATAATTTTCAGATATTTTAATATCTGATCAATTAGTCTTCGAATGAATGAATTATTATTTACCTCGTCAGTCTCATTCCAAACGTTGTAAATTGTTGGTTATCTGCACGAACCCAGTCTTCACTATGAGTCATCCATACATCAATTGTCTTAAAATATTTATTTACTAACTAAGTAATTCACAGAAATGCATAACAAACAGTAGATATCGTTACAAATAAATGATAGAGGAATGTGCCCTAGTGGGCTAAACCGGCATGGCGGCTTGTTAGACGAAAGGGGAGTGGGGGTCAGCTGAGAAGGCACTACAGAGTTGATAATTATAACAATTGAAATACTAATCCTTTGCACATGAACGCTAACTCATTCGGGAACAATTGCAATCAATATATATATTTACACTCAGTGTGTCGTCGGGATCTCTGTTGAAAAGTTTGTTTCTGTTGAAGAATTTGTCCGCCTTCTCTCTCTCTCTGTCGTGGTTAGAATGGGTAGTTCAGAGTGACATTCATTAATGTCGTTATAGAATAGCTGTTTCGGTGGTTGTCGGTCTTCGCGTTCAATGATACCGAATTCCTAGCTGCAGACTAGAAATTAATATTAAAGACTTGTTCTTATTCTGTCGGTATCGATAGTCTAAGAGTTTAACCACGTGGTATGGTTAAAAGTTAATCAAGAGAAATGCATGGTCTCCAACCTTTAGCCATCTCGTAATTGAGGTAAGCTCGGTCTGGTGAAAGAAAACGTAGGTGGGGGTTTTATTCGGGACATAGAAAAAAGCTGTCTCATGACGCCAGGTCCTGTCTGTGTCCCTGGGGGCGTGCCAAGGACTTAGTGAAACTTTGAACAGAAATACAACTCTCTCACATTAACATCATTACATAGCATCCCATCATCTCACAAATAGCTTCATACTTATTCATTAATTTTATACAACCATTTAGATGTAAGTCTCATAGCTGAGGCTATTGTATAAACATGATTATGGTAATGTAGCCGTATTGTCTCTCATGAGTTTCACAAAATTGTACCAAACGGACCAGTTCATAGCTGGATTCTTCACCGATCTTTTATACCTTCTCCAGAACCTGAATATCGTTCGGTTCTCCAGCTCTGTGAGGTGGAAGAACTCCTTTGTTCTCTCTATACTGGGGCCATGAGGAGAGGGTCTCCTCGTAGGAATTTACGACCGCTCTTACAGAGCCTGGTGTCAGAAGTATAGAGGTCGGGGGATGGTGCTCGCAGTGTCCAAAGAGAGCAATGTCATGACAACATACTACAGTATCTCTTCCCTTACAAAAAAATATTGAAGTTAGAATGCAGTATGCTGCAAATACTGTGTCCAAAATAACACCTTTTCTTAACTGCAGTAATTTTGTTGTCTAACTGTGCAGTGTTATTGCAGTTCAACTGCGGTACACTTCAGCTATTCCTCAATTACTGCATCCAAAATACCACAGTCAACTGCAGTTACTGCAGTTTCAAAACGGCAATCTTTTTTTGTAAGGGTTATGCTTTTGACAATGATTTCACAAAGCCTATTTAACATGATATGCCTAACTATAACCACTAGGCTAATAAATAAACACGTTTTCAGGGGTACTTATTACATGTGTAATTACACTGTAACAAGTATTGTAGTTAATTGTTATAACTCAGTTACACTGTACTAACATGTAACTGGTGGTAATTGCAGTCTGTAATTACAGAGGTATGACAACAAATGCTTGTTTCCATGCTTGTTACAAATGGGCAAGTTTCCATTTGCTTCCATTAGCTTCTTATTAGCTGCATCCGATTCAGTAATAACTGTCGCAAGGTTGTAATCTCTTGTGGACAGATGTGCTGGGTGACCGAGATTAAACGTTGGAGGCTCAATAGGCTCTAAGTGCCTACCGGTGAATGTGCAAACTTGGTTAAGTTTACAAAAACAGATCAGATATAGGTCATCATCACTGACTGTGGTCTACAATATGGGTGTCATCCCAGATTATAATTTAGAAATATGTATTATTAATGTATATGCTTCCCATTATTACAACTTGAACCTCCTTGCCATCCAAGTGAGAGGATAAACCCACAAGTACACCACAGAGTACAAAGTTGATCATATTACACCAGTGCTAGACTCTACACTGGCTTCCTGTTAAGGCTAGGGCTGATTTCAAGGTTTTACTGCTAACCTACTGCTAACATGGACTTGCTCCTACCTATCTTTCCGATTTGGTCCTGCAGTACATACCTACACTTACTCTACAGTCACAAGACAGAGGCCTCCTTATTGTTCCTAGAATGTCTAAACAAACAGCTGGAGGCAGGGCTTCCTCCTATAGAGCTACATTTTCAGGGGTGAGAAGGTGAACGGCAAGGCACTGGAGTGACAAACCACCCTTGCTGTTGCTGCCTTGCTCATGCTCTCCCACCCTTCTTGTACTTGGGCTCGTGCAATGGGGGAGATCTTAGTGGGCTATACTCGGCCTTGTCTCAGGGTAGTAAGTTATTGGTCTGTTGATATCCCTTTAGTGGGTAGGGGCTGTGCTTTGGCAAAGTGGTTGAGGTTATATCCTGCCTGGTTGGCCCTGTCCGGGGTAACTTTGGACAGGGTCACAGTGTCCCCCGAACCCCTGTCTCACCTTCTCCACTGCGGTCCCGTCGATGTGGATAGGGACGTGCTCTCTCTGCTGTTTCCTGAACTCCACTATGAGCTCCTTCATTTTGTTGACGTTGAGGGAAGAGGTTATTTTCCTGGCACCACTCCGCCAGGGCCCTCACCTCCTATCTGTAAGCTGTCTCGTTAATGTTGGTAATCAGGCCTACAATTGTTGTGTCATCTGCAAAACTTCATGACTGAGTTGGAGGCATGCATGGCCACGCAGTCATGGGTGAGCAGGGAGTACAGGAGGGGGCTGAGCACGCACCCTTGTGGGGCCTATGTGTTGCGGATCAGCGAAGTAGAGGTGTTGTTTCCTACCTTCACCACCTGGGGGCGGCCCGTCAGGAAGTCCAGGACCCAGTTGCACAGGGTGGGGTTTAGTCCCAGGGTCCCGAGCTTAAGGATGAGCTTGAAGGGTACTTCGGTGTTTTTTTGTCTTGTTCCTGAGAAAAGTGCACAAATAAATAGACAGGGTGGCAACATACTGTAAATAATGTGAATTGAGTCCCATGAAGTCGCAGGCGTCGATACATTCATTGTTGATCAATAGAATTAGACAAAGTAAAAGACAGTCAATGTGTTGATCACGTGACCATTAAGGGGCATCAATACGCTAGTAAGTAAAGCCCACTTCTTCACTACTGAGGTCCTTGGAGATTGTTTGTGGATTCTTAGCCACATGCGATCAAGGGAGGTAAATTGCACAATTATACTCTGCCTTAGTAATATTATAGATTTCTGGAGTAAGATAAATATTTTTCTTATATAATTTTGCAGTTGAAATTGTGTTTTGAGGGCGAGTGCAAACGAAATGGATAGGTAGCTAACTAGTTTGCTATGGCTAACCCAGAATCTCAATCTAACAGAATGTTTAATCTCCTGTTTTTAGCTAATCATATGATCTCTGCTTGTTGGCTAAATTAACTAGCCACCTTGTCATTGGCATAAAGAGTGAACAGATTAAACAGGTGTGTGGCAATAGCTAACTATCACATTCGGTCACCACTAGATCAACTGGCTAAACTTGTTGCAGTGTCAACCATGTACAGTAGCTAGCTGATTAACCGGTCAGCCCAACGCAGAATCCTCCCACTCCATTGCTGTCTCTGTGTAGTGTATGTGTCTAAATGTAATTCTGTTTTTATGACAATGCCTATAAGCTCATCTGTCATATAGTGAAACATCTCAGTAAGCTGTTTGTGTTATGTAGCTACTAGAAATAAAAAGTTGTACAGCAGTAGAAGCACAAATGAGGGGAGGAGAATGGGCCAGCCAAGAAAGTAAAATACCCTTCAAAGTGGAAAGGAGACGTTCGGAAGACGAGGATAGAGGGTAAATCCTACTTTGGCAGGAAAGAGATGATTGAGTTGACGATGGTAATTGTTATCTGCACTGTTTATTTTTTATTACTTACATGATTGTTACCTGAATACCTACCTTGATGTTTAATTCCATGCTGAAATGTCAGATTTTTATTTTACCTTTATTTTATCTGGGAGTCATACAGAGACCAAGGTCCCGTTTACAGACAAGCCCTGAATTACAGAAAATGCATGCATATAAATATAAATTGCTTTTAGAAAGACATGGTCATAAAAACAAACACATTCATCAGTAATAAGGTCCTCAATCAGCTTTATGAATTGCCTTTGAGGCACCACAACATCACATTTACGTATATTTTGAAGCTTGCTCCACAAATAAGGTGCAAGTAAACTAAAAGCTGATTCACCCAACTCAGAGACCAAAGGTCTCATAGACTGATCGCATAGAACAAAACGTATAAGACCTCCTAAGCCTGTGTTAACCACAGACCTTATTTTCAGCCTTTATCCCAAAACCCCATTCTTTCCCCATCAATTTCCACAATAAAAATGGCTGAATGAACCACAAGTAACTCATTTGCAGTTTGAAGGACTACAAGCTGACGAGCTCTATTATCTGTGTTATAAACAGATAACTCTGTATTTTGCCAAAAAATGACTTCATAGACAAGGCCAAACTGTTGTTTATTATGCATTTTTCAGAGTAATACAGACATCACAACATGTGCAAATGTTTACAGTGGATATGGGGTCTGGCAGGATAACAACATTTTTGGTACCAATCACTCCAAATAGCGTGGTAAGCATCCTTGCCATTCAATCATCTCTGGCCAGGAGTCATACTTGTTTTTGTCTCTATTGTTTTTAATATGCTGTGGGGGGGAAACAGATCAATTACATTCCTGCAACAGCAACATAACCACATAGCTCATCCACCTCAAATTATATCAGTAAAAAGTGGGGAACTGCAGGTGCAATCCAAAAAACTGGATAACAGAGACAGTGAAAACATATTATACATGTTGGTATGGTATTACCTTCTCCAAGGTACTCGCGACATCTGCTCCTTTTCCTCCAACAAAGACCCAGTTGTCTCTGAAGCCTAATGACTGGATAGCAGAGCTGCCAAGCTCTCTGATAAGCTTCCTTGCTTCTTCGTTCAATCTGTCAATCAATTACTAAACCATTCAGTATTTTTCCTCACTACCGTCGTTAATTGTATCACTTAAAACAATATGAATAGGCTTGCTATAGGACTTTGTATGAGCATGCAGAGCGCTTCGATTAATTCAATGATTTTGGTGCACACTCCAAAGATCCCAAAACATTATCATATAGTATCCTGGATGACCATATTGGTCAAATTCTGCCATGAAAGTCTATTTAATGTTAAAATGAAACGTGACTCACTTTGTAGCTGGGTCGTCGTAGGTGGCAATCAACACAATGGATCCATTCTCAATGGACTTTAGAAACTCCACCAGAGGTTCAATATCTGCAAGACAGGGACATCTTGTCAGCTTTTCAACATGATCAAATGGTTTTCTTCTTTATTGAGGAGTGAAAATTAGAATTATGTACACTCAAATTGAACAAAATCTATGTATTATTTTAAGAAACACTACTTCAATTTTCAATGTGCTGGATATAGTTGACCAACCTATACAGGAATGATTGTATCTGGTTGGTTAATAGCCCAACATTTATAACAAGGTACAGAAACCGATCATGGAAAGGGTGGAGATGCATTTAACTAATGTTGCTAAGTAGGAAATACAGTGCCTGGTGAAAATCTACACACCCCTTGCAATCTTCACATTTTTCTGCCTTAAATAATAGTTTCAAATGATAGACAATGTTCTAAATACATTTTTAAATATTAAGTCTTTATTGCATATGTTTTCACACTTCACAGTTAATTCTTGGTGGAAGCACCATTGGAAGCTATTACAGTTTACTCATTTTGAATAACTGCACATTTTTCGCCAAAAACCTGGTTGCCTCTGTCAGAAGGCTGACACACGCAAGTGGATCTCCCAGCAAAACAATCCAAAGCATGAATCAAAATCCACAAAGAAATGGTTAATTGAGCACAAATCAACATTTTGCAATGACCATCTCCGTCTCCGGACTTGAACCCCATTGAAAATCTGTGGTTTGAATCAAAGAGGACAGTCCATAAACGCAGACGAAGGATATCAAGGATCTGGGAAGATTCTGTATGGAGGAAGGATCTAAAATCTATCCCAATGTGTTCTCAAAACATTTTGGAAACAGTCTGTCGTTATTCTCGCAAGGGGAGAGTGCTGGAGTACTGAAAACAGGGTTGCCAATAATTTTGACCCCTTTTTTTTTTGATTACTAGTTTTTTTTAAATCTGATAAATTGTATTAGTATAAAATAATATAATTCTCCTATTTTATTTAGCATAGAATATAGCCCAGTATTTGTATTATATATTTTTTACCCATCTTTATCAAGGGTGCCAATAATTATGGAACTCTGTATATCCATTGTTTTTGTCAGAATTGCTCAAGCTCAGTAAATTTGGTTGGGAATCATTTATGGGCAGAAATACACTGAGTATAGAAAACTTTCTCTTTCCATGACAGACTGACCAGATGAATGCTATGATCCGTTACTGTTGTCACTTGTTAAATCCACTTAAATCAGTGTAGATGAAGGGGATTTTTAAGCCGCGAGATAATTGAGACAAGAATGGTCCACCACCCAAAGGACATCCAGCCAACTTGACAACTGTGGGAAGCATTGGAGTCAACATGGGTCAGCATCTCTGTCGAATGCTTTCGACCCTGAGACTAAACCCCTTCATCTGCCACTGGATCCTGGACTTCCTGATGGGCCACCCCCAGGTGGTAAGGGTAAAGAACAACACATCTGCCATGCTGATCCTCAACACTGGGGGTCCTCATGGGTGCGTGCTCAGTCCCCTCCTGTACTCCCTGTTCACCCACGACTGCGTGGCCACGCACGACTCCAACATCATCATTAAGTTAGCCGACGACAACGGTGGTAGGCCTGATCACCGACAATGAGACAGCTTACAGGGAGGTCAGAGACCTGGCAGTGTGGTGCCAGGACAACAACAACTCCGTCAACGTGAGCAAGGTAAAAGAGCTGATCGTGGACTATAGGAAAAAGGGAGGCCGAGCACTCCCCCATTCACATCGACTGGGCTGTGGTGGAGCGGTTCGAGAGCTTTAAGTTCCTTGGCATCAACATCACCAACAAACTATCATGGTCCAAACACCAAGATCGGTAAGAGGGCACGACAACGCCTATTCCCCTGAAAAGATTTGGCATGGGCCCTCTGACCCTCAAAAAGTTTCTACAGCTGCACCATCGAGAGCATCCTGACTGGTTGCATCACTGCCTGGTATGGCATCCGACTGCTCGGCATCTGACCGTAAGGCACTACAGAGGGCAGTGCGTACGGCCCAGTACATCACTGGGGCTAAGCTTCCTGCCATCCAGGACCTCTATACTAGGCGGTGTCAGAAGGCCCTAAAAATTGTAAAAGACTCCAGCCATCCTAGTCACTGTTCTCTCTGCTACCGCACAGCAAGCGGTACCGGAGTGCCAAGTCTACGTCCAAAAGGCTTCTTAACAGCTTCTACCCCTAAGCCATTAGACTGCTAAACAGTTAATCAAATGGCTCCCCAAACAATTTGCATTGACACCCTTTTTTTACGCTGCTGCTACGCGCTGTTTATCTATGCATAGTCACTTTACCCCTACCTACATGTACAGTGGCAAAAAAAAGTATCTGAACCCTTTGGAATTACCCGGATTTCTGTATGAGTTGGTCATCAAATTTGATCTGATCTTCTCCTAAGTCACAACAATAGACAAACACAGTCTGCTTAAACTAATAACAAACAATTACACATTTTCATGACTTTATTGAACACACCGTGTAAACATTCACAGTGCCGGGTGGAAAAAGTATGTGAACCCTTGGATTTAATAATTGGTTGACCCTCTTTTGGCAGCAATAACCTCAACCAAACGTTTTCTGTAGTTGCGGATCAGACCTGCACAATGGTCAGGAGGAATTTTGGACCATTCCTCTTTACAAAACTGTTTCAGTTCAGCAATATTCTTGGGATGTCTGGCGTGAACCACTCTCGAGGTTATACCACAGCATCTCAATTGGGTTGAGGTCAGGACTCTGACTGGGCCACTCCAGAAGGCATATTTTCTTCTGTTTAAGCCATTCTGTTGTTGATTTCCCTCTGTGCTTTGGGTCGCTGTACTGTTGCATCACCCAACTTCTGTTGAGCTTCAATTGGTAGACAGATAGCCTTACATTCTCCTTCAAAATGTCTTGATAAACTTGGGAATTCATTTTTCCGTCGATGATAGCAAACTGTCCAAGCCCTGAGGCAGCCCCAAACCATAATGCTCTCTTTACCATACTTTGCAGTTGGGATGAGGTTTTGATGTCAGTGTGCTGTGCCTTTTTTTCTCCAAACATAGTGATGTGTGTTCCTTCCAAACAACTCAACTTTAGTTTAATCTGTCCACAGAATATTTTGCCAGTAGCGCGGTGGAACATCCAGGTGCTCTTTTGCGAACTTCAGACGTGCAGCAATGTTTTTTTTGAACAGCAGTGGCTTCTCCATGTTGTCCTCCCATGAACACCATTCTTGTTTAGTGTTCTACGTATCGTAGACTCATCAACAGAGATGTTAGCAAGTTCCAGAGATTTCTCTAAGTCTTTAGCTGACACTCCAGGATCCTTTTTAACCTCATTGAGGATTATGCGCTGTGATCTTGCAGTCATCTTTGCAGGATGGCAACTGCTAGGGAGAGTAGCAATAATGCTTAACTTTCTCCATTTATAGACAATTTGTCTTACCGTGGACTGAGGAACATCAAGGCTTTTAGAGATACTTTCGTAACCCTTTCCAGCTTTATGCAAGTCAACAATTCTTAATCTTAGGTCTTCTGAGATCTCTTTTGTTCGAGGTATGGTTCACGTCAAGCAATGCTTCTTGTGAATAGCAGACTTACATTTTGTGAGTGTTTTTTATAGAGCAGGGCAGCTCTTAGAAACATCAATCTCATCTCATTGATTGGACTCCAGGTTAGCTGACTCCAATTCACTTTTGGTGGTTATTAGCCAAGGGGTTCATACTTTTTCCAACCTACACTGTGAATGTTTAAAATATATTACATTTAGACAAATATACAATTTGTGTGTTATTAGTTTAAGCACACTGTCTATTGTTGTGAATTAGATGAATCAGATCAAAAGTTAAGACCAATTTATGCAGAAATCCAGGTAATTCCAAAGGGTTAACATACTTTGTCTTGCAACTGTACATATTACCTCAACTGACCTGTACCACCGCACATTAACTCTAATGGTACCTCCTGTAAATAGCCTCGTTAGTTATTTTGTCTACATTTTTTTACTTTATTTAGCAAATATTCTGCATTGTTGGTTAAGGGTTTGTAAGTAAGCATTTCACGGTAACAACACCTGTTGTATTCGGAGCCTGTGACACCTTGTAGAGCCTAGGCACCAATGAAATTAGACTTATGTGGTGGTGGGGGGGGTGCTGCTCAATATTAGGAAGGTGTTTGGTATACTCTGTATGTCTCTGATTTTCAAGCAAATTTAATTCAGGATAGACTGGACCACTCAAAACCTCTTGGAAAGCCATTCTGGTATGTCTTTGGCATTAAAATGTGTGCAATTCCTGAGCTTTGCTCCTTTCAAATGTATTTGATCCTGACCAACTCCTCAGTCCCTGCCGATGACAAGAATACCCATAACATAATGCTGCCACCACAATACTTGAAAATAAATAGGGATTCACTTTATTGTACTGGATTTGACCCAAAAAGTATATTTCTTTGCCGTGTTGTCTTGCAGTATTACTTAACTGCCTTTTTGCAAACAGAATCAATGATTTAGAGTGGAGTTTAACACAGGCTTTCTTTTTTCCCCCCCATACAGGTCAGTAATGTGTAGTGAATGCAATGTTGATACTCTATTTTCAAGTATTGTGGTGGCATGTTATGGGTATGCTTGTCACCGGCAGGGACTGGGGAGTTTGCTAGGCTCAAAGAAATATGAAAGGTAAAAGGTTAGATAAAACCCTGCCTCAGTCTTCTGAATACGTAACACTGGGATATAATTGTATTTTTTTATATCATTTATTTCACTTTGAAATGTGGAGTATGTTGTGTAGATTAAGTAAAAAAAATTTACCAATTTAAACAAATTAGATTTGCAAAATGTTAAAACTGCAATGTGTGTAGATGGTCACTAGGCAGTGTACATGGTCCTCAAGCCAATTTGTTTTATAGGGGGCTGTAAACCATCTTACCACCATCATACATGTTAAAAAATGCTGTCTTCATACCCTCCCCCGTCTTCCCTGTGTGAAAAAGAGACTAATTAGGTATTTAAAATCAGATAAACGCTGAATACAAGATGTAAAATAAGAAAACTTACTGTGTATATAACCTTTTGACTTACCATTCACAACAGCAATGTTAATTCCATACCCTACATTGTTTTCCACATAACCCATAACCCTGAAGAGAACATAGAACAGAGTCTTACAACCTGACAACCCCTCCACAACAGTGAACAACAATAGGGCACTCTACATCAAGATATCGCTCTCACTCACAAACATACGTTCCCCAGCAAAAAAACTAAACAGTGCTCAAACAGAAGAGGGCACTAACAAAGAGTCACTGACCAACAACCAAAACAGGTGGGGTTTTAGGAGGGGTTCTGAAAGACTCATGGGGGTGTCCACTAAAGGTTGACTAGCAACAACAGGAACGTAAAAGACACCCACCATGAGCGCCGACTGACTTTGCCCAAGAAAAAGCAAACAAAAGTAAAACCCACACCAAATGTAAAGACAGGAAGCAAAACAAAAGTGTGGCACAACACCAGATAAAGGCTTGTTGGTCTACAAAATAAAAATAGGGCGCGCCAACTAAAGATGTTAACCCTTCAGATCTATCAAGAGAACTGGAACAGTGGGCCAGCCACTCTTAAATAGCACCTGGGCAAGCTCAGGTGAAACACCTTCCCACTAACGACATCGCAACCAGCACAGGTGTAACACATACTGACTAACAAGGTGACAGTGAGCCCTACGTGCTAAAAGTCCAACCCCAAAACATGAATGGAAAAAACTTGTAACAACACACACAGGGATATGTTCCTTACATTTTGCCCTCTATGCAGATTTTGGGTCCAACCACATTAGCAGCTCCACTGGTGATTAAAAAGCTGAAGTCCCCCTCTGGACAGGGCTTTGGGATGCCACACGGACTTGGTCTTTGTCTGGAGGCTGCGCAAGTATTCAGGAGGAGAAACACACACAATCACACATATTAATGGTTCCCCATACCATTAATTTGATGGGATAGACTAGCTTTTTGGCCTTGCCAGCTACAACTTTGTTTTGTTTAAATTTTGAATATGTGGATGCTAGTAGCCCAAACATGTTGCACAGGTGGAAATACACATCCTTCTAACTACTCACTGGTCTCTTGGGGTACATTTGGCACCTGTAGCCACTCTGGACCAGGAAACTCATGATACCAGGAGAGGGTGTGGCCTAGAGTAATAGGGGGAAGGAGCAGCGTGTATCATTATGAATGGGAACTATTGTAGTGGGTACTTACTCTTGAAGAAAACAGGAACACTTTTCCTTATAAATTCATCAGTAGCTAGGCTAGATGACAAGCTTTTATTGAAATGTTATGCCGGTTTTATTAACAGCATGTAATTAATAGTCGTTATCAAATGAATGTGTCCTTGTGTGACAAACATTGTCATCGAGACTTACTTTGAGACCGCATTATGAGGAAAACAGCAATGAAAAAGACTCCAAGCACGGCTATGATTGGAAGAAGTCCTGCAAGATAAATAATGGAGATATCGTACTAACAACGGGATAATCTCCAAGTCACTTATATATTGTGGACAAGCATAGACAGCTGTCAATGAATGCATGACTACAACTGTAAAATGTACAACCAAAGGGCTGATTTCACTCATGTTCAACCCAATTTCCTATTGACATACAGTAAATGCATGAATTATGAGAAAGTCAGTACTCGCATGGATCACAAGCTAGGATCTGGGCCCTACACTAAACACTAAAGTATATTTCTACACTCACCCTACAGTAGGAAAGGGTTAATAACACCTAACTGGCCTGAGCCAGAGATAAATAGAAGACTGCTCTACCAGTAAAACCACATTGTTGGTTGGTAGTCTTAGCCCCTCTATGTTTATAATCTTGTTTATTCATTTGTTCATAAAATAAGTTAGTACTCTATACACACTATTAAAACATTCATATATTGAGCAGTAATACATAAGACATGCATAAAACAAACCTGGCTTTGCAACTTACTTGTGGGGCCCTGTGTTTTATGCACCCTTTGTCCAACAAGAGATTAACTTATTGTTCTTAAAGTAAATACTGTATTGACAGAGAGACAGATTGATATACAGATTTCTCCGTAAACATAAAACATTGGCATTTTATGGGAAAATATGACTTACCTATGCGTACAGTAAGCATGATATCTGATTACGCTCTCTCCCGTTTCCTGTATGAGAAGCCTCTTATGAGAAGCACAAAAGAGCAAATGCAGCAGGTTGCTAGTCAGGTTGATCCAGTTAGGTTAAAAGCTAAGTTTCTTCACCAGATTCTTTGACTCAATCATCCCTCCCTTTTCTCCACCCCCTCTCAAAACATTATACTACTGCAGCACTATGCACAGCAATTGCCTGTCAGAAACACATTGTGCATTATGTTTGAACAAGGCCTATGCAAGAAAAGAGGCAATGAATCTCCTGGGTAATATGGAACCTTTCCACCCGGAAACACTCAGCGGCTGCATCCTCCAGTACAGTGAGCGGAACTGCAGGACCTCCAGGTCCGGGAAGAAAGAAGGACTTGTCCCAGCACTTGGCACACTGTCCCAGCCAGTGGAGCGGGTTAGACAAGGACTTTATAAAGTCCACCTGGAGATTCTCCTAGCAAAGCTTCTTCAGCTGGCTACAAAGGGCATTTGAATACAAACATATTTCATTCCATGCATTACTATGTTGAGTTAAATAAAGGTTAAATAAAATAGCTGTTGTGTTCAAACCTAACCATCCATTGATTTTAGCCCCTAGTCCTCTACATTTGTACAGATCCAATAACAAGAAAATCATGAGCAGAGTATGGTCCTTTTTATTGTAGGCTATACACAATTGTTGAGTGGATACTACTTCATCAAAAAATATATTCCGTCACATTTCTCACTTGAGCTTTGGTCATATTGTGATCCGATTTCTCAAACAAAATTTCACTTCCATACTTTTTTGGCAGTAATTTATAGCATATTCATGGTTTGAAAATGGAAACAGCTTTCACATTTGAGAAAAGTAGTCAGTACATAAAAAGTTAACACTTCTATAACAAATTCAGTTCTCTCACTTATGGTGCTAATTTTGTCTTATATTATAATATAGTTGCAACTGAGACTGAAAAGACAGGATGAGGTCATTGAGAAGTCACACCACAAACACTAAGGGTTACATGACATCATTAGCCTGTTCTGTCAAAAGAAACAGAGAAATTCTCAAATGACATTCAAAACAAGTCCACAATGTTACAGATTGAAGACTCTGTCACTGGTTAGTTTAATAAACCATTACGTTTAGATGTTTTGAATGTATCAATCACAAATCAAAGAAAGCGCGTTCTCTTATGAGTGTAAAATATTTATTAATCTCGAGCCAATAAGGTGAAAACATGCTGAAAAGTCTTCTTTAAATTACTTGAAGGCTCTTGATCAGTCCTTGGCTTCCAAGGCAGTTAATACCATAAGTCTACATCCCCATCCCACAGTGGTTGACGTGTCCAGTGTGCACGCCTGTAGCACTGTTCATCACCACTGCTGCCCTCTGGCTCTCAAAGGCCTCTCTCTCTCTACCCAGTGCCGCCATGTCCTGTTCCAACAGCATCCTGTCTCTTGCCAAGTTGGCTCTCTCGCTCTCCAGCCACTGCCGCTCTCTGTCTACCGCCGCTCTATCCCCCTCTATCGCTGCCCTCTCCCTCTCCACCATCTCCCACTCTCTCTCCAGTGTCACTGACTTCTGAGCAGCAGTGCCCCCTGCTGGCCCCCTACCCAACCTCTCCTCTCTCAGTGCACTCTCACACTCCGCTGTGGCCCGGTGGCACTCCTCTATGGTAGGGTCCACATAAATCTCTTGTTCGTACTCCAGTGTGATGTCACCCTTTTCCAACAACGGGCATCCTCTATTTCGAGAGGACTGTGAAGGGGAAGGCTCGGGGTCATCACCCTCCGTTATAGGGGTCAAGACAGGTCCGCTAGCGGCGAGGCGGCCCTCCATGGCCTCATTCATGAGGTAGAACCATGGCCAGGAAGCAGCGTTGTCTGCTATGCTCTCCATGCCCACAGGAGGGTACTTCAGGTCCTGTTCAGGGAACAACAGGGGACAAGTGTGACCACAGTGTAGAACACAAACAACAGAGCAGACTTCAGCTGGGTGAAAGTGTTTGAGAAATGCATGGACATTATTAAGGACTGGTCATTCAATATAAACATTCTGATTTTGATCTATTTACAGTTTGATTATTTCATGTTGCAGAAATTTGCCGGAAACACTTGACAGTTTACCTTATATCTTCTTTTTAAGTTGTCCCACTTCTTGGCCACCTGGTAAGTTGACACCTTTCCCAGGAGACCCAACTCTTTTAAAATGGCCCTGCACACAAAAATAACCATTGTGATCAGTGTTGATTATACATATCTGACTTTAGTGCTTGGTCATTGAGATTTATTTTCATACTAAATCCTACTCACTTCCATGCAGCCTTGGCAGCATTTCGCCTCCCAGTGAAGAGAACTTCATTGGCCGCACGCAACTTAATCAGCCTCCTCGTATCCTGCTCTGTCACTGTCATCAAAACAAAAATAAAGTTACTATTTGTTTGCCAAAATGTTTTTCTTGATTGTTGTCTACAGTGCCTTCATAAAGTAGTCATACCCCTTGACTTATTCCACATTTTGTTGTTACAGCCTGAATTCAAAATATATTTCCCCCCCCCACACATCATGAAATACAGAAATCTCATTTACATAAGTATTCACACCCCTTTACTCCAGATTGAGCTCAGGTGCATCCAATTTCCTTTTATCATCTTTGAGACGTCGCTACAACTTCATTGGAGTCCACCTGTGGCCAATTGAATTGTTTGGAGATGAATTAGAAAGAAAACACCTGTCTATGTAAGGTCCCATAGTTGACAGTGCATGTCAGAGCAGAAACTATACCATGAAGTCCAAGGAACTGGCTGTAGAGCTCCGAAATAGAGTGGTGATGAGGCATATATCTGGGGAAGGGTGTAAAACTATTTCTAGAGTGTTGAAAGATTCCAACAGCACAGTGGTCTCCATCATTGGGAAATTGAACACATTTGGATCTACTCTGCCTAGAGCTGGCCATCTGACCAAACTGAGCAACCAGGCAAGAAAGACCTTGGTCAGGGAGATGACCAAGAATCTAATGACCACTCTGACAGAACTACTTGGCTGAGATGGGAGAACTGGCCAGAAGGACAACAATCTCTATAACACTTCACCAATCTGGACTTTATGGCAGAGAGGCCAAAAGGAAGCCACTCCTCAGAAAAAGCCACATGGCAACCTGAAGTTTGCAAAAAGGAATGTAAAAGACTCGGCGCATAAGGCAAAAGATTATATGATCTGATGAGACAATTGTAACCATTTGGCCTGAATGCAAAGGACTATGTCTAGAGAAAACCAGGCACAGCATGGTCTGAACACCATCCAAATCATGAAGCATGGTGGCAGCAACCCTGGAATGGCTTCAGAACAGAAATGTGAAAGCGCTTGAGTGGCCCAGCCAAAGTTCAGACTTGAATCCAATTGAAAATCTTTGGAAAGACTTAAAGATTGCTGTTCTCCCACACTCCCCACCCAACTTATTGCTTGAGAAAATCCTCAAATGCAGATATTTGACCTAGATAGTTTGTGTGTATGCATTGATATGTAGGCTACGTGTAAAAACATTTTTTTAATGTAGTTCTGTCTTTGAGCTGTTCTTGTCTATTGATGTTCTGTCATTAGGTTTCATGTTTTGTGTGGACCCCAGGAAGAGTAGCTGCTGCTTTTGCAACAGCTAATGGGGATCCTAATAAAATACCAAATACAAGCAAACAGTGCATTCGGAAGAGTATACAGACCCCTTGACTTTTTCCACATTTTGTTAGGTTACAGCCTTACTCTAAAATTGATTAAATTGTTTTCCCCTCATCAATCTACACACAATACCCCATAATGAAAAAGCAAAAACAGGTTTTTAGAAATTTTTGCAAACGTATTAAATATAAAAAAAATGGAAATATCAGACCTTTTACTCAGTACTTTGTTGAAGCACCTTTGGCAGCGATTACAGGCTCAAGTTTTCTTCGGGTATGACACTACAAGCTTGGCACACCTGTATTTGGGGAATTTCTCCCATTCTTCTCTGCAGATCCTCTCAAGCTTTGTCAGGTTGGATGGGGAGCGTCGGAGCACAGCTATTTTCAGGTCTCTCCAGAGATCGGGTTCAAGTCCGGGCTCTGGCTGGGCCACTCAAGGACATTCAGAGACTTGTCCTGAAGCCACTCCTGCGTTGTCTTGGCTGTGTGCTTAGGGTTGTTGTCCTGTTGGAAGGTGTACATTCGCCCCAGTCTGAGGTCCTGAGTGCCTTGGAGCAGATTTTCATCAAGGATCTCTCTGTACTTTGCTCTGTTCATCTTTCCCTCGATCCTGAATAGTATCCCAGTCCCTGCCGCTGAAAAACATCCCCACAGCATGATGCTGCCACCACCATGCTTCACCATAGGGATGGTGCCAGGTTTCCTTCAGACGTGACACTTGGCATTCAGGCCAAAGAGTTCAATATTGGTTTCATCAGAACAGAGAATCTTGTTTCTCATGGTCTGAGAGTCTTCAGGTGCCTTTTGGCGAACTCCAAGTGGGCTGTCATGTGCCTTTTACCAAGGACTGGATTCTGTCTGGCCACTCTACCATAAAAGCCTGATTGGTTGAGTGCTGCAGAGATGGTTGTCCTTCTGGAAGGTTCTCCCATCTCCACAGAGGAACTCTGGAGCTCTGTCAGAGTGACCATCGGGTTCTTGGTCACCTCCCTGACCAAGGCCCTTCTCCCCCAATTGCTCAGTTTGGCCAGCTCTAGGAAGTGTCTTGGTGGTTCCAAAATTCTTCCACTTAAGAATGATGAAGGCCACTGTGTTCTTCGGGACCTTCACAGCTGCAGACATTCTTTTGGTACCCTTCCCCAGATCTATGCCTCGGCACAATCCTGTCTCGGAGCTCTACGACCAATTCCTTTGACCTCATGGCTTGGTTTTTGCTGAAATGCACTGTCAACTGTGGGACCTTATATAGACAGGTGTGTGCCTTTCCAAATCATGTCCAATCAATTGAGTTTACCACAGGTGGACTCCAATCAAGTTGTTGAAACTTCTCAAGGATGATCAATGGAAGCCTGAGCACAATTTTGAGTCTAATAGCAAAAGGTGTGTTTTTTTGTAAAAAAAATTCTAAACCGGTTTATATTATTTGGTATTTTGTGTAGATTGATGAGGAAAACATTTAAATGTAATACATTACAGCCTTATTCTAAAATGTAACAAAATGTAGAAAAAGTCAAGGGGTCTGAATACTTTCTGAATGCACAAGACAATTCATTCTGTAATCTCGGCCAAAGGTGCTTCTACAAAGTATTCAGGGGTGTGAATTCTTATGTAAATTAGATCTGTATTTTATTTTGAATACATTTGCAAAAGTTTCTAAACATATTTTCACTCTTGATTATAGGGTATTGTGTGTAGTAGTAGGTGGGTGATAAAAAAATATGAATCAATATTGAATTCAGAATGTAACTACAAAATGTGGAATAAGTCAAGGAGTAATACTTTCTGAAGGCACTGTATATGGTTCATATTAAGGCTGACCGCATTTAGTCAACTGGTCGATTGTTTGGTCGATAGGCTCTTCGTCGGACGAGATTTTTTTTTAGTTGAGCAGTCGGCAAATATATTGATTTTTTCATGGCACACTTGACATGTCTGATTCGCGTTGGTCTCAGTGGGCTAAATCCATTGAGGAAGCCGCGGGGATGCCACTATCCAAGGAAAAGGGGAGTGTGGCTAAGATGCACAAAGCACGTCTCTCCCGCCATTTCGTGCGCATTTATTGTTTCATAACTTCCTTGTGTGAATTGTTTGCCCTTTTGATTGTTAGTGTATCAATTCCCCATTACATATAATCACCAGTAGTAATCTACATTTACTTTAATTCACAATTTCTAATCTACAATATTTGTTTGGTTACGGTAATTTCTGTAAATGCATTCAATATTATTATTACAGTTGTGAAGCACTCTCATTGTCGGAGTGGAAACGTTATTTGCAGAGCTCACAACCTATGCTACACTTGTGAGAAAAAGTTTTGGTTTATTTCTTAACATTTACAAGTTGTCAAAAAACAAATCCATTGTCTTTTGTTTGGAGTGCTCCTGTCAATGTTGAGTAAGGACGTGCACCTGATTACGCCTATAGAAGTAGGCCTAGGCTACCTGACTTGTGCGCAAATGTAGGCCTATAAATGTGCCTATTTGGGGATGTTGGATAGCATTTCTGATTATCTAAACTCACTACAACTATTGAGATGTGGAGCTTCTCAAATTAAAAATGTCTTCAACTCAAATAGCAAGTAAACAAAGGTCTCTTTTTAGATTTCATTGAGAATGACAATAGTTCCTCAATGTATTTGACAAATATTTCTAGCTCTCTCCCTTTTGATAACCACTCGGCCTGAAAGGGAAAAATGTACTGCTCTGATCCAGTGTAAACTTCAAAATACTTGATTACTTATTATCCCTTGCACAAATAGCCTACAGCCGTGTCTGTCCTAAGCTCACTGGTGTGGGAAACGGAGGGCCCAGTATTTTTTTATACAATGTTGAAAATTTGCTAGCATGGGTTTTGGGCCGGACACAGTTGATACGTGTTTCAAGTTCGTTGCAGACAGCCATGCGTAGCCAATGTGATTTATAGTATATTTATCAGGATATTTTATACCTGCAGGCTACCATGTTTTTATTTGTTTGCTAGATAGAATTTAGATTAACCACATTACAATGATTTTGAGATACAAAAGACTATAAATTAAATGAAACTGTTCCACACAATTGTACATATGAAAATCATAACTGGCACGCAGATCGATAGAAATGGTAAGATAAATTTGCACTCCAAATGGAAAAAGGTTGCCGACCCCTGGTGTAGCCTATTACCGGCAACTTCAGGAGTGTAACGGCAGGGCAGAATCTTTGAAGGCCAGCAGCAGCGGGAGGAGGAGGGTCGGGAACAGTTATTTTTCCCCCCTTCTTGGTTAGGCTATCTTGATCTCTGGCTCCCTCGAGTCATTTGTGTGACTTAATTATTTACTCAAACAGCACGCTTAAAGCAGACAAGCTCAGTACATATAGTTGATTTTATTAAAACACATAGGGTGTGTCAATATTTGAAGAAGTACACGTTTTAAAATTTCGACCAATCGATTGCTCAAAAGAAAAAACTACTCTCGTTCGACCAAGATTTATTTTTGGTCGGGGACAGCCCTAGTTCATATACACCTGAGAACATTAATCCATTTTTAACTCATGAAATTTGACTTCTAAAAGTATATTTTATCCTCCTTGAAAAGTACTTTCGGAGACATGAAGAATGAAGGAATGACACTGACTTTTATAGGAGAATTCCACAGGTGTGGGGCACTCCTCTCCACTGGCGTCTAAGAACGTAACCGTTCCATCCACCTCTGTCCCCTCTGGTCTCATTCCCTCTTCCAGCTCAGAAATCTCACTCCTTTCTGGCATGGGACACGGGTCTCTCTCTGTAGGCATCGGCGAGGATACAAACAAGTAGTCTTCCTCGCTCATCCATATGGGAGTTATTTTGGGGGCTCTCGCGGCCAGTCGGCCCTCGAAGGCATCATTCATGAGTTGGAACCAAGGCCAGGAGGCAGGGGTGCTCTGGTTCTCCATGCCACGCGGCGGATACTTCAAGTCCTAAGGAATAAGAGAAGATATAAACTTATTAGGAGATATCACTTAGTGTGACCTATCCATCTTCTGGTCCCACATATGAGCATCCATGTACATATACACTGACTGTACAAAACATTAAGGACACCTCTTTCCATGAGACTGACAAGGTGAATCCAGGTGAAAGCTATGATACCTTATTGATGTCCCCTGTTAAATCCACTTCAAACGGTGTAGATGAAGGGGAAGAGACAGGTTAAATTATTATTTCAAAACTTTGAGACGGATTATGTACGTGTGCCATTCAAAGGGTGAATGCGCAAGACAAAAGTGCCTTTGAATGGGGTATGGTAGTAAGTGTCAGGCACACCGGTTTGAGTGTGTCAAGATCTGCAACGCCACTGGGTTTTTCACGCTCAACAGTTTCCCGTATGTATTGAGAATGGTCCATCACCTGTCGCAGCCGGCCGCGACCGGGAGGCCCATGGGGCGGAGCACAATTGGCCCAGCATTGTCCGGGTTAGGGGAGGGTTTGGCCGGCAGGGATGTCCTTGTCCCATCGCGCACTAGCGACTCCTGTGGCGGGCTGGGCGCATTGAACGCTGACACAGTCACCAGGTGTAAGGTGTTTCCCCCGACACATTGGTGCGGCTGGCTTCCGGGTTAAGTTGGCATTGTGTCAAGAAGCAGTGCGGCTTGGTTTGGTTGTGTTTCGAAGGACGCACGGCTCTTGACCTTCGCCTCTCCAGAGTCCGTAAGGGGAGTTGCAGCGATGAGACAAGACTAACTACCAATTGGATACCACAAAATTGGGGAGAAAAAGGAGTAAAGAAATATATATAATTTAAAAAAAGAAAAAGATGTAAAAAGAATGGTCTACCACCAAAAGGACATCCAGACAACTTAACACAACTATGGGAAGCATTGGATTCAACATGGGCCAGCATCCCTGTGGAACACTTTTGACACCTTGTAGAGTCCATGCCCTGATGAATTGGGGCCATTCTATGGCCAAAAGGGGGTGAAACTCAATATTAGGAAAAGTGTTACTAATGTTTTGTACACACACAGCCCCTGATAAACAGGGTGAGAAAAATCATGGACAAAATGTACATGGACACACACTAGTTACAATACCTTGAATTTTGTCTTCAGGTTGTCCCACTTTTTGGCAACCTGGTCAGCAGACAACTTTCCTGCGAGGCCCATCTCTTTTACTATAGCCCTAAAGAGAAATAATGGAAGTATAAAATAAACTGAGTACATTGACTGGAAATATCACATTTTTATTTAGCCACAGTTTCTTCCAACACAAGCTAACTCACCTCCAGGCAGGCTTGGCAGTATTTCTCTTCCCTGTGAAAAGAGCCTCATTGGAAGCCCGCAGCTCTATCAATCTCTTGGTGTCCTCCTCAGTCACTAAATCAAGCAAATATAACAACTAGCGTTATTCTTCACAAAGAATTGTTATCGAAGTAACTTGTTGCTAGTTAGCTTATTGCCAATAACTCAAACATGCACTTTAAAAACTGTCTGGGTCGACCAATACCATTCCAAGAAAGTGGAAAATCATATTGATTTGTATTTTGAGCAAATAGTCCCTTTGAAAGGCAAAACATCATCACTTACGCTTATATGACAATTCTGTGGCTGTGTGATACTCCCCTATGGTGGCCCCTTGGAAGACGGCTGCTCCATTCCTCTCCTCCGTTTCCACCAGCTCATCCATCTCAGACTCTGTCAAGAACTCAGACATCCCCCCCCTCCCTGGCGTCCGACGAGCCCGCTTCCTTGGTAGTGGAGAGGGCTCAAACTCCTCATCACCCTCCTCTACTACTGGCGTCAGGATGGGGGCGCAGCCGGCGAATCGTCCCTCCATGGCATCATTCATGCGGTAGAACCAGGGCCAGGAATTTGGGTTGCTCTCCATGCTGCGGGCTGGACATTTCAACTCCTGCACCAAAAGAGGAACACAGTGTCTGGGTTCAATGGACAAAGCAGTGTGGAGTGGAATTGAGAAGAGATGTGTGCAGGAGGTGATGAGAGAGCGATAGATTGTGGATCAAGAATAACTTCAAGAAACTTGGGGAATGTTTCTAATACATTACACCAAAAAATTCAAGAATGAAAATGAAACACACAAATACGCTAGTCGAGTACTGCCGTCACATTACCTTATATCGCCTCTTGAGGTTATCCCACTTTTTTGCAAGCTGGTCAGTAGTCAGCTTTCCCTGAAGGCCCAACTCATTCAAAATAGCTCTGCAGGAAAACATGGAGACAACACAGGAGGTTGGTGGCACCTTAATTGGGGAGGACGGGCTCATAGTAATGGCTGGAACGAAATCAATGGAATGGTAATTGAACTCATCAAATACATGGTTTCCATGTGTTTGATACCATTCCATTTACTCCATTCCAGCCCTTATTATGAGCCATCCTCCTCTCAGCAGCCTCCTGTGAGAGACAAACAAAAATGCCGAAGACAACAATTTGCAAACAAATTCTCATTTAGGGCAGTTAACGAAATCTGAAATGATCAAATAGGTATAAGCAATATGTAATAGCTCCAAGTTGAGCTAGAAAGACTTATCACCATATTGTTAACACCTATCCAGTCCTTTTAGACATACATAAGTGCAAAGGAGCTGGAGGTGGATTTGGGACAGATATTCACAGGATGTGCTCGGCCAAAATATGGTCTGTATATGTCCTTCCCAAACATACTCACCTCCAGGCAGGCTTGGCAGTATGTTTTCTGCCTGTGAAGAGAGCCTCATTCACGGCACGCAGCTTTATCATTCTCTCCGTCTCCTGCTCCGTCACTGATAAGCAGGAACCAATGTCAGTAATATGAATCAGGTACATCAGATTGAGCATATATTACCATGTATCAAATAACACACCATTTTTTGCAGCAAGCTTGCTAACAACCAATAACTATAATTCAATTATTATTTTTGAATTTAACCTTTATTTAACTAGGCAAGTCAGTTAAGAACAAATTCTTATTTACAATGAAGGCCCACACCGGCCGATTGTGGGCCAATTGTTTGCCGCCCTATGGGACTCCCAATCACGGCCGGTTGTGATACAGCCTAGATTTGAACCAGGGTGTGTGTAGCCTCAAGCACTGAGATGCAGTGCCTTAGACCGCTGCGCCACTAGGGAACCTTAAAGACCAGAGTCTAGACCAGGGTTCTCCAACCCTTTCCTGGAGAGCTACTGTGCTGTAGGTTTTTGCTCCAATCCATCCTAATCTATGGCACCTGATTCTAATAATTAGTTGAACTGAATCAGGTTAGTTACAACTGGGGTTGGGCTGAAAACCTACAGGATGGTAGCTCTCCAGGAACAATGTTGGAGAGCCCTGGACTAAACAGACCTCCTGGTCAAATTAAGGTTGAAGAAATCATTTGACTGGTCAACAGAATCAGAGGATCCCCAACTCACTTACTTTTATACGAGCATTCTGAAATTCTTCGCCAGCCCATAGTAGTAGGGCCCTCAGTCTGAGTTGCATCAGTGTTAACTGTTGCATTGTCCTCCAAGTTCTCTGTACCCACACTGTCCTCCATCTCAGTTTTGATCAAGAACTCCAAAATGTCAGCACCGTCACCCCCCTGTCCTCTCTCGTTGATTAATGGTGAGGAAGAACCTGGAGCCTCACCAGCCAAAGATGCCACTGCCAAAACTTGGGCGCTGTTGAAGAGGCGTCCTTCCATGGCCTCGCCCATAAATTGGAACCAGGGCCAGGAGGCTATGCTGGTAGCAACAGTGTCCTTGCCAAGAAAAATGTATTTTAAGTCCTAAAAGACAAATACAAAAGTGGGACTATGGCTGGGATGAGGCCTTTTTGTTTTGACTTCATGATCAGTGAATATTGACAATATCAGAAAACACTTATTTTAGAAGTCCCAAATCTCAGTCTTCGAGGAACACAAGCCCACTTTACCTTGTATCTGGTCTTCAGATTTTCCAACCTTTTGGCAATCTGGTCAACTGTCAGCTTTCCATCAAGACCCAATCCCCTTAGAATTGCACTGCACCGTTAAAAGATAGATATAAACCTGGTTGCGGTATACTGGTGTATAAAATTTCATACACCAACCCTGACATACTTGGAGAATGAGAGCACCTCCTCCCAGCTGCCCACTGCACCGAGGCTAGGAAACACTGTCACCACCGATAAATCCACTATAATTGAGAATTTCAATAAGCATTTTTCTACAGCTGGCCATGCTTTCCACCTGGCTACCCCTACCCCGGTCAACAGCTCTGCACCCCCCACAGCAACTTGCCCAAGCCTCCACCATTTCTCCTTCACCCAAATCCAGATGGCTGATGTTCTGAAAGAGCTACAAAATCTGGACCCCTACAAATCAGCTGGGCTAGACAATCTGGACCCTCTCTTTCTAAAATTATCCGCCACAATTGTTGCAACCCCTATTACTAGTCTGTTCAACCTCTCTTTCGTATCGTCTGATATCGCCAAAGATTGGAAAGCTGCCGCGGTCATCCCCCTCTTCAAAGGGCGAGACACTCTAGACCCAAACTGCTACAGACCTATATCTATCCTGACCTGCCTTTCTAAGGTCTTCAAAAGCCAAGTTAACAAACAGATTAGCAACCATTTCGAATCCCACCGTACCTTATCCGCTATGCAATCTGGTTTCCGAGCTGGTCATGGGTGCACCTCAGCCACGCTCAAGGTCCTAAACGATAATAATAACCGCCATCGATAAAAGACAATACTGTGCAGCCGTATTCATCAACCTGGCCAAGGCTTTGGACTCTGTCAATCAATGCATTCTTACCGGCAGACTCAACAGACTTGGTTTCTCAAATGATTGCCACGCCTAGTTCACCAACCACTTCTCAGACAGAGTTCAGTGTATCAAATTGGAGAGCCTGTTGTCCGGACCTCTGGCAGTCTATGGGAGTGCCACAGGGTTCAATTCTCGGGCCGACTCTTTTCTCTGTATATATCAATGTTGCTCATGCTGCTGGTGATTCTCTGATCCACATCTACGCAGACGACACCATTCTGTATACTTCTGACCCTTCTTTGTACACTGTGTTAACTAACCTCCAGATGAGCTTCAATGCCATACAACTCTCCTTCCATGGTCTCCAACTGCTCTTAAATGCAAGTAAAACTAAATGCATGCTCTTCACCCGATCGCTGCCCGCACGTCTAGCATCACTACTCTGGACGGTTCTGACTTAGAATATGTGGACAACTACAAATACCTAGGTGTCTGGTTAGACTGTAAACTCTCCTTCCAGACTCACATTAAGCATCTCCAATCCAAAATTAAATCTAGAATCGGCTTCCTATTTCACAACAAAGCATCCTTCACTCATGCTGCCAAACATACCCTCGTAAAACTGACCATCCTCCCGATCCTTGACTTCGGCGATGTCATTTACAAAATAGCCTCCAACACTCTACTCAGCAAATTGGATGCAGTCTATCACAGTGCCATCCGTTTTTCACCAAAGCCCCATATACTAACCACCACTGCGACCTGTATGCTCTCGTTGGCTGGCCCATGCTTCATATTCGTCGCCAAACCCACTGGATCCAGGTCATCTATAAGTCTTTGCTAGGTAAAGCCCCGCCTTATCTCAGCACCCACCCGTAGCACGCGCTCCAGTAGGTATATTTCACTGGTCACCCCCAAAGCCAAGTCCTCCTTTGGCTGCCTTTCCTTCCAGTTCTCTGCTGCCAATGACTGGAACGAATTGCAAAAATCACTGAGGCTGGAGACGCATATCTCCCTCACTAACTTTAAGCATCAGCTGTCAGAGCAGCTCACAGATCATTGCACTTGTACATAGCCCATCTGTAAATAGCCAACTCAACTACCTCATCCCCATATTATAATTGTTTTGCTCCTTTGCACCCCTGTATCTTTACTTGCACATTCATCTTCTGCACATCTATCACTCCAGTGTTTAATTGCTAAATTGTAATTATTTCGCTACTATGGCCTATTTATTGCCTTACCCCATTTGCACACACTGTATAAATACTTTTCTATTGTGTCATTGACTGTACATTTGTTTATTCCATGTTTAACCCTGTGTTGTTGTTTGTGTCACACTGCTTTGCTTTATCTTGGCCAGTTACAGTTGTAAATGATAACTTGTTCTCAACTGGCCTACATGGTTAAATAAAGGTTAAATAAAAAATAAAAAAAATACTTCCAGGAAACCTTGGCAGCATTTCTGTTTCCTGTGAAAATAACCTCATTGGAGGAACAGAGTTCTATTAACCTCTTGACGTCCTTTTCAGATACCGTAAACAACACTGTATTGTAATCATCTTGTATATAACAAGCTAGAGATCTCGACAACGGATGGAGGCACAGCTGATAAAAACAATCCACGTAATAAATGACTTTACTAGCAAAACAACCTGCAATTGCACACGTTACACTTTACCTTCTGCCAGCTAACTAAATGAGACAAGGGAAATGAGCTAATAACATTAGCTACTCACTTTTATAAGAGCTATCCGTGACGGGCATTGGGTCCACCATTTGGGCCAGCGAAAGAATGGAGAAGTGAACACTTACAGGAAGGAAGCGTGCCCGTGCACAAGCTTTCCATCCAGTGAGCTTACTAAGAATAGCTGAGTAGGAAGGTAGTTGTAGCTATCCTGCAGCCACCATCTCGTTGAGATTGATAAAAAAAAAAATCTTCAAGATGCAGTTTGTTTCAACAAAGAACTTTGGATTTGCCAGCGCTTGATTCGTTGTTTAGCTAGGAGCTAACGTTTTCGTAGCCTAGGCAGGCGATAGTGGCCGCTAACGTTTTGGTAGCAAGCAGCTACTCAGCAACTCAGATAACCCAACCCACTAACAGAATAACAATCAAAAAAAATTCATCTCGCAGTAAATTCGTCCATGTGTTAGGGATATTTCGAGTTGGTACCAAATGGAACAGGTTGCACAATAATGTACAACATTTAACGAGATGTTATGCAGTTTTTCTTCTATTTAACAAGCTGGCTAGTGAGGGGATTCTATTAATCTGGCCCGGGCAGGCGTACTTTGCAACTCGTGGAAGATGATTGCATTCGTTTTGGAAGCGGGCTGCCCCGTTCTGGTCGACAGTGATGTCGGCTCAAAACAAAAGTGGAGTAATCAAATTGTATTGGTCGCATACATGGTTAGCAGATGTGCGAGTGTAGCGAAATGCTTGTGCTTTTAGTTATTACAGTGCCGCAATATCTAACCAGTAATCCAACAATTACACAACAACTATCTAATACACAGATCTAAGTAAAGGGATGGAATAAGAATATGTACATATAAATATGGATGAGCAATGACCGAGTGACATAGGTGTAACAGTGTAGGTTCGGTCCCTCTCTTCGCCCCAACCTGGGCTCGAACCAGGGACCCTTGCACCCACGAAGCATTGTTACCCTTCGCGCCACAAAAGCCACGGCACTTGCAATGCAAGGGGAACAACCACTTCAGGTCTCAGAGCGAGTGACGTCACTGATTGAAACGCTATTAGCGCGCACCACCACTAACTAACTAGCCATTTCACATCGGTTGCATAGGCAAGATGCAAAAGATCGTCTAAAATACAGTATATACATATGGGATGAGAAATACAAGATATGTAAACCTCATTATTAAATTGGCATTAATAAAGTGACTAGGGATCCATTTGTTAGAGTGGCTAATGATTCAAGTCTGTATGTTGTCAGCAGCCTCTTTGTGTTAGTGATGGCTGTTTATTCGCCTGTAGTTTTCCTTACATCCACCAACAGCAGTTAGGGACCATCAACATAGTGACCATTACTCCTAAAACTTTCAAAACTGGTTCTAGCTAACACGATGGCGTAGACACACAATGGACACATTTTTTTGGTCGGTTTACATCTCACACTATTTACAATTATTTATTTACATTTTTGAAATTCAATAGCGCCTTGGTCATGTGACCCACACACCTCAAACAAGGTTCATAATGTACACTCAGTGGGCCTACACATTGGACACCCTTTTGTTAGTCCATTTCTGAAATTCAATAGCTCCTTAGTCTTAGGACCTACAACCCTCAAACTACTTTCAGAATATCTGCTGAGTAGCCATATATGTAGCACAATCTTTTGTCTGTCCATTTTCATCTCACACGATTTTACATTCATTTTCAATGTTTTTCAATGTTTCTAATTTCAATGGCTCCTTGGTCATGTGACCTACAACCCTAAGAGAATGTACACCGACTACCCTTCTATATTGCACACCCTTTAGTTCGTCCATTTTCATCTCAGGTGATTTTACATACATTTTTCTATGTTTTTCATTGTTTAATAGCTCCTTGGTCATGAGACCTACTGGACTCAAACAAGGTTCAGAAGGTACACTCAGTTGGCCTACACATTACACACCCTTCGGTTTGTCCATTTTCATCACACACGATTTTACATACATTTTTCAAACGTTCTAATTTCAATAGCTCCTTGGTCATGTGACCTACTGTCCCCAACCAAGGTTCAGAATGTACACTGACTGTCCTTCTATATTGCACACTCTTTAAGTTTGTCCATTTTTCTCTCACAAGATTTTACATACAGTGCCTTGCAAAAGTCTTGTTGTTTTTCCTATTTTGTTGATTTACAACTAATTTAAATTGATTTTTATTTGGATTTCATATAATGAACATACACAAAATAGTCCAAATTGGTGAAGTGAAATGAAAAAAACTACTTGTTTCAAAATATTCTAAAATAATTAAAACGGAAAAGTGGTTGGTGCATACAGTTGAAGTCGGAAGTTTACATACACCTTAGCCAAATACATTTAAACTCAGTTTTTCATAATTCCTGACATTTAATCCTAGTAAAAATTCCCTGTTTTAGGGTCAGTTAGGATCACCACTTTATTTTAAGAATGTGAAATGTCAGAATAATAGTAGAGAGAATTATTTATTTAATATTTTATTGCTTTCATCACATTCCCAGTGGGTCAGAAGTTTACATACACTCAATTAGTATTTGGTAGCACTGGATTTAAATTGTTAAACTATGTTTTTTTGTATTTCTATGTTCTCTCTAGTTTAGTATTTCTATGTTAGGTAATTGGGTGTTGGACTCTCAATTGGAGACAGGTGTTTGTAGTTGCCTTTGATTGAGAGTCCTATATATAGGTATGTGTTTTGTTTGTGTTTTGTGGGAGATTGTTTCTGTGTATAGCTTCAAGCCTTACAGGACTGTTATTCGTCTTGTTTCTTTTTTGTGTACGTGTTTATTTTTGGTTCACCTTCTTTGCCAACTAAATAAAAAAGAAGATGAGTGCACATTTCCCCGCTGCATCTTGGTCCGCTTTATCCGACGACAACCGTGACAATGTTACACAATACATGTATGTTTTGTTTGATAAAGTTCATATTTATATCCAAAAACAGCATTTTACATTGGCGCGTGATGTTCAGAAAATGTAATCCCACCAAAACGTCCAGTGAATGTGCACATCAATTTACAAAAACACTCATCATAAACGTTGACAAAATATATAACAATTATTTTAAGAATTATAGATGGACTACTCCTGGATGCAACCGCTCTGTCAGATTTTAAAATAGCTTTACAGAGAAAGCACATTTTTCAATATTCTAAGTACATAGCTCAGCCATCACGGTGAGCTATTCAAACACCCGCCAAGTTTGGGGCAGCCTAAACTCAGAATTAGTATTAGAAATATTCTCTTACCTTTGCTGATCTTCGTCAGAATGCACTCCCAGGACTGCTACTTCCACAAGAAATGTTGTTTTTGTTCGAAATAATCCATATTTATGTACAAATACCTCCGTTTTGTTCATGCGTACAGATCACTTATCCAAAGGCATAACGCGCGAGCGCGGAACGAGAGACGAAAAGTCAAAATGTTCCATTACCGTACTTAGAAGCATGTCAAACGCTGTTGAAAATCAATCTTTATGGTATTTTTAACGTAAAATTGCGATAATATTCCAACCGGACAATAGCATATTCATTCAAGAAGAAAAAGAAGGAGGGGCACGCTCGTGTGAATGCGCATATCCAATCCCTTTGTTGCCAGGCAGACCACTCAGTAACTGAGCTCCTATTATCTGCCCAGTGACAGGAGAATGCTCAAACCACTTTCTGAAGGCTTTAGACAGCCAGTGGAAGCCTTAGGAAGTGCAATGTCACCCCACAGACACTGTAGCTTCGATAGAGAATCAAAAGAAGAACTACAATTCTCAGACTTTTCACTTCATGCTTGGATTGTTCTAAGGTTTTGCCTGCCATATGAGTTCTGTTATACTCACAGACACCATTCAAACAGTTTTAGAAACTTCAGAGTGTTTTCCATCCAAATCTACTTATACTATGCATATTCTAGTGTCTGGGCCAGAGTAGTAACCTGTTTAAATTGGGTACGTTTTTCATCCGGCCGTGAAAATACTGCCCCCTAGCCCAGACAGGTTAAGACGTACACTCCACCGAGCTGGGCTTTATGGAAGAGTGGCCAGAAAAAAGCCATTGCTTAAAGAAAAAAATAAGCAAACACGTTTGGTGTTCGCCAAAAGGCACGTGGGAGACTCCCCAAACATATGGAAGAAGGTCCTCTGGTCAGATGAGACTAAAATTAAGCTTTTTGTCCATCAAGGAGAATACTATGTCTGGCGCAAACCCAACACCTCTCATCACCCCGAGAACATCATCTCCACAGTGAAGCATGGTGGTGGCAGCATCATGCTGTGGGGATGTTTTTCATCGGCAGGGACTGGGAAATTGGTCAGAATTGAAGGAATGATGGATGGCGTTAAATACAGGGAAATTCTTGAGAGGAAACCTGTTTCAATCTTCCAGAGATTTGAGACTGGGACGGAGGTTCACCTTCCAGCAGGACAATGACCCTAAGCATATGTAACAGTGTAGGTTCCGTCCCTCTCTTCGCCCCAACCCGGGCTCGAACCAGGGACCCTTGCACACATCAACAACTGACACCCCACGAAGCATCGTTACCCATCGCGCCACAAAAGCCGCGGCCCTTGCAACGCAAGGGGAAACCCTACTTCAAGTCTCAGAGCGAGTGACGTCACCGATTGAAACGCTATTAGCGCGCACCACCGCTAACTAACTAGCCATTTCACATCGGTTACACATACAGCTAAAGCAACACTCGAGTGGTTTAAGGGGAAACGTCTTGGAATGGCCTAGTCAAAGCGCAGACCTCAGTCCAATTGAGAATCTGTGGTATGACTTAAAGATTGCTGTACACCAGCGGAACCCATCCAACTTGAAGGAGCTGGAGCAGTTTTGCCTTGAAGAATGGGCAAAAATCCCAGTGGCTAGATGTGCCAAGCTAATAGAGACATACCCCAAGAGACTTGCAGCTGTAATTGCTGCAAAAGGTGGCTCTACAAAGTATTGACTTTGGGGGGGTGAATAGTTATGCACGCTCAAGTTTTCTGTTTTTATGTCTTATTTCTTGTTTGTTTCACAAAAAAAAATATTTTGCATCTTCAAAGTGGTAGGCATGTTGTGTAAATCAAATGATAACATTTTAATTCCAGGTTGTAAGGCAACAAAATAGGAAAATTCCAAGTGGGGTGAATACTTTCGCAAGCCACTGTACATTTGTCAAACCTTCTAATTTCAATAGATGCTTGGTCATGTGACCTACTGACCTCAAACAAGGTTCAGAATGTACACCGGCTACCCTTCTATGTTGCACACTCTTTAGTTTGTCCATTTTCATCTCACAAGATTTTACATAAATTTTCAAACTTTCCAATTTCAATAGCTCCTTGTTCATTTTACCAACTGGAGTCAACCAAGGTTCAGAATATCCACTGACTACCCTTCTATATTGCACACAGTTTAGTTTGTCCATTTTCATCTCACCTGGTTTTACATGAATTTTTAAACGTTTTAAATTTCAATAGTTCCCTGGTCATGTGACCTACAAACCTCAAACTACTTTCAGAATATCCACTGACTAGTCTTATACATGGCACACCCTTTCGTTTGTCCATTTTCATCTCACACGATTTTACATTAATTGCCTGCTCTGTTCCGCTGAAGGACAGTGTCACTCACACACCTATTCACTTGGGCCTTCTCCCTGGGGCCTTCCTGACCTCCAGGCAGGCACCCATTGACCTGGTGATCTCTGACTCCAGGCCACTATGTCTACACTCCCTGCCGCCTGCCTGCCCTCTCCCTGGGCCTGAGAGTGTATAGCTTACTCCCTGGAATTACAGACCTCCGGGCCTCCACACCCACTCTCCCTACCCGGTCAACACCCCTCTCACTGGGCATCACCCATCACCGCGTCCCAGCCAGGGCTCAGCCATCTCCATAACCTTGCCCACCAGGCAAACCGGGGAAACCACACTTAAGCACCCGTCCCCGGACACTAACACGTCTATATTTCCGCTGTCAGGAACCACGTGCACCTGGTAACACGAAACAGTCTCTGTGCACTTGGTGACCGTCCACTTTTTTCCACTCAGAGACTCTGAGTGGGGCTCCTGAGTGGTGCAGAGGTCTAAGACACTGCATCTCAGTGCAAGAGGTGTCACTGCAGTACCTGGTTCAAATCCGGCATGATTGGGAGTCCCATAGAGCGGTGCACAATTGGACCAGCGTCGTCCGGGGTAGGCCGTCATTGTCAATGAATCAAATTTATTTATAAAGCACTTCTTACATCAGCTGATATCTCAAAGTGCTGTACAGAAACCCAGCCTAAAACCCCAAACAGCAAGCAATGCAGGTGTAGAAGCACGGTGGCTAGGAAAAATTCCCTAGAAAGGCCAGAACCTAGGAAGAAACCTAGAGAGGAACCAGGCTATGAGGGGTGGCCAGTCCTCTTCTGGCTGTGCCGAGTGGAGATTATAACAGAACATGGCCAAGATGTTCAAATGTTCATAGATGACCAGCAGGGTCAAATAATAATCACAGTGTTTGTAGAGGGTGCAACAGGTCAGCACCTCAGTTGGCTTTTCATAGCCGATCATTCAGAGTATCTCTACCGCATCTGCTGTCTCTAGAAAGTTGAAAACAGCAGGTCTGGGACAGGTAGCACATCCATACCATCTTGAGACAACTCAGTGTTTTTTCCCCCCCAGGATGTCACATGTCCATTTTATTTATTTTTATTGAACCTTTATTTAACTAGGCACGTCAGTTAAGAACAAATTCTTATTTACAATGACGGCCGGTTGTGCGCCGCCCTATGGGACTCCCAATCAAGGATGTGATACAGCCTGGATTCGAACCAGGGACTGTAGTGCAGTGCCTTAGACAGCTGCACCACTATATCAGTACACTCATAACAATCTAAATAAACATTGCGTAGCAAATAAGCCATACACTTTTTTGTTGACCAAATTCCACTCTCTCATTGATCTCCATGCAAAACAAACGAAAGATCGCCTGCTGGAGACAGATTTCTTTCCCCTCTCGCTTTGCCTCTTCCTCGCTGAATAAGTGTTCACTGAGGGGATTCTATTAAACTGACCCAGGGTGCACTGGGCTATGGCCCATCATGTGACCAGCCGAAGGCGGTGAGGGATGCGCGCCCTTCTTCTTTGGAGTTTAACGGCGGTTGGCATCCAATATGTTACATTATCGCCCCCAACTGGACTATAAAATAAATATATTATGCTTTGTAATTTAAAATGGGAAAAGAAAGAAGTAAAAAAATAAATAATAATAAAGACACCCTCCCTTCAAACTAACCCTACACTCATTAAAAACCAGGTGGTATGGTGCGTTCATTAAATGAGGATACTAGCATAGTCTTCTAGCCTATGCCACGTTCAAATGCAAGTCGGAACTAGGAAACTCAGACATTTCCGAAATGCTAACTGGTTGAACGCGGCACGTGTATAACTGTTGGGTTGTTGACTACAATGAGTTAGCAAGTCTGAAATGTTTCGAGTTTCCTAGTTCCGACGAGCACGTGAAGGCGACAATAGCATATCCCAATTGAATACAGGCTGTTGACATCAACAACCCTTATCGAATACTTAAACATGTATTTAAATAGATGTATCCACCAATCCAAAGAGAGGAATAGGCGGGAGCTTGACACAGGTGTCGCTTTGTGGACAACTACTCCCATTGAGACAAGTATCTTGTCAGTATATGCGTATACTTCGACGTTATGGACGATCCGTATGGATTTGATGAGTGTCATGTATTTCAACCGATATGATTGGTTGTTTCCTGTGCCGTAACCGTGTAACATGGGGTAGAAAAACAACGCACCTGGATCCAAATATTTGTTCATAAATTCTGCAGCACTTTATAGTTGACACATCGCTGCTTTTTAAATAGTTTTTTCTTTTCAACAAAACGAAAACATTTTAACAAAAATATTTTCTGTAGATGTCAATTATGTGATATGCTAGCTACAATAGCCATTTGACAGAAAGGACCGTCCTAAACATAGCTAACTTTTTTCCAGGATATTAATAAACAAACATTTGGTAGCTATGTGTTTTGATGCAATGGCTTTAAAATAACCACGAACATTCAGTCCTTGCTATCGGAAGTCGGTGAAAAAGCGAAGATGTTGCCAGGGAAAGCAAGGTCCTCTGAACAGCAATCTGAAACTTCAGAGACAAAAACTACTCGCCATTAGAGCAATATCATGAAAGTACAGGCCAAAGAATCGCCATCACCGAGATGTTTATTATTGTGTCTCAGTGTGACGAGAAGAAATTGGGCGTGCAATGTGGGTCTTTCACTTCGCCCCTTGGAACCATGGCCACGAATAATATTACCCAATATTTAATGAACATTGTCTACCAGGATATTTTCATTGAGAGAGTGCGTAACTGGCGGCAGGGAAGTCAGGCGCAGGAGAGCAAAACTGGGTAATCAACGGAGCGGTTTTATTCATTAAAACCACCGGAAACCAGAACAACAAACAAACGGGTACAAAATCTGTCGCGCACCAGAGAAAACATGCACTTACAATAAACAATTCCGCACAAAGACATGGGGGGAACAGAGGGTTAAATACACAACATGCAACGAGGGAATTGAGACCAGGTGTGTGGGAAGACAAGACAAAACAAAAGGAAAATTAAAAGTGGATCAATGATGGCTAGAAGACCGGCGACGCCGAGCGCCGCCCGAACAAGGAGAGGAACCGACTTCGGCGGAAGTCGTGACACATGCATACATCAGCAGATAATGCATTTGACTTGTCTTTACACTTAACACATTTAAGATACTTTTGGTCATGTAGTGTATGTGGACAACTGCTTGTCGACCATCTCATTCCAAAATCATGGGCATTAATATGGAGTTGGTCCCCCTTTGCTGCTATAACAGCCTCCAGTGTTCTGGGAAGACTTTCCACTTTGCTGCTGGGACTTGCTTCCATTCAGCCACATAGCATTGGTGACGTTGGGCGATTAGGCCTGGCTCGTAGTCGGTGTTCCAATTCATCCCAAAGGTGTTCGATGGGGTTGAGGTCAGGGCTCTGCAGGCCAGTCTCTATGCATTCCGGCAGGTAGCGTTTTCCTGGCACCCGCTAAACCCAGATTCGTCTGTCAGATGGTAAAGCGTGGTAAAGCGTGATTCATCACTCCAGTGAACGTGTCCCCACTACTTCAGAGTCCAATGGCAGCAAGCTTTACACCACGCCACCCGACGCTTGGCATTGCGCATGGTGATCTTAGGCATGTGAGCGGCTGCTCAGCCACGGAAACCCTTTAAATGAAGCTCCCGACAAACAGTTCTTGTGCTGACGTTGCTTCCAGATGCAATTTGGAACTCAGTAGTGAGTGTTGCAACCGAGGACAGGTGGTTTTTAAGCACTATGTGCTTCAGCACATGGCGGTCCCGTTCTGTGAGCTTGTGTGGCCTACCACTTCGAGGCTGAGCCGTTGTTGCTCCTAGATGTTTCCACTTCACAATAACAGCACTTAAACTTGACCAGGGCAGCTATTTGATGAACTGACTTGTTGGAAAGGTGGAATCCTATGACAGTGCCACATTGAAAGTCACTGAGCTCTTCAGTAAGGCCATTCTACTGCCAATGTTTGTCTATGGAAATTGCATGGCTGTGTGCTCGATTTTAATACACGTGTCAGCAACGGGTGTGGCTGAAATCAAATTGCATTTGTCACATGCGCCGAATACAACGGGGAAATGCTTACTTACAAGTCCTTAACCAACAATGCAGTTCAAGAAATAGAGTTAACAAAATATTTACTCAATAAACTAAAAAAGTAACACAAGTAAATGACATAACAATAAAGGGTACCGGTACTGAGTCAATGTGCAGGGGTACAGATTAGTCGAGGTAATATGGTACTGTTTGCCGTGCGGTAGCAGAGAGAACAGTGACTGCATAGATAATAAACAGCGAGTAGCAGCAGTGTAAAAACAAAGCACCCTATGCACTCTCAACATGACTGGCACACATTTGAACTTCGCACACACCGACTGCAGGCATCAAGGTGTGCAGTAAACATTGTTATCGAAAATGACCAACATTTTATAGAGCTCCATCTTTTGTATATTGTATGCTCTTCTGTCTGACTGATGACTCCTTCCAAGTGTTTATAGTTATTTTGATGTTTGAGAGCTTGTACTGCTAATGCATGGTGGATTATCACATGCACATCTCTATTTCCTCTTGGAGGGGAATTTTGAGTTATTTTGATTTTCCCTGTCCCACAGCCATGCACCTGTTGCAACCTGTCAGTAGGGGTGCATTTTGCTTGGTCTTGCCCCTTGAAGTCAGTCAGTGTCTTCTCTGGCATGTCATGCCACTGCCAGGTAAATGTGTCACGTGTTGGATACAGGCATTTCCTCTAATGAACATCTATGCTGTGACAAGGTATCCCAGATGTTTTGTTTAGGCACATCACTCTTGTGAGGTAATGGCCAAACGTTTTTCCAATGACTTCAGGATCTCTCAGGCCCCGGGGACCACAGCCAACCAATGGACACTCCCTGGCCTGACAACCAGCTGTCTGTCAAGAAAAGGTCATGAGTGTTGAGTTGACTGGCAACTTTTAAAATGCTTTAAAAAAAGTTTTCTTTGTAAAATGCTAACATGTACAAACCTTTTGCAGGGCCCGTGACACCTTTGGAAGTCTCCAGCCAATGGAATCGTACTGATTTTGCGCAAAGCCAATAAGGTGTGACAAGTTCTAATGCGTTTGGTGTTCAGATAACCTCATTACCTTTTTGACTATTAAACTTGTAATGCTGTACAATAGTGTCTCAGGAGCTGTCCATTAGGCACAGGTGGAATTCGGCCCCTGAAAGAATAATTATGGACTGACTGTTGTCTGACAGATGTTTTTGAGATTATTTCTTTCTGCAAATGTTGACTGGATAAATAAATATCTGGAAACCTGATAACATTAATCTGACTATCTTTGCAAGATTCAAGCACACCTTTTTAAAGTAAATATAATGAAATGATCATAACATTGACATGGTGGCAGTGAGGAAGGCTATTTCATTATGTTATAGGTATTATTCCAGGTTCATAGAGGAGCATTACATTGTACCAGGTATGTAAATACAGGCAGTTGCATAGTGCTTATTGTAAGACTATAGGGGGAAAGGGGGGATACCTAGTCAGTTGTACAACTGAATGCATTCATATTTACTAGCTTGGTACAGGGTAATTACATAGTAATGGCAGTACATGACAACTAGAGGAACGAAGAAAAAAAAAAGGTGGGCTTTATTAACAGTATAGCATTACACTGGTACTCTGGCAGATCGAACAGAACATAAATAATGGTCAAATGCAGTTTAACAAATGCATTTAGGGAACAGAAATTCTTGTCATTTCTCGTAGTGTAAACCTATACTTAAATAGTGGATGACATTTAATGGTAAACAAGCTAAAAAAAAATATACAGAACAAGCGCAACAAACATCGTAGCGAGTTCTTTTTCCAGGCGAAACCAACACTCAATGCTCATTTCACCCAGCACTAATTAAATGACTGCACTCCCAGTGTGTGCAGGGAGGATCTGAGAGCCACCATTAGTTAACTTTATGAAAATGATCACAATGATAAGGGGCCTGGTGACATAGAAACCTGTTTATGTCTTGTACGCACTGTGTCACCTATAGTATCCTTCACCTAGACACTTTTTTTGAATGGTGTTTCATTTTCACAGCTTATCAACAAGTCTTTCAAATATGGAAAGCAGTCTTTCTCTCTTCTCTATAGTAGATGAGTCCAGTTCTACATCAGCAGAGCCGTTGTTCCTGGAAATCTTGCTTTTCATTAGGGCTTCCTTTTCTTTCTGCAGCTCTGTCCTCTCTCTCTCGATTGAGGCCCTGTCCCTGTCCAGTATGGCTCGCTCCCGTTCCATTGCTGCTCGCTCCCTGTCCATCGCTGCTCTGTCCTTGTCCAGTGATGCTCTGCCTCGCTCAACAGCCACCCGCTCTCTGTTCACCACATCCCTCTCTCTGTCCAGTATCAACCTCTCCCTGTCAAAGTCAGCCTGCTCCCTCTCTAACACTTCTCTCTCCTTCTCCAAATCTGCTATCTGTCTCTCTAGTTCAGCAGTCTCCCTCTCAATGTTCCTGCCAGGGTTTCTCACCAACATGGCTCTTCCGTCTTCAGCTATGGTCTCTACATCCTCAGCCATGGTCCTCCCGTATCCACCCACTGGCATCTTGTCAGGCGCGGCCCTCTCGTTCTGACCCCCACCCCTGCCCTCCTCTCGCAGGGCCCTCTCACACTCCACCGCAGCCCTACGGATCTCCTCTGTAGCTGCGTCTGTGTACGCCACTTGTCCATCTGCTACCGTGCTCACAGCCCCAACACTCTCCCCCAACTGTGCTTTGGCCCAGAACTCAAAAATGTTTGTCCCCTCACCCCCTTCCGGCCTCATACAAAGTCTCTTGTTTGCTATGGGAGAGGTAGTGGGAGAGGACGCGAATGAAACATCCCCAACTTCCCCAAAATCAAACAGTGAAGGGTTTAGGATACGGGCAGACCCAGATAGGCGACCCTCGATGGCATCGTCCATGAGGTGGAACCAACGCCAGGACATTGGATTGACTTTCTCCATGCCAAGAGGAGGGTACTTAAAATCCTACAAAGAAAGATGACAAAGGGTACAATCAGGTTAATGTTCTATTACTTGTCTCTGCAGGATTTATGGTTATGACACACACTTGATTAAATGTATCATTGAGCCCTTGATTAGTTACACCGGGTTAGTACTGGGCTGGAACCAAAGCCTAGAATCTGTGTTCAAGCGTGATTCAAATAGAAGTTAATACATCTTGAGTTAAGGCCAAGGGTGTTTATTTCCTGTTCTCAATTGCATTCATAATCATTACCTTATATTTCTTTTTAAGGTTTTCCCACTTCTTTTTCAATTGCCCAGTTGTAAGCTTTCCTTCGAGACCCAACTCCACTAACATTGCTCTGCAGAATCAAAGTGAGTTAAGTCAGATATTGATAGGGTTTCATCTTCATAACTAGCTCTTAAAACACTAACTTTCCTATAGGCCTACATGTTTTTCAAAGTCTATTTTTGTTAGGAAATGCACATCAGTGATACAAAATTGATCAAATATAACATTCTCATATCAAATAAAGTGGCATACGATACAGTTTATTTTGAGGTAAGCATATAGATGAAAGCCAAAACAAATTGTCATTATCAAAGCCATCAAACATCCACTTTTGTTTTGAGTATCAGACATTGTATCACTCACTCACCTCCAGGCAGGCATGGCAGAGTTTCTCTTCCCAGTGAAGATGGCGTCATTCGTTGCACGCAATTTTATCAATCTGGATATGTCATTTTCCGACACTTATTGGGGGAAAAAATACAACAATGTTAGCATATCCATCATCAGCAGTAAACAAATAACTTTGATAACTTTAACACACTCCAAGTCGGCGACGTCGCAAAATAATACCCTATAAACAATTAGGTTAACACAAATGTTAGAAAACGACATTCGTGGTTGGCATAAAACTTACTTTTATAGTTATATTCTGAACCAAAAGGCCTTTTATCCATCGCTTCCATCATGAACAAATACAAGGGTACTAAAATGAAGGGTACACGAAACAAAGCACGTATCCCGTAGTGCACTAGCTAGCAAGAGCAAATATGGCGGCGTCCCTCGATCCCTCGTCGCACCCGCCTAGTCCTCCTTCGTGAAGTGCCCTATTTATTTAATCCACAATAAAGTCCAATAATATACGGGTTTTCTTACTATTAATGATTTACTTATATCTGATTACAGTCCGATGTTTAGGACTGATCAAATAAAAAGGAAGGATATATTCATTCCACTCACCCTGGAGGAGGGTTTTTCACAAGGGCAGTAGGGAAGAAGGCTCCGTCGAGAAATAGACGAATTCGATTGGTTAGGTTGTGCGCGATGCTTTCTTTTAGTATGCTCAGTAAGGGAGGTCCCAAAGGGTAGGCTACTAAAAGCATCCAGGCCACAAAATACTACTAGGCCTACCATCTTTGGTAAACATATTCTATTTCAAACTAGCCCGAACTGCGTCATTTTGCAATTAAAGTGTGGAACCACACAGAACACCGCAACCCCCCAATTTTGCCCTATGAACTACCCCTAATCACATGTCTGTGCCAACGTTATATAATGCATAACCTATTATAAAGTAAGCATAAGCAAATATAAAACAGAGCGTTCCAGAGTCTGATTTAAAACACACTGAAAGCTTTGTAGACGTGTACATTTATCACTGCATAGATTACAAGGGTCACATCTCATTCTCACTTATAGAAGTTGAGACAGTAAAACCTCATTAAAAATATTCATACAAAATCAAATCCAATTGTATTTGTCACATGCGTCGAATACAACAGGTGTAGACCTTACAGAGAAATGCTTACTTACAAGCCCTTAATCAACAATGCAGTTTTAAGAAAAATAAAATAAATAAATAAATAAAAGTAACAAATAATTAAAGAGCAACAGTAAAATAATAATAGCGAGGCTATATACAGGAGGTAACGGTACAGAGTCAATGTGCGAGGGCACTGGTTAGTCGAGGTAATTGAGGTAATATATACATGAGTTACTAAAGTGACTTAGGCATAGATAATAACAGAGAGTAGCAGCAGCGTAAAGGGGGGGGGCAATGCAAATAGTCTGGGTAGCCATTTGATTAGATGTTCAGTAGTCTTATGGCTTGGGGGTAGAAGCTGTTTAGAAGCCTCTTGGAACTAGACTTTGCGCTCCGGTAACGCTTGCCGTGCGGTAGCAGAGAGAACAGTCTATGACTAGGGTGGCTGGAGTCTTTGACAATTATTAGGGCCTTCCTCTGACACTGCCTGGTATAGAGGTCCTGGATGTCAGGAAGCTTGGCCCCAGTGATGTACTGGGCCGTACGCACTACCCTTTGTGTAGTGCCTCTGATGGTGTTGGAGTCATGCCTGGCCATGTGTAACAGTGTAGGTTCCGTCCCTCTCTTTGCCCCAACCCGGGCTCGAACCAGGGACCCTTGCACACATCAACAACTGACACCCACGAAGCATCGTTACCCATCACGCCACAAAAGCCGCGGCTCTTGCAACGCAAGGGGAAACCCTACTTCAAGTCTCAGAGCGAGTGACGTCACTGATTGAAATGCTATTAGCACGCACCACCGCTAACTAACTAGCCATTTCACATCGGTTACACATGCAGGCAGTCATGAGTGAACAGGGAGCACAGGAGGGGACTGAGCACTACCCTCACCACCTGGGGGCGGCCCGTCAGGAAGTCCAAGATCCAGTTGCAGAGGTAGGTGTTTAGTCCCAGGGTCCTTAGATTAGTGATGAGCTTTGAGGGCAATATGGTGTTGAACGCTGAGCTTTAGTCAATGAATAGCATTCTCACATAGGTGTTCCTTTTGTCCAGGTGGGAAAGGGCAGTGTTGAGAGCAATAGAGATTGCATCATCTGTGGATCTGTTGGGGCGGTATGCAAATTGGAGTGGGTCTAGGGTTTCTGGGATAATGGTGTTGATGTGAGCCATGACCATCCTTTCAAAGCACTTCATGGCTACAGATGAGTGTTCACTTCATGCCACATCCGACAAGTGTTGGAACCGGTGTAGTACGATTCAATCTTAGTCCTGTATTGATGCTTTGCCTGTTTGATGGTTCATCGGAGGGCGTAGCGGGATTTCTTATAAGCTTCCGGGTTAGATTCCCGCTCCTTGAAAGCAGCAGCTCTACCCTTTAGCTCAGTGCGGATGTTGCCTGTAATTCATGGCTTCTGGTTTGGCTATGTACGTACAGTCACTGTGGGGACGACGTCATCAATGTATTTATTGATGAAGCCAGTGACTGATGTGGTGTACACCTCAATGCCATCGGAAGAATCACGGAACATATTCCAGTCTGTGCTAGCAAAACAGTCCTTTAGCTTAGCATCTGCTTCATCTGACCACTTTTTTATTGACCGAGTCACTGGTGCTTCCTGCTTTAATTTTAGCTTGTAAGCAAGAATCAGGAGGATAGAATTATGGTCAGATTTGCCAAATGGAGGGCGAAGGAGAGCTTTGTACGTATCTCTGTGTGTGGAGTAAAGGTGGTCTAGAGTTTTTTCCCTCAGGTTGCACGTTTAACATGCTGGTAGAAATTAGGTAAAACGGATGTAAGTTTCCCTGCATTAAAGTCCCCGGCCACTAGGAGCGCCACCTTTGGATGAGCGTTTTCCTGTTTGCTTATGGCGGTATACAGAGAACAAGAGAAAGGTAGTGAAAATAGGTATTTAATCAACATTTATATTCATGAAGGCCCCATCCCATATGTGCTCTGCCCATGTCACATGGGCAGGGGCGGACTTAGTGATTTGGAGGCCCCAGGCAGAGACCCCCCCCCCCCCCCCAATGTCAAAATGTATTACATTTTAATGTCAGTCTGATCCCCACTCCCCCCAGAGCTGTTCGGAACCGTCTCAAAAGATATTTAAAACGCAGACTGAAAAGACTTGAAATACCCTTCGCTAGTAAAAGTCTTTGCATCGCCACATAGAAGACGAGGCAGGACAATAGACAAGAGGAGACAGACTATTATTCTTTTGAATTAATTTGATTTGTTTCATATGATTAATACTATTAATACATATGATATTTATTGGCTGGTCCCCTCTTAGGATCTTCTTAAGTGCTGCTTGGTGTGTGTGCTTTGCTGCCTGAGTGGTGATCTTCATCAGGTCTATGTCCTTCAACCAATCAAGATAGAGGAGAGGGCAGAAGGTACTTGACAGGTAAGAAACAGAGGTGATTCCCTCCACTTTTGATATTTACCCCTTATATACACACCTTACACTTATCTTCCCTCATATTTTTTTTATTGAAGTTACTTTACTCTAAAGTTGAGAGATACAGACAGAGAGATACAGAGAGGGTGATACAGGTGGCAGGTAGCCTAGCAGTTAAATGCATTGGCCCAGTAGACAAAAGGCTCCTGATTTGAATCCCTGAATTGACTAGGTGAAATGAAATCTGACGTTGTGCCCTTGAGCAAGGCACTTAACCCTAATTGTGCCTGTAAATCACTCTGGATAAGAGTGTATGTAAATTACAGAGAGAGAGATAAATGCACTCCTGCCATCAAATACTGTAGAAAATGGACTAGATTGTCCACAAGAACACAAGAAAAAAAAAACGTGTCAATCTACTATAGAAGAAAAGTTTAGGCTATCTATTCTATTGGTTAGCTTGTTGAGAAAGAAATAGCCTATTCCAAACCAGTACCGGTGCGTGGGTAAAATCTCAGTATGGAGAATTAAGTAAAACCAAATCCCCATCTCCATCCATGGCTAATTTACAAAAGGGACAATTTTATCTAGCTAGCTAGCCACCGGAGGACAACAACACAACGAGATGCAACAATTCAAGTTCTCTCTGTCAAGGAGGTATGCTCTCAATGGAATGTGATAGGAGGGATGCCAAAATACAAACTGGTTTCACCAGGACTATTCACAGTTGAGGTCGCTCAGTTTAGCTCAATGGTGATCGGCAATTTTTTGTAACTTTTTTTTAATCAAGGGAGGCCAAATGCTCGCTGGCTTCCCTTGCCTTAAGTGTTATGGGCGGCAACAATGCTATACTCGTTTGAACCAGACAGTATCAGATAGATGGCCTACACTTAGACAAAGAAGGGTGCTGTTTCGCTCACTCTAATGCTTTCTCCTTGTATTTACATTCAGCCTCTTGCTAATTGAAGAAAGCTTATGAAACACAGAAAGTATTTAATTTAGTTATTATTTATTTCTTGGTCAATTTGTTTGGGAAGCCTGCCTTCCCTTGGCATCCATAAATACATGCCACTGTTCCAAACAGACTCTGACAGTTGTGGGACAATATTATAAATTGGTTTTTGGTTCCCGAGTGGCGCAGCACTCTAACGCACCTCATCTCAGTGCTAGAGCGTCACTACAGACCTGGTTCAATTCCAGGCTGTATCACAACCGGCTGTGATTGGGAGTCCCATAGGGCGCGCACAATTGGCCCAGCGTCGTCCGGGTTAGGTCGTCATTGTAAATAAGTATTTGTTCTTAACTGGCTTGCCTAGTTCAAACAAATCAAATGTATTTATAAAGCCCTTCTTACATCAGCTGATGTCACAAAGTGCACAAAAACCCAGCCTAAAGCCCCAAACAGCAAGCAATGCAGGTGTAGAAGCACGGTGGCTAGGAAAAACTCCCTAGAAAGGCCAGAACCTAGGAAGAAACCTAGAGAGGAACCAGGCTATGAGGGGTGGCCAGTCCTCTTCTGGCTGTGCCGGGTGGAGATTATAACAGAACATGGCCAAGATGTTGAAATGTTCAAAGATGACCAGCAGGGTCAAATAATAATCACAGTGTTTGTAGAGGGTGCAACAGGTCAGCACCTCAGTTGGCTTTTCATAGCCGATCATTCAGAGTATCTCTACCGCATCTGCTGTCTCTAGAAAGTTGAAAACAGCAGGTCTGGGACAGGTAGCACGTCCGGTGAACTGGGGACAGCAAGGAGTCATCAGGCCAGGTAGTCCTGAGGCATGGTCCTTGGGCTGAGATAGATAAGATAGATAAGATAGATAAGATAGATAGAGAAAGAAAGAAAGAAAGAAAAAGAGAGAGCATATTTAAATTCACACAGGACACCGAATAAGACAGGAGAAATACTCCAGATATAACAGACTGACCCTAGACCCCCGACACATAAACTATTGCAGCATAAATACTGGAGGCTGAGACAGGAGGGGTCGGGAGACACTGTGGCCCCGTCCGACGATACCCCCGGACAGGGCCAAACAGGCAGGATATAACCCCACCCACTTTCCAAAGCACAGCCCCCACACCACTAGAGGGATAGCTTCAACCACCAACTTACCATCCTGAGACAAGGCCGAGTATAGCCCACGAAGATCTCCCCCACGGCACAACCCGGGGGGGGGGGGGGGGGTGTGCAACCCGGACAGGAAGATCACGTCAATTTTATTACATTTTTTTTATTTCACCTTTATTTAACCAGGTAGGCCAGTTGAGAACAAGTTCTCATTTACAACTGCAACCTGGCCAAGATAAAGCAAAGCAGTGTGACACAGTCAACAACAGACTTACACATGGAGTAAACAATAAACAAGCCAATAACACAATAAACAAGTCAATGACACAGTAGAAAAAAAGAAAGTCTATATACAGTGTGTGCAAAAGGCATGAGGAGGTAGGCAATAAATAATAAATAGGCCATAGGAGTGAATAATTACAATTTAGCAGATTAACACTGGAGTGATAAATGAGTATATGATGATGATGTGCAAGTAGAAATACTGGTGTGTAAAAGAGCAGAAAAGTAAATAAAATAAAGACAGTAGGTAGGTAGATAGGTAGATTGGGTGGGCAATTTACAGATGGACTATGTACAGCTGCAGCGATCGGTTAGCAGCTCAGGTAGCTGATGTTTAAAGTTGGTGAGGGAAATAAAACTCTCCAACTTCAGCGATTTTTGCAATTCGTTCCAGTCACTGGCAGCAGAGAACTGGAAGGAAAGGTGGCCAAATGAGGTGTTGGCTTTGGGGATGATCAGTGAGATATACCTGCTGGAACGTGTCCTACGGGTGGGTGTTGTTATCGTGACCAGTGAACTGAGATAAGGCGGAGCGTTACCTACCATAGACTTATAGATGACCTGGAGCCAGTGGGTCTGGCGACGAATATGTAGCGAGGGCCAGCCGAATAGAGCATACAGGTCACAGTGGTGGGTAGTATAAGGGGCTTTGGTAACAAAACGGATGGCACTGTAACAGACTGCATCCAGTTTGCTGAGTAGAGTAATGGAAGCTATTTTGTGAATGACATCTCCGAAGTCGAGGATCGGTAGGATAGTCAGTTTTACTAGGGTAAGTTTGGCGGCGTGAGTGAAGGAGGCTTTGTTGCGAAATAGAAAGCCGATTCTAGATTTGATTTTGGACTGGAGATGTTTAATATGAGTCTGGAAGGAGAGTTTACAGTCTAACCAGACACCTAGGTATTTATAGTTGTCCACATATTCTAGGTTGGAACTGTCCAGGGTGGTGATGCTAGTCAGGCGGGCAGGTGCGGGCAGCGAACGGTTGAAAAGCATGCATTTGGTTTTACTAGCGTTTAAGAGCAGTTGGAGGCCACGGAAGGAGTGTTGTATGGCATTGAAGCTCGTTTGGAGGTTTGTTAGCACAGTGTCCAAGGAAGGGCCAGAAGTATACAGAATGGTGTCGTCTGCGTAGAGGTGGATCATGGAATCGCCCGCAGCAAGAGCGACCATTGATATATACAGAGAAAAGAGTCGGCCCGAGAATTGAACCCTGTGGTACCCCCATAGAGACTGCCAGGGGTCCGGACAACATGCCCTCCGATTTGTCACACTGAACTCTGTCTGCAAAGTAGTTGGTGAACCAGGCGAGGCAGTCATTAGAAAAATCAAGGCTATTGAGTCTGCCGATAAAATATGTTGATTGACAGAGTCGAAAGCCTTGGCCAGGTCGATGAAGACGGCTGCACAGTACTGTCTTTTATCGATTGCGGTTATGATATCGTTTTGTACCTTGAGTGTGGCTGAGGTGCACCTGTGACCGGCTCGGAAACCGGATTGCACAGCGGAGAAGGTACGGTGGGATTCGAAATAGTCAGTGATCTGTTTATTAACTTGGCTTTCGAAGACTTTAGATAGGCAGGGCAGGGCAGGATGGAAATAGGTCTGTAACAGTTTGGGTCTAGGGTGTCACCCCCTTTGAACAGGGAGATGACCGCGGCAGCTTTCCAATCTTTAGGGATCTCGGACGATACGAAAGAGAGGTTGAACAGGCTGGTAATAGGGGTTGCAACAATGGCGGCGGATAGTTTTAGAAAGAGAGGGTCCAGATTGTCTAGCCCAGCTGATTTGTACGGGTCCAGGTTTTGCAGCTCTTTCAGAACATCTGCTATCTGGATTTGGGTAAAGGAGAAGCTGGGGAGGCTTGGGCGAGTAGCTGCGGGGGGGGGGGGGGGGGGGGGGGGGCTGTTTGCCGGGGTTGGAGTAGCCAGGAGGAAGGCATGGCCAGCCGTTGAGAAATACTTATTGAAATTTTCAATTATCATGGATTTATCGGTGGTGACCGTGTTACCTAGCCTCAGTGCAGTGAGCAGCTGGGAGGAGGTGCTCTTGTTCTCCATGACTCAACCCACTCAAGTGACGCACCCCTCCTAGGGACGGCATGGAAGAGCACCAGTAAGCCAGTGACTCAGCCCTTGTAACAGGGTTTGAGGCAGAGAATCCCAGTGGGGAGAAGGGAACTGGCCAGGCAGAGACAGCAAGGGCGGTTTGTTGCTCCAATGCCTTTCCGTTCACCTTCACACTCCTGGCCCAGACTACACTCAATCATAGGACTTACTGAAGAGATGACTCTTCAATAAAGACTTAAAGATCGAGACAGAGTCTGTGTCTCTCACATGAATAGGCAGACCATTCCATAAAAATGGAGCTCTATAGGAGAAAACCCTGCCTCCAGCTGTTTTCTTAGAAATTCTAGGGACAGACAGTAAGGAGGCCTGCGTCTTGTGACCGTAGCGTACGTGTAGGTATGTACGGCATGACCAAATCGGAAAGATAGGTAGGAGCAAGCCCATGTAATGCGTTGTAGGTTAGCAGTAAAAACTTGAAAACAGCCCTTGCCTTAACAGGAAGCCACTGTAGAGAGGCTAGCACTGGTGTAATATGATCAAATGTTTTGGTTCTAGTCAAGATTCTAGCACTAACTGAAGTGTATTTAGTGCCTTATCCGGGTAGCCGGAAAGTAAAGCATTGCAGATGTCTAACCTAGAAGTGACAAAAGCATGGATACATTTTTTCTGCATCATTTTTGGACAGAAAGTTTAAGATTTTTGCAATGTTACATAGATGGAAAGAATCTGTTCTTGAAAGCGTTTTGATATGTTTGTCAAAAGAGAGATCAGGGTCCATAGTGAGGCTGAGGTCCTACAGTTTTATTTGAGACGACTGTACAACCAAGATTAATTGTCAGATTCAACATAAGATCTTTGTTTCTTGGGACCTAGAACTAGCATCTGTTTTGTCCGAGTTTAAAAGTAGAACATTTGCCGCCATCCACGTCCTTATGTCTGAAACACAGGCTTCTAGGGAGGGCAATTTTGGGGCTTCACCATGTTTCATCGAAATGTACAACTGTGTGTTGTCCGCATAGCAGTGACTGTTAACATTAGGTTTACAAATGACATCACCAAGAGGTAAAATATATAGTGAAAACAATAGTGGTCCTAAAATGGAGCCTTGAGGAACATCGAAATTTATAGTTGATTTGTCAGAGGACAAACCATCCACAGAGACAAACTGATATCTTTCTGGCAGATAAGATCTAAACCAGGCCAGAACTTGTCCGTGTAGACCAATTTGGGTTTCCAATCTCTCCAAAAGAATGTGGTGATCAATGGTATCAAAAGCAGCACTAAGGTCTAGGAGCACGAGGACAGATGCAGAGCCTCGGTCTGACGCCATTAAAAGGTAATTTACCACCTTCACAAGTGCAGTCTCAGTGCTATGATGGGGAGTAAAACCAGACTGAAGTGTTTCGTATGCATTGTTTGCCTTCAGGAAGGCAGTGAGCTGCTGCGCAACAGCTTTTAAAGATTTTTTTGGACAGGAATGGGAGATTCGATATAGGCTGATAGTTTTTATATTTTCTGTGTCAAGGTTTGGCTTTTTCAAGAGAGGCTTTATTACTGCCACTTTTAATGAGTTTGGTACATAGAGACGGATAGAGAGCCGTTTATTATGTTCAACATAGGAGGGCCAAGCACAGGAAGCAGCTCTTTCAGTAGTTTAGTTGGAATAGGATCCAGTATGTAGCTTGAAGGTTTAGGGGCCATGATTATTTTCATCATTGTGTCAAGAGACATAGTACTAAAACACTTGTGACACCCTTGATCCTAGGTCCTGGCAGAGTTGTGCAGACTCAGGACAACTGAGCTTTGGAGGAATAGGCAGATTTAAAGAGGAGTCTGTAATTTGCTTTCTAATGATCATGATCTTTTTGTCAAAGAAGTTCATGAATTTATCACTGCTGAAGTGAAAGCCATCCTCTCTTGGGGAATGCTGCTTTTTAGTTGGTGTGACATCCGTCGTAAGGAGTAGACCAAGGTGCAGCGTGTTGAGTGCTCATGATAAATATTTATTATTATACTCAGAACACTATACAAAAACAATAAACAAAGAAACACGAACGTCACGTTCTGCAGGCTTCACTGAGCAATACAAAAACAAGATCCCACAACACCAGGTGGAAAAAAATACCTACTTAAGTATGATCTCCAATTAGAGACAACAAGGACCAGCTGCCTCTAATTGGAGATCATCCCACACAAAACCAACAGAAATACAAAACTAGAACATGAACATAGAAATACAAAACATAGAAGAACACCCCCTTCACGCCCTGACCTACTCTACCTGTCACGTCTGATTTGGACTGGCGGATAGGCGGAATCAAATGCAGGAGACAGAGGTGCTGGAGGTGAGTGTCTTTTAATACAACTGACACACACAAACGCCGAAAAGCACAGGGCGCTATACAAAGTTCACGTATTTTTAACTGCGCCCATAAAACACAAAATATAATTCCAAGGCTCAAAAAGGCAAGGAGCGCAGCCCGGTAAATCCCTCGACAAAACTGTCGGTAACACAACGTAGACAATAAACAATCCCGCACAAAATCCCAACTGAAAACACACATTAAATAAGTCCCCACTAATGACATACACAAAACAGGTGCGGAACAGACAGACAAAACTAAACGACACAGAAACAACGATCGGTGGCAGCTAATAGGCCGGCGACGCCGAGCGCCGCCCGACCGAGGAGGGGCGCCACTCTCGTTGGAACCTGTGACACTACCATAGAAAATAACATCTTACTATGGTCAGAACGTGACAGCTTTGCGACAGTATCAAAAATACATTTTGGATTGTTCTTATTTTCCTCAATTAAGTTGGAAAAATAGGATGATCGAGCAGCAGAGAGGGCTCTTCGATAGTGCACGGTACTGTCTTTCCAAGCTAGTCGGAAATCTTCCAGTTTGGTGTGGCGCCATTTCCGTTCCAATTGTCTGGAAGCTTGCTTCAGAGCTTGGGTATTTTCTGTATACCAGGGAGCTAGTTTCTTATGACAAATGTTTTTTGTTTTTAAGGGTGCAACTGCATCTAGGGTATTACGCAAGGTTAAATTGAGTTCCTCAGGTGGTTAACTGATTTTTGTACTTCGACATCCTTGGGTAGGTGGAGGGAGTCTGGAAGGGCATCTAGGAATCTTTGGGTTGTCCGAGAATTTATAGCACGGCTTTTGATGAGCCTTGGTTGGGGTCTGAGCAGATTATTTGCTGTGATTGCAAACGTAATAAAATGGTGGTCTGATAGTCCAGGATTATGAGGAAAAACATTAAGATCCACAACATTTATTCCACGGGACAAAACTAGGTCCAGAGTATGACTATGGCAGTGAGTAGGTCCGGAGACATGGACAAAACCCACTGAGTCGATGATGGCTCCAAAAGCCTTTTCGAGTGTGTCTGAGGACTTTTCCATGTGAATATTAAAGTCACCAAAAATGTGAATATTATCTGCCATGACTACAATATCCGATAGGAACTCAGTGAGGAATGCTGTATATGGCCCAGGAGGCCTGTAAACAGTAGCTATAAAATGTGATTAAGTAGGCTGCATAGATTTCATGACTACAAGGTCAAAAGACGAAAACGTCTGTTTTTTTGGTAAATTGAAATTTGCTAGCGTAAATTTTAGCAACACCTCCGCCTTTGCGGGATGCACGGGGGATATGGTCACTAGTGTAACCAGGAGGTGAGGCCTCATTTAACACAGTAAATTCATCAGGCTTAAGCCATGTTTCAGTCAGGCCAATCACATCAAGATTATGATCAGTGATTAGTTCATTGACTATAACTTCTGTGGAAGCTAGGGATCTAACATTAAGTAACCCTATTTTGAGATGTGAGGTATCACAATCTCTTTCAATAATGGCAGGAATGGAGGAGGTCTTTATTCCAGTGAGATTGCTAAGGCGAACACCGCCATGTTTAGTTTTACCCAACCTAGGTTGAGACACAGACACGGTCTCAATGGGGATAGCTGAGCTGACTACACTGACTGTGCTAATGGCAGACTCCACTAAGCTGGCAGGGTGGCTAACAGCCTGCTGCCTGGCTTGCACCCTATTTCATTGTGGAGCTTGGGGAGTTAGAGCCCTGTCTATGTTCGTAGATAAGATGAGAGCACCCCTCCAGCTAGGATGGAGTCCGTCACTCCTCAGCAGGCCAGGCTTGGTCCTGTTTGTGGGTGAGTCCCAGAAAGAGGGCTAGTTATCTACAAATTCTATCTTTTAGGAGGGGCAGAAAACAGTTTTCAACCAGCGATTGAGTTATTAGACTCTGCTATGGAGCTCATCACTCCCCCTAATTGGGAGGGGGCCACAGACAATTACTTGATGCCGACACATCTGTCTAGCTGATTTACACGCGGAAGCTATGTTGCGCTTGGTGACCCCTGACTGTTTCATCCTAACACGGAACCCAAACCGGCTGCGCGCGTGCGCCCTCGTGCATACATTTATTTTGTCCCCCCACACCAAACGCGATCACGGCACCCAGGTTAAAATACGAAAACAAACTCTGAATCAATTATATTAATTTGGGGACAGGTCGAAAAGCATTAAACATTTATGGCAATTTAGCTAGTTAGCTTGCACTTGCTAGCTAATTTGTCCTATTTAGCTAGCTTGCTGTTGCTAGCTAATTTGTCCTGGGATATAAACATTGAGTTGTTATTTTACCTGAAAAGCACAAGGTCCTCTACTCCGCCAATTAATCCACACAAAAAACGGTAAACCGAATCGTTTCTAGTCATCTCTCTTCCTTCCAGGCTTTTTCTTCTCTTGACTTTATATTGCGATTGGCAACTTTCATAAATTAGGTGCATTACCGCCACTGACCTCATTCGTCTTTCAGTCACCCACGTGGGTGCAGCAGCACGTAAAGAAGTCTACAAGTTGTGACTGGAAATGACGTCAAGCCAATAAAGTTAAATAAAGGTTAAATTAAAACAACAAAAAACATCCCAAATTCATACAAGCAGTACACCTAGGCTACTTATCACAGTAAGGTTTGACCCCTCTTTGAGGGGACTTGGTTGTGGTTTGATCTGATTGGATATATGGTTGGTTTCTGTCTGTGGTTGGTCAACTCTGGTTTGAAAAAGTCAAACCTTTAGATGGGTAAAGATGCAATGAAAGTCTTTATTGCTCTTCTTGTTTTCCTGTCCTATTTTGAGGTAGTAATGCCACGAGGCACGGTCTATGGACCATGGATCCTCTCTCTTCCCCTCCTTCTCTCTATATACTTAGTTGATCGCCATCTGGACCAGATAAGGATAAACTTACCGGGAGGTAAAGATTGCTGCAAACTACAGGTGACAACCTGGAGGCAGTTCATTTAACACATCCAGAAACCACCCTTCCCTTTCCTCTAACACTGACTGCATTCAAGGCACTCTGTGGCCATGTAATACCACTCGTCAATGTCCAGAATCCTCTGCACGGTCTTATACAGCCCACAGTCTGAGAGCAGGTGGCCTTGGCACTGGTACATGACAGCTTCAATCGCCACATGCGTTTGGGCATCCACAAGAAAAAACATGTTGCAAAGAAGGGGGCAGGTGAGATTAGTGGCAGTTCTTGGTTGGTCTCAGAATGAACTCAATGTTTCCAGAACTGTCCCTCTGAAACAGGGCCTGGCTCACCAACTCCTGTTGCTCAGGCAGTAGGGATGTCTGCCACCTTCCAGGAAGAAGAATCTGCAAGAGACAGACAGACAGACAATGGGAACGTTACTCTCTTTGCTGCCCTCACCTTAACAATCTGTACCAAAGCATAAAGATGGGCCACTCACCTCTGCAGCAGGCAGGTACAGGTGCTTGTTTAGGCTGCTGGGCAAGAGCAGCCATTGCTCCAGGGAGTCCCTGGTTGTGTGGGCTCCTGTGGAATTCTGGGTCGGGTTGATGGACCTGGGAAAAAAGCACAAAAGTCAATGGGTGTGTTTGAGCAGTAAGGTTAACGAAGTCAACTGTAGACCAAAGTCGGCGAGTGAAGTCGGGGAAGGTGCATCTCCGACAGTCGAAAGTCGGACAATGTAGTGGTTTTCCCACAGCAAGGCTCAGATCAACATGGCAGTGTCAACATACTGTACATGGACACCTGCTCGAAGAACATCTCATTCCAAAATCATGGATATTAATATGGAGTTGGTCCTCGTTTGCTGCTATAACAGCCTCCACTCTTCTGGGAAGGCTTACCACTAGATGTTGGAACATTGCTGAGGTGACTTGCTTCCATTCAGTCACAAGATCATTGGTGAGGTCGAGCACGGATGTTGGGTGATTAGGCCTGGCTCGCAGTCTGCGTTCCAATTCATCCTAAAGGTGTTCGATGGGGTTGACATCAGGGCTCTGTGCAGGCCAGTCAAGTTCTTCCACACCAATCTCAACAAACCATTTCTTTATGGACCTCACTTTGTGTACAGGGGCATTGTCATGCTGAAACAGGAAAGGGCCTTCCCCAAACTGTTGCCACAAAGTTGAAAGCACAAAATCGTCTAGAATGTCATTGTATGCTGTAGCGTTAAGATTGTGTGGCCTACCACTTTGCAGCTGAGCCGTTGTTGCACCTAGATGTTTCCACTTCACAATAACAACACTTACAGTTGACTGGGGCAGCTCTAGCAGGACAGAAATTTTACGAACTGACTTGTTGGAAAGGTGGCATCCTATGACGTTGCCACGTTGAAAGTCACTGAGCTCTTCAGTAAAGCCATTCGACTGCCAATGCTTGTCTATGGAGATTGTATGGCTTTGTGCTCGGTTTTATGATGCCCCTGTCAGCAACTGGTGTGGCTGAAATAGCCGGATCCACAAATTTGAAGGGGTACTCACATACTTTTGTATATATAGTGTAGCTGCTATTGTTTATTATTATAATGGTTTGTCTTTATAAATATCAAAATAAACTTTTCTATACCCCCATATCACACACTCTCAAACTGAAAGCATAAAGTGTGTACAATTAATAGTTTAGAGAGAGGTCTCAAATATCACTTTAATTAGTATCCCCTGTAGCTAGCTTTAGAATCACTGCATAGTTGGTTCCTGTTTCAGCCACATCTTTGGACACTTTTGTGTGGGTCAACCAAAACACTAATGATTGGTTGACAAATAGTGCTTCCCACAATGCAGGTGATGGCTGTATGGTGCAGTTGGTGAGAACAAAGATGATATATTATATTGACAAGATAGTCGAGTGACCGCTCTAACAATGGAAATACATGACCTCAATAATGGAATACAGGTGGGAGGACGTGAGATCAGGTGGGACTAGGGCTGTGGCGGTCACGATTGTCAAGCAAATAACTGTGGTCTCACAGTAATTGACCGTTAATTAACATAAACACATTTAGCATCTCCTGGCTTTCACACATAGCCTACAAGCCATTTTTAAAAGTATAATAAGTAATATATCCTACACCTACATAATAAATCCATGAATTATTTTAGACAGGTCTAAAGAAGCATGATATCAAGAAAATGCAGTCTATTTCAGAAGAAAAGAATGGCATACTCTGAGTTGTCTTTATGTTAGGTCCTGATTATGTTAGGTCCTGATATGGCTATGTTAAATGGCTGTGGGTTACACTAGTTCATTTAGCAGACAAGATCTGCTTATAATTCCGTGGTATTATTTTATATTATGAAGACAATTGAACAAAGCTGAATAAAATATAAATATTTTCTCCAAACGATTTAAGGGAGTGCGCACATGTGGCTATTCTGTGTTGAGCGGTTAACAAAGAAATAGGTACTCCTATATGCTTCATTTAGAGTTAATGTAACTTTAGTTGTTCTTCAATTGTTGGGCTATATGTTTTGATTTATAATACATTGTACGGCTGCCTGATGAGACTCTAATGATGATTTGAAAAAAGTCGCTTGAAAGGCATGAGCTCTGCTTTGTATTTTTTGCAAGCTACACACACTCCAGTAGTCTCTCATTCACTCTATGACAAGCACTTGATAATACCTTGAATTTCACGTTGGCATCCCCTTTGTAGCCGTAATGCACCCTAAAAAAATCCATGCCTTTTGTGGGCTGGAGTGCTGCTTTGTGCCCTTCTCCCTGAGTGTGCTGTGCAATCCGAACTGTCTCTCACTCACACTGCTCTCTGTCATGTGATTGGGTCTTTCTCACAGGCTACAAGTTAAGACAGACACAACTGCGCACATCCTTATCCAATTCTGAGGTGCATATTGAAGATATTGGATGAACTGTCCACATTTACTTTATGTCAGCCAACAAGATGAGTAGGCCTAACAATCAACAAAAGCACTAGCCTATGTCAATCTACTATCCCCCATAATACAAAAGTCAACCTATTCTATTCTGTGCAATAAATAAATATTCCAAACAGTCTGGGACAGTTGAGGGATGCGATAGATCATAAATTAATACAACCACTAGCATCAAAAAAACTTTTTTATGCAATGTGGCTGACAACAGATCAGAACGTTTAGTCTAAAATGTTGATAAACTATTAGGATATTTCTTCACATTATAAGGGCAGCAGTGCGCACATTGCAGTAGGCTAATTAGCGGAAAACACCATTATCAAAAGTGACCACAAATGCAATTATGCATGTAATGGTTTTATTATAAAGGTGCATTTTTATGGTGAAAATTATCTTCCCCAAACTTGAAACTCACGCGCTGCTTATGTATGCCAGTTAGGCTCTACACCCCTTGTAAAGCGGATTAATGTGCTTAAATTTAAGAAGTTATTTGGACACTTTAGTTGTGATAGAAACCTTATTAAAACATATAGGCATATGGGCTAGACTACATGAGGCGTGTGACTGTGATTCGAACAAGTTGCAAAAAAAAGGCATTGTTTCTAATGCTGGGCATCATTCACAAATGATAATATATAATTCACAAGTGACAGGCTAATATTGTCACCCATCAGACTATTGTTGATTTAATCTTGTCTTTACATATACTAAATAATGCATATGTGACATTTGTTTTGGTTTAGAATGGACCATTACCATGCACATGTATTGAAACAGGGGCAGCAGGAAAAAAACATGTCATCTATGCACTTAAATAGCGAATGGAGGACACTTTTCCCCGTGGTTTATTTTCATGCCAGACAGGTAGGCTGTACTCCTGTTAGAAATATAAACAATGTGCTTAATATTAGGAAAGTTGAGAAAGCTGGGCACCTCCTGTATTTATTGGCGGCCATCACTCTGTTTTCTCCTGCAATTGCATAGCCTATAGAAATGTTGCGCAACATGAGCTGATGGCTCCCATGAAGTGTTTGATTAGATTTTCATTGATGTCAGAGTGATTAGAGGGACAATAGAGTGCTGAGTACCAGGCAGTTAGCAGGTATAGTAGGATACTAATGATCAGCAACAGCATCAGAGCTCAGATAAGTATAATTACCGCTGTGGCGGTAATACGGTCACTGCAACGGCCCTAGGTGGAACCATTCTAGCCAATGAGAGGGCAGATACATGTGTGAATAATAGGCACAACTCCGATGTAAAGTCATTTTTTTCCAAAGTTGCCGAAATGCCACGTACGTCCACTTATATCAGTGCATTTGTAACAACCTAACCATTATGAAACCTCGATTTGGTCAAATAAGTCCTCGTAGCAAATTAGCAATAAAACAATTTGTTGAACAAATTCCACACATTGTTTTTCAAAATTGCTGAAATGTCACGTGCGTCCACTTATATCAGTACATTTGTAACAACTTAACCATTATGAAACTTGCATTCAATCAAAATTACATTTTTTGTTGAACAAATTCGACACTCTCATTGACCTCCACACAAAAATTCCTCACTTCATGGTCTTATTTTCGTGGACAGAGTTTTGGTGGAGTAAACCCTCTCACTTCGCCTCTTCCTCTCTGGTGAGAAGCAACTGCAGCGACTTGAAGGCGACTGACCTTTGATCTCATGGTTTTTGTAAAGTTCATGTAGTCGACATGTAGATAGAGACAGAAGAGGAAGCAAGACAGCCAACTCCGTGTGACTCTTTTTTCCAAAAGTTAACAGCCTGAATGCCTGAAAAATGGTTAATCCAGTAGCTACACAGGGTTCATACTTTAGCAAACAATAAAGCAAACGGAGCATCATTAGAAAACAGAAAACTGTATTGCCATGGAACACCCTGAGGCATGAGCGCAAGTGTTTACCAGGAAGTAAGGTATGCATGGCATCTTGGGAGTTGTAGTTTTTATTGACTTAGTCTGGTTTTAGATAGCCAAAAACACCTGGAAAATGGTTAAACTCTCAGGAACCTGTGGTGGTTTATTTCTGTATTATCAAAATAGGAGAGACAAACCTTTCACACAAGTCAGAGTTATACTTAAACGACATCTTTAATAATAAGAGCTTTGCAATTGCAATGACTTTCAACGATTCACCATTTTCTAATGATCCGTTGAGAGTGACAAAACAAAAGTACGAAGGTCTTTTATGACCAAGATACACCCCTTTCAACCTACATGACAAACAACAGATACATAGAATGGTCACAAGGTAAGATTTGTATGAAAGGTATCTATAATACATAGCAGACAGCATCTGCTGTGTCAACAGTTTTCATTGTATAGACCAGTGTCTGGTCCTCCTACTCCAAACTGGAACCTTCTCTCCCTGATACGGTATAGACCAGAAACATTAACTCATGTTCTCTGGAATGCTCTTTAGGTTTTATCACCCCAAAACATCGTAAATCTCCTCTGTCAGTGTTATCCCATAGAGGCCCATCCTCAGTAGAACACACACACAATAGTTAACAGAATACTCTATTCTGTCGAATAAAACAACCATTATAATACAATACAAGCATTATAACATAATCTTGCAATTTCCCTGACAAACCACATCAGTATCATAGCAATCTACTGAGATGTGTGCATGGAGAAATCTATATCAATGTGATTCCTGAGAAGTGGAACTTACACAATGGCAACTTGGGCAAGGCGTTGTTGAGACTCATATGTGAACACGGGAGTGGTAGGTAGGTGCAAGGAAAGGGTCTAGGCTAGGAACCAAAGTCCAACCAACCATTGCAACTGACATGCATGTGGGTTAGAGCAGTGGAATCCTAACCAGGGGTACTAGGACCTTGGGGGTACTTTACCTATCCACAGGAGGTACTTTAGAAGACCCATGAGGAAAAGGCGGATACCTAGTCAGTTGTACAACTGAACGCATTCAACTGAAACGTGTCTTCCGCATTTAACCCAACCCCTCTGAATCAAAGAGGTATGGGGGGCTGCCTTAATCGACATCAGGGAACAGTGCCTTAATCAGGGGCAGACAGATTTTTTTCCTTGTCAGCTCGGGGATTTGATCCAGCAACCTTTCGTTTACTGGCCCAACGCTCTAACCAAATGTCCTCTGGCCTGATGAAACAAAAATAGAACTGTTTGGCCATCGTTATATTTGGAGGAAAAAGGGGGAGTCTTGCAAGCTGAAGAACACCATCCCAACCGTGAAGCACGGGGGTGGCAGCATCATGTTGTGGGGGTGCATTGCTGCAGGAGGGACTGGTGCACTTCACAAAATAGATGGCATCATGACGAAGGACAATTATGTGGATATATTGAAGCAACATCTCAAGACATCAGTCAGGAAGTTAAAGCTTGGACGCAAATGGGTCTTCCAAATGGACAATGACCCCAAGCATACTTCCAAAGTTGTGGCAAAACGGCTTAAGGTCAACAAAGTCAAGGTATTGGAGTGGTCATCACAAAGCCTTGACCTCAATCCTATATTAGATTTGTGGGCAGAACTGAAAAAGTGTGTATGAGCAAGGAGGCCTACAAACCTGACTCAGTTACACCAGCTCTGTCAGGAGGAATGGGCCACCAATTTACCCAACTTATTGTGGGAAGCTTGTGGAAGGCTACCCGAAACATTTGACCCAAGTTAAACAATTTAAAGGCAGTGCTACCAAATACTAATTGAGTGTATGTAAACTTCTGACCCACTGGGAATGTGATGAAAGAAATAAAAGCTTAAATAAATCATTCTCTGTACTATTATTCTGACATTTCACATTATTAAAATAAAGTGGGTATCCCAACTGACCTAAGACAAGGAATTTTTACTAGGATTAAATGTCAGGAATTGGGAAAAACTGAGTTTGAATGTATTTGGTTAAGGTGTATGTAAACTTCCGACTTCAACTGTATGTATTCCTCTTGTTCAGATGGGATAGGGCAGTGTTCAGTGTGATGGCGATTGCATCATTTGTGGACCTTTTGGGGCGGTATGCAAACTGAAGTGGGTCTAGAGTGGCAAGTAAGGTGGAGGTGATATGATCCTTGACTAGTCTCTCAAGCACTTCATGATGACAGAAGTGAGTGCTACGGGACGATAGTCATTTAGTTCAGTTATCTTTGTCTTCTTTGGTACAGGAACAATGGTGGCCATCTTGAAGCATGTGGGGACAGCAGACTGGGATAGGGAGGGATTGAATATGTCCGTAAACACACCAGCCAGCTGGTCTGCGCAAGCTCTGAGGACACGGCTAGGGATACCGTCAGGGTCAGCAGCCTTGCGAGGGTTAACACGTTTAAATGTCTTATACATGTCCGCCACGTGGGGGGCACAGTCCTTGGTAGCGGGCCGCTTTGGTGGCACTGTATTATCCTCAAAGCGGGCAAAGGTGTTTAGTATGCAGTACGCATTTGTGTGAAATGGCTAGCTAGTTAGCGGTGCGCTTGTAGCGTTTAAAGTCGTTATTTCTCTTGCTCTGCAAGGGCCGCGGCTTTTGTGGAGTGATAGTTAATGATTCATGGGAAGCAGTTGACATGACATCAAAAACTGTAATATCCTATATTTCACGGAATAGTGGCTGAATGACGACATGGATACACTCCGGTAAGACGAGGAGGGGTGGTCTGTGCATATTTGTAAACAACAGCTGGTGCACGAAATCTAAGGAAGTCTCTAGATTTTACTCGCCTGAAGTAGAGTATAGCGTGATAAATTGCAGGCCACATTACTTGCCTAGAGAGTTTTCAGCTATACTTTTCGTGGCTGTTTATTGACCACCACAGACAGATGCTGGCACTAAGACCGCACTCAGTCAACTGTATAAGGAAATAAGCAAACAGGAAACCACTCACGCTCCTAGTGGCCGGAGACTTTAACGCAGAGAAACTCAAATCAGTTCTACCAAATTTCTATCAACATGTTAAATGTGCAACCAGAGGGAAAATAATTCTAGATCACCTGTACTCCACACACAGAGACGCGTACAAAGCTCTCCCTTGCCCTCCATTTGGTAAATCCGACCACAACTCTATCCTCCTGATTCCTGCTTAAAGCAACAATTAAAGCAGGAAGCACCAGTGACTCGGTCTATAAAAAAGTGGTCAGATGAAGCAGATGCTAAACTACAGGACTGTTTTGCTATTACAGACTGGAACATGTTCCATTCTTCTGATGGCATTGAGGAGTACACCACATCAGTCACCGGCTTTATCAATAAGTGCATCGAGGACGTTGTCCCCACAGTGACTGTACGTACATACCCCAACCAGAAGCCATGGATTACAGGCAACATTCGCACTGAGCTAAAGGGTAGAGCTGCCGCTTTCAAGGTGCGGGACTCTAACCCGGAAGCTTACAAGATATCCTGCTATGCCCTGCGACAAACCATCAAACAGGCGAAGCGTCAATACAGGGCTAAGATTGAATCATACTACACCGGCTCCGACGCTCGTCTTATGTGGCAGGGCTTGCAAACTATTACAGACTACAATGTAAAGCACAGCCGCGAGCTGCCCAGTGACACGAGCCTACCAGACGAGCTAAATCACTTCTATACTCGCTTCGAGGCAAGCAACACTGAGGTATGCATGAGAGAATCAGCTGTTCCGGATGACTGTGTGATCACGCTCTCCGTAGCCGACGTGAGTAAGACCTTTAAACAGGTCAACATACACAAGGCTGCAAGGCCAGACAGATTACCAGGACGTGTGCTTCGGGCATGTGCTGACCAACTGGCAGGTGTCTTCACTGACATTTTCAACATGTCCCTGATTGAGTCTGTAATACCAACATGTTTCAAGCAGACCACCATAGTCCCTGTGCCCAAGAACACTATGGTCCAAACACACAAAGACAGTCGTGAGAGCGCACGACAAAGCCTATTCCCCCTCAGGAAACTAAAAAGATTTGGCATGGGTCCTGAGATCCTCAAAAGCTTCTACAGCTGCAACATCGAGAGCATCCTGACTGGTTGCATCACTGCCTGGTACGGCAATTGCTCGGCCTCCGACCGCAAGGCACTACAGAGGGTAGTGCGTACGGCCCAGCACATCACTGGGGCTAAGCTACCTGCCATCCAAGACCTCTACACCAGGCGGTGTCAGAGGAAGGCCCTAAAAATTGTCAAAGACCCCAGCCATAGACTTCTCTCTACTACCGCATGGCAAGCGGTACCGGAGCGCCAAGTCTAGGACAAAAATGCTTCTCAGCAGTTTTTACCCCCAAGCCATAAGACTCCTGAACAGGTAATCAAATGGCTACCCGGACTATTTGCATTGTGTGCCCCCCCCCCCCACCTGTTTTACGCTGCTGCTACTCTCTGTTTATCATATATGCATAGTCACTTTAACTATACATTCATGTACATACTACCTCAATTGGCCCAACCAACCAGTGCTCCTACACATTGGCTAACCGGGCTATCTGCATTGTGTCCCACCACCCGCCAACACCTCTTTTTACGCTACTGCTACTCTCTGTTCATCATATATGCATAGTCACTTTAACCATATCTACATGTACCTACTACCTCAATCAGCCTGACTAACCGGTGTCTGTATGTAGCCTCGCTACTTTTATAACCTCGCTACTTTTATAGCCTGTCTTTCTGTTTTTATTTCTTTACTTACCTATTGTTCACCTAATACCTTATTTGCACTATTGGTTAGAGCCTGTAAGTAAGCATTTCACTGTAAGGTTTACAATAGGTTCAATAAACTTTGATTTGATGTGTTTATAGGGTCCCTGATTCGAGTCCGGTTTGGGGCAAGGAGAGGCACAGAAGCAAGACTATTACACACTCATTACCTGTAGAGGGTGCTGTGAGCCAGCTATTCAACTACACAGATTGAGGTGCACTGAGCCTGCCATCGGCTGCATTTAGACAAACAGCCCAATTCTGATATTTTTTTCCTCACTAATTGGTCTTTTGACCAATCAGATCAGCTTTGAACATGACCATGTGAAAAGATCAGATGTGATTGGTCAAAAGACCAATTGTGGAAAAAAATTCTAAATTGGGCTGCCCGTCTAGACAGTCCATCATGACCTAGAATGAGTTGTGAATACACGTCATGAATCCATGTTACTACTTACAAACCTTTAATATGCATGTCTTATTGGTATAATTTAAGTTACCACATGTATTGTCCATTGCAAATTAGATGAACCTCCAGTCAGTCCATTGCCATGGATACCTGGAGTGATGTCACAGGTAAGGACAAGGAGCATGAGTTTGACCCGTTTTGTCAGGTGAACAATGTTTGAGCATGTGTAAACCCACATTTATGCATGAGTGTTTGTGCGTGTTGGCATGTAGTGTCAATGTTGCAAGCCAAAGGTGGCAGAAAAATACAAATGTTAGTCCAAAATCATCACAAGAAAGAAATTGAAGCCATCATTGTTGAAGGATGCCATCGTTTCACCACAGCATTTATTTTATTAGCAAAATATTGGAAATTAGTCCACTAACGTCCCCATCCAATGGAAACAGAAGGGTGGGGGGGTTAGGGGGATATGTAACCTGAAACCATTATGAAATTTATCGTCAACATCATAACAGTGCACATCCACCCATTCACCTCCCTTTGTCCATCTATGCACTTTATATCTATGGTCCTCTCATCTGCTACAAGGCTGTAGTTGTCATCCTCTTTTCAAAGTTTCTCTTTAAAATAATGATTTGGTGTAGGAATGTTACCATCCGCAATGTCACACCAACCATGTGACGTCGCATTAAATATAAAGTTGCCTTTTTGGTACATGTTCCAGAAAACCAGACTGTGAAAGAGGATGACAAGTAAAAAGAAGAGTCCCTTTGTATTTATATCCACACATTCATGCATGCTGCACATGCATGCCACTCACTCACTCAAGCATACAGTCATGCAGCAAAGGCACTCACACACAGTCATGCACACAAAGACACACACAGCTCTCAGTATGTCAGAGTGAGTTGGTCTATCGAGAGCAAGTTGGTCTTAAATTGGTCTATTCCATCATTTCCACGGACACAATAATTCAGGGATGTCAGTCATGGAAACCATATTTGGAACCAAATAGAGATATTATTTGTGGAAACCACATTTGGAACCAAATAGAGATAATATTTGGGGAGGGTGGTGTAATTAATTATAACATCTAAAATACATCTATTACAATTTAGCTAACAAAAACAAACACACTGCAACTAAGGCATGCAAAGGCACAAGTACCTACAAATAGAAGTGTCCATTCCTCTCCTAGAATAAGAAGAAACAAAATGCAAAGGCCCCCCCCTTTAAAAAAATAATAATAATAACCTTGACCGGTTAAAACAAAAACATTTTAAAAACAGTGAAAAACGCCAGCCTTAGTGACAGTTGTACAAATATTTTACACAAACGTTTTCTACAAGGCATTTTAAAACCTTTCAGAGATCAACATAAGTTAATAAAGAGGTTAAAAGAGACGTTCTCTACAAAGTGTCCATGATCCGCCCCCCTCCAGTCACAGACGTGCCCAAGAAAGTCACTGAGCGCACTGGCCACCACACTGCCTGTACAGAAAGAGGGTAAAACAAAATGTTTAGATAAGGCACCTAGCATATCAGAGGTGTTATCATAATGCCGATACAATCTCTTCAGACATTCACACCAGGTTAGGGGGGTTTATTTGGGCATCTGGGCAATTGAGCATCTGTCCAGGCCTGACTCTAGAAAGTCTTAAAAAGGTCCCGAACAGTTATTTCGATTCCCACGTAAAATAGCCTTTTGAGTGACTGAAACAATCACCCACAATATTTTCCCCCAATAAAAATGCTCAAATTCTTTAAAAAAAAAATGACTTTCTCGTATGTCAAATTACCAGGAAGTCTGAAAAGAAAGACTGAGTGGGCAGGGAGCTAAAAGGCTGAGTGGGTGGAGAGCTCACCTTCTCTGACAGTTCTTTGAAAACACCTATGGTGAGCAGTACCGCAGTGAGATTATTTCAAGCAAATTTGCTGATACACAAAGCAACAAACAATAAAATTGCATGCATCATCCAATTCTGTCATACATCACATAAGGTTTAACAAATTATTTGTTTATCCAACTGTTTGGTTATTGTAACAGCATCAATATAATCAAAATGTTGGCTATATCATTTTGCTAGGTAGCCCAAATGGAATTGTCAGCACTGTTTATCATGCTAGCAAGCTCATCAAATTTGCAGGGTGAAGTCAGGGTACATTACATATATACAGTATATTGACTGTCAGACAATATTAATATATCATGACTATCAATAATGTTAAGAAGATTATAGGAGTCTCCCGTTTTACATGTCTCATGATGTAATGACATGGCAACTGCGTCAGAGTTGAGAAACCCTTCCCCCGCTTTTGTTCCATGCAGGCTGAAGACCTAGCTAGCCAGTAACTAGCGAACACCTGACACAGATGAAAGCGGAAACCTATAAGTATATTTGCCTTACAGGGCCTTCAGAAAAGTATTCATGGTGCAGCGGTCTAAGGCACTGCATCGCAGTGCTAGATGCATCACTACAGATCCGGGTTTGATACCAGGCTGTGTCGCAGCCGGCCGCGACCGGAAGACTCATGAGGTGGCGCACAATCGGCTCAGCGTCGTCTGGGTTAGGGGAGGGTTTGGCCAGTCAGGATGTCCTTGTCCCATCGTGCTCTAGCAATGGCGGGCACAGTGCATGCCGACTTCGGTCGCCAGTGTACTGTGCTTACTCTGACAAATTGGTGCGGCTGGCTTCCGGGTTAAGCGAGCAGGGTGTCAAGAAGCAGTGCGGCTTGGCAGTGTTTCAGAGGACGCATGGCTTTCGACCTTTGCCTCTCCCTAGTCCGTACGGGAGTTACAGCGATGGGACAAGACAATCTACCAATTGGATATCACAAAATTGGGGAGAAAAAGGGGGTAAAAAGTACAACAATGTGTTGTGTTACAGCCTGAATTCTAAATGGAATACATTGTATTTTTTCCTCACCCATTATTGGACATTTTCCAGTACATATGTGCCCATTATACATTTCGTAGTAGTCAGCAGGATAAGTGCACTCTGTGTGTGTGTCTCTAGGTCATTAGACACCATTGGACATGCACCTGTCTGGGGAGTGGGCATGTCTGTTTATTTTTGTACCATTGCTATGGCATAATGTTTCTATGCCCTAATGTGAAACCAAACTACAATTAGTGCAAGGCAAAAAGAAAATGGTGGCTAAATGCCATAGGGGATGAATCATTAACATAAAGAAGAGTTACTATGTGTGAGACGTAAGGATGAAACCTGTATAAAAAGTGTGTGCCAAGGCTGGAAACGGAGTTACTTCATGAACCAGCTTGGCTTATATTACTTTGTAATAAAGTCTAATTGAACTCAGACTCCGGTATTTGAGAAATATTATTGACAATATTTCCACGACAAATGGCGAACTTGCCAGGAGTGGCGAAAAGGGACCAGAGATAAAATGGCCACTTGATAACAAAAGGTAAGCAACGTGCTTGCCTATAGTATAGAGTTTGTGTGGTTCGCTCTGGGGACCTGCCTCAGCGGTAGGTCACCAAGTGGGTCCCTCCAAATTTGACGAACCAAATAAATATTGGGAGCTTTTGGGTTCAATGAAATACATGCAATATAATGAGGGGATAAAAAGCTTTGAGGGTTGCAACAGAGGATAGTAATTGGTGTGTGACCACTGCAGAAGGAGATTTATGTGCTTCATCTGTCTTGACAGGCTCAGTTGAGTGGGGTTATTCACTAATTTGTTCAGGCAGTTCATCTGACCAGTTTGTTCAGTCTGTTTTGAGTTGTGACTGTGTTGTCTGATTCAGTGTGACTGGACATATTTGTTTAGACCTCTTTTGAGTTTGCGCACAAAACGCAACCCATTCATCTTATTCAGTCAGTCCGAGTTGGGTCATTCAAGTCATCCAGCTCGCTCAGTCGCTCATCTGGGATGGTTGTTCAGTCTCGTTCAGGTAATCTGTCTGCCCTATTGACTGTTCTGTACAATCTAGTTTGAAGTGGCAAATGTCTATCTGCATGGTCAAATAAAATGATATATAAATTAATTAATAAAGCCTGCGCAGAGAGATTTCTTTTCCTGTGGAATCCACTTTATAAATTAATTGAGGACTGCTCAGACAGGAAAATAAATGTGTGGATACCGCTCTAGGGTAAATGTATCGACAGGTAAAACCCTGTATTATCAGGTCGCTTAGGAAAGCGTAAGAGGTGTGTGAAAGTGAGTGTAAGTTCTCTGCTGTTGGTGGGGAAGGGAATGCGCACCTCTCCCGAACCGTTGCTTAAAGTGTAACCTGGTAGGGAGGACGCACCCAGTCCCACACTAAAGGAGTGGACTGTGAATGGTACATGAATAACCACTGAAGTAATATGATACTAAAGGTTTGAATAGTTAAGATAAATACAAAAAAAATACATGAGCATTATAGTAAAATAGTAATAAATGTCAAGACGACATCAGCGATTGCCCGGTAAGGCCATTAAAAATTGCATACTGTGTTGCAAGGTAGAAGAATATACAGTACAGAGAAATATAGAAATTGGAACATTTGAAGTAAGAATATACTCAAAAAGAGAGCACAATTTTAAAAACCTAGAGACAGGGGCAATAACCAATAGACCGAGTACAATAATCAGAGAAAGAAAAATAACGTGGATAAAAATTGGAGGGACGAGGTTGTCTGGTCCCCTCCAGGGATTAAACAGACCTTTAGAAAGATTTAGCCCTGGACCTGTAGGGAGAAATCTAAGAACAAGAGAAAGAGAGTGGTTTTAATAAAGTGAATAGCACAATAAAACAAAACTAGGGAGTGAAGAAATCTAAAACACCCTAGACACAACAGGGAGAAGTTTGGGAACAATAACTATTCATATGTTGACAAATGGCCCGTTTTTCCTCTTTAATATGGAGCTAGAGGATTTTAAAAAGCCATGGAGTCGCTGAAAGAAGCGCACGACAATTCTACCAATTCGGCTCAAATATGGGAAGAATTGAGCAAACTGGATAATATTGGGCAACATTTCCCTGCTGACGGAGAATTCAAATCAAATAAAGAATTCAGGGAGGCAATTATGACTTTGCACAATCCCATAAAACCAAAATCAAAAGCTCAATATACCAGCGTATTGAAGTTAGTGTTCTATCAGCGTGCGTAAGCGCACGAACCGCACTATTTGAGTATGGATACTGTTGAATGGGGTACTTGGTAGAATCGCTCAGGCTATTTTGTTCGGATTTCAAAGCACTAGTTTGGATGAACCAGAGTGCAGAATAACTGATGAATTTACAAATGCTCAAAGCCGGGTTGAATATGGCCGGTGTCAGTAAGCGTCAGGGGAAATAAAGTAATTTGAATTATTGCCAGCAGCACAGTTAGTCAGCAACGTTTTTAACAAACAAAGTAAAGAGCCTAACCAGCTCTGCGAGGTGAGTAGAATGGAGAGTGAAGATGTATTCTCTTGTTTATGTCTGGAAGTAGCGATATCTAAATTAGCTAGCCAACTTTAGCCAGTTAGCTTGGGTGCTTGACTGCCTTTGTTCAAGAAAATAATTACCGTAAATTCCGGATTATAAGCCGCAACTTTTTTCCCAGCTTTGAACCTCGTGGCTTAAACAATGACGCGGCTAATATATGGATTTTCCCGCTTTCAATTTTTTTCCTCCCCCCCAAAAAAACACATTGTGACGGGCTCAGTTTTTTGCCGGCATGAAGCTTTCATTAGACCAATGAAATTGCCGAACGGGTTAAGGTCAAACAACTTTTTTGTTTACTGTTTAGATTAAATAGAGCGCTCTCGAACTTCCCATCATTCTGATTACGGTAGTCATTTTGTCACCCTCATCATGGCAAAGACACGGAGAAATGCATATGATGCAGCTTTCAAGTTGAAGGCGATTGATCTGGCTGTTGGAAAAGGAACTAGAGCTGCTGCTCGGGAGCTTGGTCTTAATGAGTCGATGATAAGACGTTGGAAACAGCAGCGTGAGGAATTGACTCAGTGCAAAAAGACAACTAAAGCTTACTGCAAATGTTTTATTTTTTGTTACAAGCCGTGTTTCGTTAAAGCCTATTTATTTTTGTTACAAGCCGTGTTTCGTTAAAGCCTATTTATTTTTGTTACAAGCCGTGTTTCGTTAAAGCCTATTTATTTTTGTTACAAGCCGTGTTTCGTTAAAGCCTATTTATTTTTGTTACAAGCCGTGTTTCGTTAAAGCCTGTGTAAAGTTCATTTGTTTCAATGTACCGGTAGGCACCTGCGGCTTATAGACATGTGCGGCTTATTTATGTTGAAAATAATTTTTTTTTTTCAAATTCAGTGGGTGCGGCTTATATTCAGGTGCGCTTAATAGTGCGGAAATTACGGTATGCATCAGAGTTTGGATCAACACTGCTTCTTAGCAGAGCAGGGTTGAGTAATCCTTGAGAGAATCAAGGACAGTGGATATTAGGTAACATTAACATGGGCAGTATATATGGGCGAGAGCACGAATGATGTTTAAAAATAGTCTCTTTGAACGCCGCATTCAAACAATTGCAAAAAAGTTGTAGATTTGAGGGTTCTGTGTTGATACAATATGTAAGGTAGTGTATTTGTTATTGGCATAAAAAGACGAAGAAACTCATATGCCAAACATCGCCACATTAGTAAACTATGTGGTAAAGCAGGGTCACATGGAATTATAGCTATGGTAAAGTACAAGCGGCGAAACAAGAGAACATATTTGGTGGTTTTGAGAACCATGCGACTCAAGAAGAAAACCCTAGTAGGTTGAAACTCGTGAGACTTTGTTTTATTCTAAAAAATATTTATTGAATTGATGAAAGGGAGGAAGAGATCAGAGTAATTAACGTGGCCTCCCTGTGAACAGAAGTTGTTGTTTTGACTATAATTAAAGAAAAATTGTTCACTTAGTAAAGTAACGTTAGTGGAAAGAGGTGGAGTATGGTTAAGATTGTAGAGAGATTTCTGAGTTTAAGGGAAGAGATGTAGACTAGGGAAGGTAACAAAGGAGAGTTAGTCAATTGGAAAGGAAGAATTTCGAAGTTGAATTGTTTGGATTGATAAAAAAAATTGGTTGATGTATTTTCTATATTTTGGCATTACAAGTTCATCTTAAAATAACAGATGTTTAATGAGTGTGAAGCAGTGGTTAGTGATAAAAATAGTCATATTGATA